>NC_080192.1:9701969-10005000 GCF_030028045.1 Hippopotamus amphibius kiboko
TAGCCAGATAGAAAAAATAAAAAAGCAGGGTGGAGTTTCAGTGCAGTTGTGGGTAATGAGATGACTCATGGTTGAAATAGAAATGAGTAGGAATTTAGAAAGGACTGGGCTGATGACTTGGCAGCAACACAGAAACAGGGAAGAGAGGAGTCAGGTGTGGCAGGCTCAGTCCAGGATTTGAAGATAGTGGTCACGATTGCGATAGTGAGATCATTGGTTTGAAAAGGATGAACAACTGAAATTGGAGGAAAGAGCAGACTGTAAGAGATTATAGATACTGAACATCCTCTACCACAGAGAAGCCCTCCTACCTCGCCATTAAAAAGTCCCTGAGCACACATCTAAAGGAAGGAGCCACATGTAAAAGTATGGTGGTTGTAAACTGAGAAAAGGTGTTATAGAGTGTTAAATTCTAGAGATTTAAATTTTCTCACCCAAGGGCCAGGCAGATAACTCCTCCTCCTCCTCCTCATCCTCCTCCTTGCCAACACCTACAGAGTACCTTTGTGTGCCTGGCACTATGATCTGTGCCTTAGTTATTTAATAGTTTAGAAACACATTAGGAAGTTCTGAGTCATATTTTTTTTTTAATTTATTTGGCTGTGTTAGGTTTTTGTTGCTGCAAGTGGACTTTTCTCTAGTTGTGGCGAGCTGTGACTACTATTCGTTGTGGTGCACTGGCTTCTCATTGTGGTAACTTTCTTATTGTGGTGGCTTCTCTTGTTGCGGAGGATGGACTCCAGGCGCCCAGGCTTCAGTAGTTACAGCATGTGAACTCAGTAGTTGCAGCACACAGGCCTTAGAGTGCAGGCTCAGTAGTTGTGGCACACAGGCTTAGTTGCTCTGCAGCATGTGGGATCTTCCTGTACCAGGGATTGAACCCACATCCCCTGCATTGGCAGGTGGACCCTTTTTTTTTTTTTTTAGCTCTTTATTGGAATATAATTGCTTTATACTCTTGTACCAGCTTTTGAGGTACGCCAAAGTGAATCAGCTGTATTTATACATATATCCCCATATCCCCTTGGCAGGTGGACTCAACCTCCGCCACCAGGGAAGTCCCAAGCCATACTTTCTAATATTGCACCTCTTAAGAACCAATAAAAAGGAAGAAATTAAGGGAGAAAAAGAATCTTGATGAAATGTTCCCATGTCTCCTTTTCATTATAACCTGAAACATCACCTTAACCAGACACAGTGGTAACTACAAGAGAGGACTGAAGACTTAACTGAGGGCACAGACATCAGTGGAGACCTGGACTAGATCCCACCTTCTCACTTGTAGATCACTTCGAATCTCATGGCTCTAACCTCTGCTGATGGGGACAAAAATGAGAGGCCAGCGTATAGTCTGGAATTTCTGTGGAAATAGGATAAGACAGTCTTTAATAGGAGTTTGTCAAGGAGTCTCAAGGACACATTCCATTGGGACAGAATAGAGTTCGCGTGGAATTTAGTGGGATCAGTGTTTTGAAATATCCAGGAGACTGTTCAATGTAGCTTTAGGTTTAGAGGTGGAATCCTAGTTCTACCGCTCACTAGCTATATATGACTGTACAAGTCACCATAAATTCTTTGTACCTCAGCTTCTTTATTTACACTGTGGGGTTAATCTCTATCTCAAGATTGTTGGAAGGATTAAGTGATAATCTCATAAAAATAGCTAACACAGTGGGCACTTGATTATTATTAAAGTAAAAACAAGTACTGGTATAATGGGAGAATTGGGATGGATCCCACCTATTCAAATGACCACTCCTTTTGGAGCGAGGTGGAAACCATTCTTAACATTTCCTATATTGATTGGTTTGACAAACACATGGTTATTCAGTTTCCAGTGCCCAGCTGTGAGAGATACAGGGTAGATGAGTCATTCCCTCTGCTTCAGGAATTTACTGTTTGGTTGGACATGTATAAAATAACTGAATTCTTCAAAGGTCCTATAAGATAGGAATCATTCCCATTTTTACAGAGAAGCTAACAGACGTGGAGACTATATCTCAGAATTGATATTGATGCTGCTTGGATGTGAACTAAGATATGTGTGGTCCTCCTGATCTCCCTCCTTTTTCTACTACACTGGCTCCAGGAAGGAGTCCATGGACGAGGTAGGATGTTAGGTTGAGCTTGAAGAAGCTTTAGGATTTAGCTTGAAACAGGACCTAGGATAAAAGAAGAGAAGCTACATGGTCATGGTGCCTGAAGTACACGAAGCCCAATGAAAGGGAAATAGCAGGTCAAGTGGGGCTGGGAGGGTTGGTGTTGGCCAACCAGGCAGCTGGTTCCATTGGCAGTTCTTATGTGAGTGAAAGGATACCTTGATGAATGTGGCAGGAACATAAAGGCTGAACAGGTGGAAGGAGTGTTTGGAAGCAAGGAGGTCAATTTAGGAAGCTGTTTCAAAAAGTCCAGAGGTGGGGCTTCCCTGGCAATCCAGTGGTTAAGACTCCGAGCTTCCAATGCAGAGGACACTGATTTGATCCCTGGTCAGGAAACTAAGATCCCACATGCTGTGCAGCACGGCCAAAAGATTAAAAAAAAAAAAAAAAAATTAAGGAAAAGAAACTAAGTGTGAGGTGAGGGGCCTCCAGTTAGGGGAGGGATAGTAGGTATAGACAGGCAAGGATTTGAATCAGAGATGGAAGATGTAGGACAAGGAGAAGAGACCCTTGGAACACTAGTCTTAGAAAGTGCACCTCAAAAAAAAAACGTTTCTGTGGTCAAACATGTTTGGGAACTGAAATCTTTCGTACCTTCTCTCCTCAAGACTCAAGGAAAATATTAGCATATTAGAGCTTCAAGAAATCCTGTAGGAAACCAGGTAAATCCTGTAGGAAATCAAGTAAACATACTTGATTCATTCAGCTATTGTATCGAATGCCTTCTGTGAGCCTCCGGGGGAAAGCACAGCACTAAGGTTTGAGCCTGGTAGGGAGTTAAGTGATAAAAGAGGTGGGAAACTCAGCAGTTCTTTGCTGGAACCCTCATGCATCTACTGGCTGGAGACTTCACTGAAGGTATTGAGAAGCTATTGAAAAGTTGGTGAAGGGAAAGAACTTGGTGTATCTTAAGATAGACTTTCATATGCTTTCTCATTTAATTCAAGTGCCCAAGAACCCACTGAGAGCCTTTGTCCTGTTAAGCTACACTTTAGGCCCAGGCCAAGGGACTCAGCTGGCCTTTCGTCTTATCCGCCTGCCACCACCAGCCACTCTGATTCTTGAGTCCTTGCTGTAAGGCAGCAGGCAGAACTTTGGATTCAAACAAACCCGAGTTTGAATCCTAGTTCTGTCACTTATAAGGTAAGTGATTGCGGGCTAGTCATTTTACATCACCAAACTTCAGTTTCTGAACCTATAAAATGGTAATCATTTGTAGCTTCTCATAGGCTTATTGTGAAGATTGAGATACATACATGAAAGCATCTATCATCAGGCGCAGTAGAGAAGTTTTCACTAAATGGTAGTTATTGTTACAGATGCAACAGCAGTTGGTTGCAGAGTGGAGTTCAGTGTCCTCAGCTCCCCTTTTTTGCCAACCCTGGAGGCCAGCATATAAGCCCTTATTATTTTAAGGGCCCACTAATATTTACAGGTAAAGAGAGAAAAAAAACAAACATGGAAAAATTTCAACAAATGTCTCTTGAGCACCTATCATGTGCCAGGCATTCTTTGAGGTCTGGTGATGGCTAGAGAAGGCCCCTGCTGTCATTCTAGTGTGGAAAAACAGGCAAGTCAGAAAACATGTCCAATAGTAACACGGGCTGTAATTAAATTAAAGCAGGTGGATGTAAGAGGAAATGACTGGGAGAAACGTAAGGTTGGGTGGTCAGAAAAGGTCTCTAGGGCAATAACTCTTGAGACCCAAGTAATGAGGAGCAGGCCAAGTGGAGATCTAGGGGGAAGAGGGTTCCAGACAGCAGAAACAGCGAGTGAGCGCAAAGGCCCTCAAGTGAGAAAGAGCTTTGTGTATTCAGGTAGCAGAGAGAAGGTCTCCGTGCTAAAAGGCAGGGATGAGGTCAGCCGAATCCTAAGGGCCTTGCGGGCCAGAGGAAGTCGTTTAGATCGTATTTAAGTGCTTTGGGAGCCTTGGAGGGTTTAAGCAGTGGCAAGAGTCCTGTATTTTACGTTGGAAATATATCAGTATGGTTGCTGTGTATAGAGTATAAGATTTCTTAAGTTTTTAGAGTTGACCTAAAGAGCTTATTCTCTTCTGGAGATGGCATTTAGCAACCTCCTAGACATCCGTTCTCCACTTTTATTCCTGAAGAACTCATGACATTTCCTTTCCTCCCCTTCACACAAAGGTGAAAGGGATGCTGCCTCTTCCTTCAAGATGGCCTTTCCTCAGGTCCTGGCCTGCGCAGCCTAAGAAAGCAAATTAATAGGATGGAAAATGCTTTCAGAACTGACCTTGTCTTAAGATGGAGGAGTGGCTAAAGAGGCCTGGCTAAAGATGGCTTAAAGCCAGTGGGCAAACCAGACTGCAGTTGTTTTGTTTATCTGGTACAAATTTTTTTTTAATTCAGTTATTTTACACACAAATTTCAGGTATTATTGAAAAATTTTTTTCAGTTTGTGTATATTCGGAATACCTTTAGGTGGTTCATGCATTTCAGTTTAATACGGGCCTTACTACTTTCTATTGCCTTATGTGTGGCCACAGTTCATACATTTGTTACCTGTCTGAGCCCCTGTAGGCCTTTGAGTTTTTAAAGATTGATGATTACCAAGTATGCAAGCCTTAAATAGAAAACATTTAAAGTGTAAAAAATAAGAGTAAGAAATACTGCCCATGCAAATCAAAATATCAAATACTGTTTTCTAATGTTAAGGAAAAAAGGCTGTATCAAGGCAGGAAGATCAGCAAGGAAGAAGAATGCAGAAATGGGAAGGCTGGGGATTTCGTAAATGAGACTCCTTCAGGGAACATTTTCTGTATCCATCGAATTCACTGTAGACACACTTTCTAAATGGCAGGCAGATAGACCCCACTGCAACTGAATTACTGTTTTGCATGAAATGGTAATCCCTAGGGTGGCAGGAGCCCAGACTACAAAATACTTTGGTAAAAACTGGTTACGTTTACTTGAATGGGAGGAAACAAGCTTCCAGGAGCAGTGGCATAAAGTGCTCTTCTGTCCCTGCCAGTGCAGGGCCAGGAGGGGTTAGGCCCATCAGCACGTCTCAGCTTTCCTCCTTTCACATTTGCAGGCTGTCTCCAAACACCATGGTGACCCCCCACAAGAAGAGCATGCTGGGAAATGGGAACTACGATGTGAACGTGATTATGGCAGCACTTCAGACCAAAGGCTATGAAGCTGTTTGGTGGGACAAGCGCAGGTAATTGAACCAGGCTTGACTTGATGAGAACTGGTGCTCAGCTGGGGAGGTGGCCAGTAGTGGTGTTACAGCCGGGGAATTCTGGGGAGTTGGCTGCCGTGGAACCTGACACCATTTCTGTTCTGTAGGGATGTTGGCGGCATTGCTCTCACTAACGTTATGGGCTTCATCATGAATCTGCCCTCCAGCCTGTGCTGGGGTCCACTGAAGTTGCCACTCAAAAGGCAGCACTGGATCTGTGTTCGAGAGGTGGGAGGTGCCTACTACAACCTCGACTCCAAACTGAAGATGCCCGAATGGATTGGAGGCGAGAGTGAGCTCAGGTACCTGTGTGGCTGGTGTAGTGGCTAGCTGAGCCTATCTGGTTATTTGATAAAGGAAATGAAATTCCTAGCTCCTTTGATTCTCTCCCTGTTGTTACTTAGAATCATAGAGTCTCACACTTAAAAGATATGAATCTTTTTTTTTTTTTTTTTGGCACACGAGCTTAGTTGCTCCGCGGCATGTGGGATCTTCCTGGAGCTGGGATCGAACCTGTGACCTCTGCATTGGCAGGTGGATTCTTAACCACTGCGCCACCTAGGAAGCCCCGATATGAATCTTTGATGGCCCATGAGGACACTAAGTCCCCTTGGTAGACAAGTCCCATTACCTGGGATGATGGTTTTCCGATCTGGTGGGACTGGCATTGTAATGTTCTGCAACTTAGACAACTGTGACAGTATAGCTGCCAGTTCAGAGAAAGGCAGACAAACATTTGGGCAAGAGAGGGCTAAATTTCCTTGGGACCAAAGAAGAAACTTTTTTTTCTTCTTCTTTTTTTTTTTTCCCTCCAATTAGAAGTCTTTTAGAGTACTTTGGGCTCTGTTTCTCACAGAACTGGCTAGTATTGGCAGTAGTACATGAGGATGGCAAAAATTCAGATTGGAAATTTAACTGGACAGATTGAGGGGTAACCAAATGTGGACTCCTCCCAGAACAGATCACTACTAGAGTGTTTAGGACAGCCAAGGGTATAAATAACAAGGTTAATGTCTGGCGAACAGGTGGCCCCAAGACTGGAATTTGCAATTTTACTAGCATTTCATTTTCTCTTTCATCTACCCTTTTTTCCCCGTAGGAAATTTCTAAAACATCATTTGCGAGGAAAGAACTGTGAACTCCTGCTGGTGGTACCAGAAGAGGTGGAGGCCCATCAGAGTTGGAGGGCTGATGTGTAATGCAGTTCTACCCAGCCTTCCCTCACCTCAGCCCCCGAAATCCTCTGTGATGTGCTGTGGCCTATACAGTGGGTCTGCCCTTGCCACCTCCCCAAGCATCTCATCGGGTTTTTCCCATCAAATTTGACAGTGCAATAGGACAGACGTGTGGATTGTTACAGAACCAATCAGCATTACTTGTTCCTGGGAAGGGAAAGTAGGAGCTCTGTGCACTTAGGGCAAGCTATGGAAGACCTTTGTTTTATTTAAGAGAGGAGAAAGAAAGGTGGCTCTTAGCTTATTTTCCCCATTTCTATGAGGACTTGACAGAGGCTCTGCTGGAGTTCACTGCTGCCCTGACTCACCTGGAGATGCTGCCTCCACTTTCCCTTTCCTGGCAACCAGTGGGTCTGAAGATACAGTATGTGCAAAGCCCATGTGACTGGTTCAGAGGACTTAGAGCAAAAAGATCTCTCAGGAAACCACCTCCAAAACTGCAGCAGCAGTGCAGCATACTGTCTCCAACCCTTAATGCCACCCTTACCCCATTTTTAAGAGTGGTTTATGGCCATCCTTGGAGTTTTATAATGAAAAGTTCTCTAATATCCCACACCAGTCGGTTGAATCCTGTGATATTCTAGCATGACAGGGTGAGCTAGATACCTAAGAGGATGTGACCAGAGCCAGGCTGGGCAGGCATGGGCAGGCTGTCTGCCTCACTCCAGCATCGTTCCCATCACTTCACTGCATTGATTTAGGAGGCTTTGGGGCATAAGACAGGCAAAAGGGCAGTTTTCCCACTCTGGCAAAACCAGGAAAAAAAATAAGACTGCCTTTGACATCAAATTCTACTAGTTTGAGACAGAGTTGAGCAAGGAAAGTATTGTGAGGATAAGTCTTCAGGGATTTGGAGCAGCTAGAATCAGTAGAAGTCCTAGGCTTGGAGTCACTATAGTGACAGGAAGCAGAGCCCTCACGTTGGGTGGATATGTGTGCATCACACTTTGTCATCTCTCGAGTTTCCTTTACAGATCAGCTGAGAATTGACCCGCCCCCTACCTCTTTAAATAGTTGTAGGCCACTTTTCTCCCCGTAACTTGGGAAAACAAAAGGAGAAGTGAGTGTCATACTACACCGCCTCTCACCAAAGTGGTGGTGGTTGCCTCCAGACAGGTGGGCAGGCAGGGATGGCCTGTCCAGCCCTTATGGATCAATGGTTTTGGCAGGTCTGAGAGCAGCCCCACTGGCCAGACTTCTCTCCAGTAGCAGAGCCAGTCTGGGGCTTGCATGTCCAGCCCAAACAAGCTTAACGGGATGAAGCTGAGGCTTTCTCCCCACTGTGACTGGAGTGCATGTTTACACCAGCACTTTTTCTGCACATGTATCTTCAATCCAACAAGGCAATTTTTTATGCTGAGTAACAGAGGCCACCAAGCGGCTACTGCGTTACACCCTCTCAGCAAGTGGCCGCAGTTTCTTCTGCACCATTTTCTACACCAGACCTGCTTGGCACCACAGGGAGCTCTTCACCCCTGCACAGTGACATTCCAACCACCACCAGCCAGAAGTTACAGCCAAGCTTGCTGATTGTCACAAGCAGGAGCTTGGGTCCATTGGCAGTCAGTGATGTAAGCCATTTCCTGGGAGGGAGAGGAGGAAACTCCTCTCCACCAGTCTGCTTGGGCCTGTGCAGATGGCACTTCAAAGGAGTCCCCATGCACTTGGAGTCCACGAGCCAATGGGATATGCAAAGACGCTTAAACATTTCAGGGCTGGTTTCTCTGTTCATATCCAATTCCGGTGCTTAGGAACAGGGACCTATGCTGATGCCCAAGGGCAAAAAGCCCCACTTCCTTTAAGAAAGGGGGCAGGCCTGACCCTGATGCCCAGTAAGGGGCAGCCCTAGGCTTTTTGTTTTTCTTGCTTTTATTCCTTTTTGTTGGCCTTGTGCTGGGTTTGTTTACAAAAGATGTATTTTGTTTAACCAAATATTAAAAATGGAAAACTCCATACATAAATTCCATCTGTCTGAATTCTGTAATTATGTACGTTAAAAAAAGTAAACTTTAGTGTGATGCTACTTTAGAAGGAATTCACTACCACCAGAAGTCAAGTTTTAGAGACGTACTGTGCTTTGGCCAAACCTCTCACTTCAAAAATCCAAACAATATTTACCAAGTAGGACTTGATTCAAAAAAAAAAAAGCCCGAGGCATTTTTTAATTTATAAAAACTAGGCTCCAAAATATGAAGAACCCTAATCGTAATCTAAGTACAAGTTTATTGACAAGTTACTGTTTTTCCTGGGTTAACAAGTGGAAGATCGTGTATTTCAACAGCGGGTCGGGGAGGCCCCAGCACCAGGTACATAGCAGGATTGAGTCAGACTGCCTAGATTTGATTTCAGATCAGACATTTTCTGTTCAGCCTGGAGCGATCACTTAACCTATAAAACTTGAGAATGCTAGCACTTCCTAAATAGTATACGACAGTACCAGCAGCCCACGTAAAAGACTGACTCTTGTTACTAGCGCGATGCCAATAAGAATGTATGTTAAATGCAGAAACTATGAAGTTCAGAGATAGGGCTACAGTTGGATTCACCGTCAATAGCTCATCAGCAATTACAGTTGATCCTCAAACAGTACAGGTTTGAACTATGTGGGTCCACTTATATGTGTGAACTTTTTCCAATAAATACAGTGCCACCTCAACTGTAGTTGGTTGGACTGCAGACACATACAGGGCCAATGAAAAAAGAAATACAGACTTACTGCATGGAGGGTTAGTCCCCCAACCCCATGTTGTTCAAGGGTCAACCGTATTTTTAAAAAGAACAAACGCAAGGTGTTCTATTTGCAACCTTCCTATCCCCAGACTAGAAATCAATACTACGTCATTCCTTACAAGTCCTTTATTAGTTTTGTTTGTTTTTTGGCCATGCTGCACTGCATATGGGACCTTAGTTCCCCAACCAGGGATCAAACATGTGTCCCCTGCAGTGGAAGCAGAGTCCTAACCACTGGACAACCAGAGAATTCCACCTTTATAATTTTATAATATCATTGTAAACTGTGTACTGAAAGCAATTGCCTGAACTCAGGTTCTTGACCAAAGATGAATTTTTCTTACCTTTGTGAATTTAACTAACTTAGGCCTGAGGGGTCAATCAGTGTAAAATAGTGATGCTGGCTTAGGTAAGAGGAAATATGAGGGGCCATTTTCTTTGCTCTTCTAAAAATGGTTTAAGTAATTTCAAGATACGTATCACAAGCACTTGGAAGACATTTGGTTGGAATTATTTTTAATATTTAAATACAAAAAGTGAGCACTGACTTTTTTTTCTTTTAGACACACACACGTCTAACAGCTGAAATATGCAGAGGAAATGAGCTCCTGCTCTGTCCTCCACAGCCCCCATCTTGTGGTTGAAGCTGCTGCCAGCCCTCCCTCCATCCTTTCTAACATACATAGAAATTCACAGTGACTGCTTTACAGTACAGCTGTAATGCATTTTGTATTTTATCTTGTGTGCATGTCCCTCCCCAACATCTCCATTCTTAAAAACCAAACAGTCGTTAATAGTCAGGGATGCGTCCTTCCTGATGGCATCAATTCCTACCCCTCAGTGGGATAGTGAGGAGATCTTCGGTCCAGAAGATAATTTAGTGAAAGGGGTGGGATGGCCAGAGCTGGAGTAACCGTCTGCATTGCTGCACTCTGGTATCAGAGTGAGGACAGAAGAAATAAGTCGGGACAGCGTGGAGGGCACTGTTGCTAGTGAGGAGTCTCCATGAGACAATGTGAGGAGAATTCTCCCCACCAGATTTAGATAGATCAATGTGCCAAAGTTAAAAAAAAAAAAATCCAATAATCAGCAGTTCAAACACTATTGAATTTTCAAACTTCTCCCACCAAGACAGGTCAAACATAGCAGTAACAATCTAGATCTTTCCAGGAAGTGAAGGTAGAGCCCCAGGCATTCCTCCTGACAGCCCTGTATTAGGCCCTAGAAGTATCTGGAAAAGAAAAGGAGGAGTGTAAGGCACTGTACAGACTTAGAGGTCTCATTTTCATCACACCTGTCCAGGCAGACAAGGTCTACGAAAACAATGCTGAGGGCACAGTCAGGAACCTAAAAGAGCCTGGGCCGGATCCCAATCCATACCCGCACATTAACTGCCCTACCTCGTGCTGAAGGAGTAAACAACTGTGTCTCCACTACTGGCAAAGCACCCAGGGTGTGGGCTCACCTGCCGTTGCTGCAGCTGCTGCTGTTGCTCCATCTGCAACTTCTCAGTCTCAAAGACGACCGGAAGAACCAGGATCATGAAGGAAGTGGTTCCAATCCACAAGGCTGCCCTGGAAAACCTGCAGAGGGAGCATGAGCATGATGGCCAGACAAAGACAGCTTCACCAAGAGAGAACTAGTAACCAAACCTCTCACTCTGTACACTCCACTGTTTTTAATCAGCGTGTTCTACCCAACTCTTGCACTGTACTCCTACCAGAAACAGGAGCAGCAGTTCTGGGGACTGTACATCTAGTGAGAGAAGTCTGAACATTCTCCCGAGTTCTCACAATGCCACATGCACATTAATTATCTCACATAATCTGAGATGATCCTCACAACGACCCTGCCCGATAAGAACCCTCACTTTACAGACGAGGAAACAGAGACCAAGAAAAGTTAAAGTAGCCCAGTCCAAGGTCACTCAGGAACCTAGGTGGCGGGCTGGCCTCCAACCCAGGTCTGCTGCTTCCAAAGCCCGTGTTCATTCAGGGCACCTCAGGCACATCCCAATGTTTCTGCCCTCGTCCCTTACCTGTACATTTTTTGAGCCACGAAGAGGGAGAGATCAAAAGTGGCTCCAGCCGCGGACCGGACCCTCTCCGGGAACATCTCCGTCAGACCCCACAGTCTCTCCGACAGGGTCTCGTCTAGCTGTGGAGGAGGAAGCGCGGATCTGGCCCGAAGCGGCGACAACCACCCCCGACACCGGGACACGCCGGTCCTCTGGAGCGATAGCACCCCGGCCCCAGCGGGGCCTCACCCCGCCTCCCGGAGACGCCTCAGCTCGGACCTCTGCGGGCTCCGCGACGAGCCTCCGTCCCGATCCCGCAGCACGCGGAGCCCACACCCCCGCTCCCCGCCCGCACCCTCCCAGCCCCGCTCCGCCCCGCGGCCCCCAGTACCTCCTCGTCGTCTTCCTCCTCCAGCTCCTCCTCTGGCTTCTCGGCATCGCCCTTCGGAAGCAATTCGTCCGGGCACAGGGGCGCCCCAGGGCCAGCGGCGGCGGCAGCCATGGCTGTGGGGGACACCGGAAGCGGAAAAGAAGAGGCGAGTGCGGCGCCGACGGCAGACAGAGCTGCCCTTCTGGGAGCCGGAGGCCAGCGGGCTGGGGAAGAGCGCCGCCCTCTGGCGGGCGGGCTTCACTGGCCTTCTGCAAAGGGCGGCCCGGACGTGCGGAACGTGAGACGCTTGGGAAACTCGTTAAAGCAGGGACTCTGGGTGCGACCGCGGTAGCTCTGTTCAGTGGGTTTAGGGTGAGCCCCCAAATCTACTTTTTAACAGTCCTCCCAGAGATTACACTTAGACAAACACGAATCTAGTTTCACTTCCCTGAGGGCTGTATTTGGTATGAGTAAATTAGAGATTTGGAGATTTATTGGTCTTCTGGGAAAACATCAAGTAAACAAGTCCCAATGTACTAGAACAAAGCGCTTTAACACTTAAGTATCAGGCATTGTTTGTGCAAAGAGCGAGGGTGTGGGGGGTGCACATTTAATCTTCACATCAACCCACTGAGGTGCTACTATCCTCTTTTTTTTTTTTTTTTTTTGGCCAGGCCATGTGGCTTGCAGGAACTTAGTTCCCCAACCAGGGATCAAACCTGTGCCCCCTGCATTGGGAGCAACAAGTCTTAATGTTGCAACAAAAATAGAAATGAGGTTTTTTCCTCTCCTGGTAACCAGGAAAATAAAGGGAACAGTGAACAGGCTAGAGAAGAAATATAACCTGGCCTGAAAGAGTTAATCACTCCCGGTTTTATTTTAACTGTTACTAATCTGTAGTGTCTTTAACTAGATTTGTCCTTCATAAAGCTAACCTGTCACCTTTAATTCTGTGTGTAATTTACAGCCTGCACCTGTATTTACTCTCCCTGTAATCTCTGGATGTAAATCACCCCCTGTAGCTGTCTGCATTTCGGAAAGGAGGTCGCAGAGCGGTAACCCAGAAGACTAACGGCCCTAATTACTGGCTGCCGACTCCAGCGGTGACTGGTTTAAAAGACTGCAAGAAGAACCAGAACGCAAGGCTTCCTCATTTTCACCCTTATCACTCATCCCAGACTTCTGCTCCCCTACAAAAACCCCTGCAACTCCCCAGGGTAGAGCGGGGGGGGGGGGGGGGGGGGCAGTTCTTGAGGCGCTAGCCTACTGTGTCTTCCCTTTGCCTGGCAAAGAAAATAAAAAGCCTCGCTCTTATCTTCCAAATCTCTTTTTTATTTTTATTTGGCATTGGTGCACAGGGAACCAAGTTTTGGCAACATTAACCACTGGACCACCAAGGAAGTCCTTATCATCCCCATTTTACACATGAGGAGATTGAGGCATAGTACAGCGTTGCTGCAAGTATTCCCGGAGGATGGATTTCTAGAAATGGGTTTGTTAGCCAAAAAATATGAACATTTAAAATTTTGCTAGGTATTAGCTAATTGCCCTCGGAATTATGATATCATATACTTTCACAATAGTAAATGGAAGTGTCCTTTTCTCTGTATTTTGCATTATCTGTATTTTTTTTTGTCTATATGATGGATGAAAATGCTTCTTTTTATAATGTGCCCCTCAGTTATTAATACAGGGTAATCTGATATACTTCTTTAGCCAACTGACCATGGAACCGAAGAATCTCAGGATCGGACAGTCCCAATCCTTATTTGATACTTGAGAGACTATGTCCTATGCTTACATATTCTGGGGAGGGCAGGGCTGGGGGTTGCACTTCCTCCAGATAAGAGTCCTCAGTCCTCTTTATCTCTGGACAGGGCAGCTCTAACTACGAAAGTCTTCATGTTCCAAAAGGGTGCCTACTGTCTGATTCCATTTGATAAAGTTAAAAGACAGACAAACCCAATCTATGGTGAGAAAGATAGTGAGTGATTCCTTTCGAGAAGGAGGAGGTAATATTTGGGAAGGCAGGAGAGTTTCTGGGGTGTTGGTAAAGTTCTATTTCTTGACATGTGTGGTGTTTACATGGGTATGCCCATTTTGGATAATTCATCAGGCTGTACATTTATGAAGTATGCTTTTTGCATGTATTTAAAAAAATTTTTAAGTAGGCTTGAAACCAAGCAGGACCCTGTGTGTCCCTCCCGGGTACAAATCCTTTCCGTCCCCATTTCTTGTTTGTAGCTTCTTTCAGCCTCCCTGACCTTCCTTGTGTTCCAAAGGGCCGGTTCAAACCTGGATTAGTTGCTAATCAGGGAAGGGAGGGAATGCAGAAACAGAGGAGGAGCAGTCAAGCAACACTGCAGCGATTAAAGCAGGATCCTCGTTCCTCCTCAAGATATACACTATACCTTTGGGTTCTTCTGCAGGAACTAAGGTTCCCACACAGGTGGAGGATGGTAACCTCAGGCTGAGAGCAAGATTCCCAGAACATCGCCCTGTTACCTCACCACCAACCAATCTGAAGAAAGCCTGCACACGGTGGAAGACAAGGAAGACTCTGACTCCCTCCCCAAAAGACTCTTCCAGAATCTTTGGAGTTGGCTTTCGGACATGAGTCTGTCTTCTCCCCAAGGTTGTTGGCCTCTTGAATAAAGCAACCTTTCCTTTCCAACCTGTCTGAGTATTGGCTTTCGAGCAGTGAGCAGATGATCCTGAGTTCAGTAAACAGCTAGCTCTACATAAATACAAGGGCAGCTTAAGGGCCCAATGCCAATGGCTTTTGATTCTCTTATGGACGCTTTTAAGAAATGCTAGAAGACCAACACTCTTGAAGGGTAGAAAAGGCAGTCCTATGTGGAAACTCCAGACATCACTGACACTGATGAAATAAAGATTCATATTTTATGGCAAGACAAGAAAAATTTAAACAAAATCTTTTTTTCCTGTTTGGGCCACCTCCTTCCCCTTTATCATGTATTGTGCAACTGCATTAACCACACCTCCTTAGGAAACAACCTTCCTTCTTGTAAAAGGCCATGATGACCCATGACCCACTATTCCCTGTGTACGCATAGATCTGCGTTGTGTAAACTATCAATAATATGGCCTTTAACATATAACACTCGGTCTCAAAAACTTATGTAACTGGGCTTTGACCTCTAACAGATGGAACAATTCTCAGAACTTTCCGAGAGGCTTTTCCCAGGTTATAATCCTCAATTTGGCTCAAATAAAATTTCCATTTCTTTCTCAGGTTGACCGATTAATCTTTTTTTTTCCATCAACAACTCCAACTGGAAAGTCACAATGCTAATGTGAAGAAGTTTTAGGAAAACTTTGACCAATTAATTGTGTTTATATTCACAAACAGTACAGGATTTTAAAAAAATCTATATTTAAGGCTAAAAGGGCTCTTTCGATATTTATAAAATTGTCAAGGGATAAGAAAAAATATTGGGAATCAGGCCGTGCAGAGTATTCAAAGCCTTAGGAATAGGGACTTCCCTGGTGGCACAGTGGCTAAGAATCCACCTGCCAATGCAGGGAACATGTTTTCAATCCCTGGTTTGGAAAGATCCCAGATGCCGTGGAGCAACTAAGCCCATGCCGCACAACTACTGAGCCCACGCACCTACAGCCCATGCTCTGGAACAAGAGAAGCCACCAGAGTGAGAAGCCCACACACCACAAGAGAGTAGCCCCTGCTCCCCACAACTAGAGAAAGCCCGCATGCAGCAACGAAGACCCAACACAGCACACACACACACACAAGTTCTAGAAACAGATGAGATCATCTAGAAAAGGCAAAGTGAGGAAGAACAGAGCTCTGCGGAAGCAGACAAGTCAGGGGGTACTTAGTCAAAATCAAAGACAGAAAGTAGAATGGTGGTTGCCAGGGGTTGGGAGGAGGAGGAAATGGGGAGTTAGTTGTTGTTGGGTATACAATTGCAGTGTTATAGGATGAAAACTTATGGAGATGGATGGTGGTGATGGTTGTACAACATTATGAATGTATTAATATTACTTAACGGTATGCTTTAAAATAGTTAAGATGGTAAATTTTATGCTATGTGTGTTTTGCTACATAAATTTTTTTTTAAATTAAGAACAAAAAAAATCAGAATAACAACAAAAACTCAGAATTATCCCCCAAAATTCCCCTTCAAAAGGTCGGGGGCGGGGAGGGGCACCTTCTTCCCCGAACTCAAGAGATTCGAGGAGATGCTGCTGGAGAGGAAGGAAGGAAAACTTCACTGAAGGTTTCAAGGAGACATGCTCAGTGGCAGCAAAGAAGACATATGGTAAGACTGATGCCAGGGACTTCCCTGGTGGTGCAGTGGTTAAGAATCCACCTGCCAAGGCAGGGGACATGGGTTCGATCCCTGCTCCAGGAAGATCCCACATGCCTTGGAGCAACTAAGCCTCTGTGCCACAACTACTGAGCCTGTGCTCTAGGGCCCTCATGCCACAACTACTGAAGCCCATGCACCTAGAGCCTGTACTCTGCAACAAGAGAAGCTACTGCAATGAGAAGCCCAAGCACCTCAATGAAGAGTAGCCCATGCTAGTGGCAATTAGAGGAAGCCCATGTGCAGCAACAAAGACCCAATATAGCCAATTAATTTATTAATTTAAAAAAAATTGATGCCAGCCCAGGGGCCTCAGTCCAGGCACAAGTAAGGGTGCCATCAAATAAGTGACAATGTCCCATGCTGGGCACAAAGGGGACTCTGCCATCTGCATGGAGATGAGGTATTCTAGAAACACACCCCCAGCTCCTCTCATTCCCTATCCCTCAAGTCCATGGTTCCCACCTTTCCTGTTTCTGTCTTGTCAGAATGTGAAACTGGTTAATATAGCAGTTCCTAATTCACTTTGGTTTGGTGTGGGGTGTAGATCCCTTTAATTTTCAAAAGCTATAAGTACCCCGCCCAATAAAACATACACATTAGCCTGTATCTGTACAATTGTGTATATGGTTCCCCTTGTTAAGTCTCAAACTGTATAATTTCCTCTGATTTTTTGCACTCCCTCCCTCTTACCCACAGAACTTTTTATCTCAGCTCTTCAGTAACAGTTCTTCCCTAATCTGACACTCAGCTCAAAAATTTACTAAACTGTGTATTGATTACAAATGATAATAAATGTCAAGTAGATAGCACTATTTATTTGGGCACCCCTGGAAGTAGTAGATTTGGTCAATAAAGGCTTTGAGGAGGAAGAATTTTAGCCAGAATCTGACAGATGTACCTGACAAAAAGGTAAGGTCTTTAAAGCATGCAGATTTTTTTTTTTTTTTTTTGGCCACACTGCAGCTTGCAGGATCTTAGTTCCCTGACCAGGGACTGAACTAACTTGGGTGCTCAGCAGTGAAAGGGCAGAGTCCTAACCACTGGATTGCCCGGGAAGACTCCTAACCACTGGATTACCAGGGAATTCCCAAAAGTATATAGCATTTCAATGGGGGAGAAAACCAACAAGGGTTAGGGTGGTGAGATGTGGCTGATTCTTTTTCCCATTTCTCTTACAGATTTTCATTAATAGCATTATCCTTGACTCAGCTCACACACCACATCCACCAGCAAACCCTGGTGGGCTCCACCTTCAATTCCTGCCTAGAATTTGACCACTTCACCTCCTCTACTGCCACCTCCCTGGTCCCAGCCTTGCCCCTTCAGACTGTTCTCACCACACCGAAGGCAGACGGATTTTTTTTTTAAGTCAATCATAGCATTCCTCTGCTGAAACTTGCCAATGGCTTGCTTCTTTCATCATTCCAAATACAAGTCCTTCTTCACTGCAGAGCTGTCCCACACGGTTGCAGTCCCCTCAGGTGCCGATGGTAATGCAGAGGGGACCGGGACCCACATCACTATGACAACCAAACTTGCCCCTTCTGACTCCAAAGGTTTCAGTCCTGGCTCCTTCCCTTCCAGCTGTGTCACCGTGCTGGGCTCGTTTCCTCATCTAAAAGCAGGGGATGATGGTAACAAACTTAAAAAATTCTCATGAGAATTAGAAATAGAGCCCTTCCTTGGTTTATGTCCCAATAAACCAATCATAAGTTGAAAATACCATGAGTCAAAAATGCGTGTAATACCCCAACCTATCAGACATCATAGCTTAGCCAGGCCTACCTTACATGTGCTCAGAACACTTATATTAGCCTACAGATGGGCAAAATCATCTAACACAAAGCCTATTTTACAGAAAGTTTTGAATATCTCATGTAACTTTTTGGATACTGTACTGAAATGACAATGAAAAACACAACGGTTGTCTGGGTCCAGAATGGTCTTAAGTGTATCGGTTGGGGAGCTGCAGCTCACGGCCACCGGCTCGTGTCACGAGCATCATATTGCATTTTGCTGACCTGGAAAACTACCAAAATTCAAAATTCGACGTATGATTTATATTAAATGCCTATCACTTTTGTACCATCAAAAAGTTGAAAAATTCTAAGTTGAACCATGTCAGGGGGACTGTGTACGGGTGTCTGGTATCCAGGGTGCACAGTAAACGGTTGCTACTGATACTGGTCTAGGAATAAGCAAATTCCCAACTGCTCCTATTCTCTGCTCCTGAAGATTTACACTCCCATATAGTATCCTTTCCCAATGTCTTCTGAATTAGTCTCTCCTGTATCAGGAAGAAAGTTTATGGACCAGGGCTACAGATCATGCTTCTCTGTCCATCCCCCCTGGAGTTGGCCCTGAGAATGGACTCTGCACAGCAGCCTCCATATGAGACAGCCCTCCCCCCAACTTCCCTCTCCCACTGCGGGCTGGGAATCAGCAAGCTCCCGCACTTCCGCTGTCTGATCCTAGGCCAGTTTCTGAACCTCCTGGGGGCAGACTGAGAAACCCTGCTCCACAGGACTGAGCTGAGGAGGAAACAAGAGTGTGAGCAAGATCCGGAGCTCTGTCCCAGGCAGGTAACAGGTGTTCAGAAACCTTAATAGCCATCCCTGGTCTAATGCCTGGGGCCCTGTGTCCCCACCCTCAGTATCTTCCCCGTTGGCTGTGGAAGCTGGACCCCCTCTTACCGCCTCTGGCTGGCTCCCTCCCCAAGCCACAGAAGCCCAGCTCACTCGAAGGCACAGATTCCCACTCCAGGAAATCACCCTCCCATGCCAACCGCTCAGTCCCTGCCAGGTCCAAGCTAGTCCCTGGACCCTGGACCCTGAAAGAGGAAGGCAAGGGGATCTGAGCAGAGAGACTGTTTCTGCCCCATATCAGCCTGCGCCGATGCCCGGGAAGCTGGAATGCTTCTCCTGCGATGGCGCCATTCCCCTCCGACCTCAAATGGTTCTGTCTTCGGATGGAGCATCGGAAGCTTAGAACCCAGCCTCCAGCATTTACTTCTTCAAGAACTGATGCTTCTTTTCTCAGTCACTTTGGCCAGAGAGAGATTACAGAACATCATTTAATTTAAAAAAGTAGGGTAAACAGGAAAGTAGCACAAAAATAGTGTTGCAGTGGAAGGTTGGCGCTTGCTGCTGAGAAGCTGAAGCCAGAGGAGGCTGTGGATTTGGGGAACGAGCACTCTTTAAAGGAGGGAGAGAGTGGCCTGAAGGGCAGAGAACCAGGAGAGCCTCTAATCTGAGACCCACTAACAACAGGGCTCTGTACAACCAGTGCCACACCCCAAACACCAGTGTGAGGGGATGATGTGATGAACCTTGTCCGATGAGGGTGAGCCCGGGCCACGGGCATTTGTTTGCTAAGTGACTGGAGAAAACCCAAAGGCCTCCGTCACCCCAGACCTCCCTGAGGAGGCCTCCCTGTGCCGTGAAGCACAGGACTGGCCTGGAATCCACTATGTTGTCACCTTCCTACTGCCAACCTAAGGGGGCCAGTGCCTTTTGGCCCCATTATATGATACTCATGCCCAGGACCTAATCCACTAGTTTGGCTAAAAATTCCCTCAGCCACATCCTCTTCTTCTGATGAATGGGTTTCCCCCATTCTCCTAACAGGTGTCTTTGGGGGTCTTCATTTTCTCCGCCGACTGACACTCTTCAGTTCATCCAGCTCCTTCTCCATTAAGTGGGATTCGGCAGTGGTCTCAGAGAGCTGCAAGTAGAGCAGCAAACCGTTATAAAGAAGGATATTTCTGGGCTACGTTTCTGGACTACGTTTCCGGACTACGTTTCCCTTCGCACTGGGAAAGGCCCCCTGGCATTTCTCTAACGCTGCCAGCAGCCTCCACATTGGGAACCCCTTTGTAATTGGGCTGAAAGGAACCTCCTGATGACCTGGGGCCTCAGGCACTTGAAGAACATTCACCATCCATTCTAGCTACATTTTTGATCACCTAGGATTGTGTGGCATTCACTGCATTACGGACGCCAGGTTTCAGAGGATAAAAAGGGCAGATATTGGTGATTTTAAGGCTAAAGGACTAAGATCTAAGTTGCTTCTGAGTTCTGGCTCACATAAAAACGCTTGAAAAAGAATGCTACTTTCCCCATCAGGATCCTTCTTCAGTGGCCTTTGGAGGAGAGGGTGGAAGATACTCCAGAAAGGGACGGAGAGATACAAACTCCACAGGTCAGCTTACTGTGAAACAGAAGAGCTGCATTTCCTGAGCAAGACACTATCCCAAGAGCTTTACTTGTATTATTGACTCACTAATGAGGTAGATCCTACTCTCATGTCCATTTTATTGCCAAAGATACTGTTTCTTCACACAGAGCAGTTAAGTAACCTGCCTGAAGTCACACAGCCAGTGGTGGAGCTGGGCCAGGCACCCAGGAAGTTTAGCTCCAGATATATGATCTTAACCACGGCAGTGTGTGCTCTCCTGCCTCTCAACTAGCCGTCACACACACCTCTAGGCTCAGCAGGCTGTTGGGTTTTAAAAGCCACAAGAAACCGATGCCAATGCAGAGAGTCCCCTCAGCAGGTCTGCACGGGGCACTGCCTAATGGTTGCTTGGTGCGGGACCTCACCCAGCCAGGAGTAGGCTGTCCTTCTTGAGTGCCTTCATCCCAGCCTCCATTCTCACCTTTATCTTTCGACATTCAGCTCAAGCATCCCTTCCCCAGCAACACCCTCCTGACTGGACAGAATGAATCTCTCTCTCCCACATGCGGACACCAGGCCCTGGACAGACTCTAATCACTGCCCTTACCATGAGGCTCTGTCACGATGTTTACTGTCTATCTGCCCCCTAGACTGTGAGCCCTGGAGGGTGGGGACTGTGTCTGATTTGGTTTTGTATCTATCTTTGGATTCACAGCAATGTACCTGGGCAAACTGGCACCTGAGCGGTGTGGGCTGGCTGAAAGGCCTTGCAGTGGACCTGCCCAAGGAGAGCCGAGGCTTCCCTCCCTACCACCCTCCTCACCATGTCCAGCAGGATGTCCACCTTCAGCCGCAAGAGATTGTTCTCTTCCTCCAGCTGCTGGTTCCGCCTCCGGAGGCGCTGGGCCTCCCTCCGGTCCACACCTCCACCAATCCCTGTCTCTGGCGGAAGGACATACCGGCAGTCACAACGAGGGTTTCCTTCCATCATCTTGTTGAGCAAAATGGCAGGAAATGTAACCCACCTGCTATCCACTGGCCGTTTTCAAACTTCAGGCTCTGCCCTGCCAGGTTCATGGTGGGGGTTCCATAGTCAAGGCCCAGCTCCACCTCCCGGGTTGACCGATCGAGCTGTGGGTGAGACGCTCATGCTGGCTTCAGGCGGCCGCAGTACACGAGCTCTAGGCCCAGAGCCTCTTCTGCTAACTGTATGACCCCAATGACTCATTTCTTCTCTCTAATCATTACCCGGCACATTTAATAATTTTTTTTTTTATGTCAGAAAATCAAACAAGGTAGCCCCAAAACTTTTAAGCTGTAAGAGAGAAGAAATGCACCACTTCATACAATAGATGTTTTCCGGAAAAGCTATACAGGCTGAAATTTGCAAACTGAATTATTTCATATCTATAGGGCACTTAGCAGTTTAAGAAATCCTACTGTAGAGTCAGTTGCATTTATTGCCAGGCAACTTTTATCAACCTCGTTGCTTTTCATTTTTAGAAGCCCACCTCTTTCTCCTCCCCAGAAATTCTTTTGTTAAGGCAAGAAGGTAGCTATATATGAGCAGAGAAAGGGGTGCATGGGCCGTATGGCAGGAAACCATTCATCTTGTGAAAGGGGTGGGGGTGGGGGTGGGGTCCTTGGAACCTCCAGACTGGCAGGAAACCATACATTTTGGGATGATAAGTGTCCTCGAGGCAAAGGTGGTAAAAGGCAGGAATCTGCTGTCCAAATGTGGTCTTTTGTTCCTTATGCTCTCATTACTGTAAAATTAGCCTTGCAGATAAGATGTACCCATCAGGCACCAAAGCCATGACGTCTGATCGAGGCTAAATAAGGACAGAAATCCCTCCTCCCCCCAGGAAGGTGGCACTGGAGTGAAAAATGGGGAATATAACCCTCAAACCCCTCCCTCCCCAATGAATATTACGCCCCATGTGATGGGCTTGCCGAAAAAACTCAGGGCAGCTACTCACCTGAGCCTGCCCGCTCTCCCCAGAGAGTGTATTAGAGCTTAAATCCTTGCTTTACTTTATTGACCTCACTGTCCACTCCGAATTCTTCCTGGGTTGAGACAAGACTCCCACCAGGAACGCTTTCAGGGTTACCTGAATCTGTTGTCTCTAAAATAGCAATTCTTAAGACCCCGAATAAATTCTTTTCTTGTTGTCAAAGAATTCCTACTGTAAATTTTTAATAAAGTGAAAAATTCTTTTTAAATATAATAAGCCAGAGCTATCATTTGCTTCCTATGGAGCTACAAATGTCCTGGAAAAGGTATAAAATGCTAAGGCCTGATCAGTAGCAGTAGCTGTTCTTTAATGTGTTTTTCAATGTTTCTACATCTCTCTGAGCGCCCATGCTGCACCAGGCCTGGTAACTGGACATGCGGAAATGAATGCAACCCCTCTGCCCTCAAGGAGCTCAGAAACAGCCTTTGGAGCTGTGACAGATCCTTTTGAATGCTCTTCATGTTAGCAAAACATCACCCTTTGAGAAGGAATTCGATTCTTAGATATGACCAAAACTGACTCTTGGACAAGTTTTGGGAGTAAAGTGAAGTCAAACGGGATAATATCATTTGGTCCCCAAATCATGAGAACGACTGTCTTTTAAAGTTCTTGAATAAGCTCTGACAATAATTTCCAGATTGGAGTTAAAACACGTTTTCAGTAATAGCAATAATACGAATTAGAAGGATGCCCTCCCACGAGGATGCCTCTGGAGGACCAGGCTTGACGCTCCAGTCACGCCGCACACCAGCGTGCTGACACTCACGTTATGCAGGTTAGAGAGAGATGCAGACTTCCGAGGGGGCGTCTTCTTCGGACTGAACGTACTCCCAAAGAGAGGCATCTTTGGCCTGATGAAGGAAAGGTCAATGCTTCCTTCTTCTAGGGTCAGAAAAAGTCAGGGTTACAAAGAGGAGGGTCAGTGACCTTGTGCCCCTGTCCTGAAATCATGAAAACACACATCTTCTCATGTGGCCGTTAACAATCTGGTTAACAATCCTGGTGATAGCTCCCATGTGCTAAGTGCTCACTATGTGCTAGGCAGCGTGCCAAACCTTGGCAACAGCTCAGCCCTCACAACCACCTTTTGTTTAGCTCCTCTTATTACCCCTATTTGACAGATTAGGTTTAGAAAGACTAAGGTCCCAAGTGGGAGCTAGTATTTGAATGCAGGTCTGTGTGGCTCTACAGTTCACAGTAACCACAGGCAAGTGCCTAACTGGCCTGTCGTAAGTTTTGTCACAAGTAGGCATCATCAGATTGACAGTCTAGAACAAGGCAGGTGATCCTACTTATTCCTGGACATTGTTAAGACTCACAGCTGGGGCAATAGCCTCTACTCCACTTTAAAGAAATGAAGCCTCTTCTGGGACTTGCTTTTTTTCCCCCTTTAAATTATTTATTTATTTATTTATTTATTTATGGCTGTGTCAGGTTAGTTGCAGTGCACGGGCTCTTCGTTGTGGTATGCAGGCTTCTTTCTAGTTGTGGTGCACTGGCTCCAGAGCATGTAGGCTCTATAGTTGCAGCACATGGGCTCCCTAGTTGTGGAGCTCAGGGTTGGTTGCCCCACGGCGTGTGGGATCTTAGTTCCCTGACCACGGATTGAAACCACGTCCCCAGCATTGGAAGGTGGATTCTTAACCACTGGACCACCAGGGAAGTCCCGCCTTTTTGCTTTCTTATTGGTTAAAGTTCTTAATTTTTTTAAATTAATTAATTAATTAATTTTATTGGCTGTGTTGGCTCTTTTTTTTTTTTTGCTGTATGCAGGCTTTCTTTAGCTGCGGTGAGTGGGGGCTACTCTTTGTTGTGGTGCGCAGGCTCCTCATTGCCGTGGCTTCTCTTGTTGCGGAGCATGGGCTCTAGGTGCGTGGGCTTCAGTAGTTGCAGCATGTGGGCTCAATAGTTGTGGCTCACGGGCTCTAGAGTGCAGGCTCAGTAGCTCCACGGCATGTGGGATCTTCCTGGAGCAGGGATCGAACCCGTGTCCCCTGCATTGGCAGGCAGGTTCTCAACCACTGCGCCACCTAGGAAGCCCTAAAGTTCTTAATTTTAATAGGATCTAACTTATCAAAAAATTTTTAATGATTAGTGTTTTTGTGTCCTATTTGAGAAAATTGTGCCTATCTTAAGGTCATGATATTTTTATATATTAACTTTTGGAAATTTTCTTCTTTCAGCTTTCACATTTAGGACTTATCTGCAATTAACTTTTGTATGTGGTGTGAGACAGGGTTATGGTTCATTCCTTCCCACGTATTACCCAATATTAATGTATAATATGCAAATATCTTACAAAGATTCTAAGAAACTGGACACCAATGATAATGAAAGCACAAGTGAGCAAAAAAAAAGTAGCAGAGCTCTCACTTTTCCTACTCCTAGGTATAAAATCTTCCTTCACCACATTATGATAGAAGCAGTAATGAGTTTATCATACCTGACAAGAAACTGGCCAAAAAAGGGGGAATTTCTCAAGACTATCTGAGACAAGGTTTTATATCAACTATCATTAAAAGATAACAGTAGGAATTCATCACAATTAGCTAGACATATATTCAACGAGAACATGAAGAAGAGATTCTGTGCTGTTTTCAGTGATATACAAGTTAATATCACTAAAATTAATGATGAAAGTTTAGAAACTTCTTTGGAAGCTTTACAATACAGATATACACACACTGTACACAAGCATATGTATATATGACAAGGAAGAGAGAGAAAGAGAAAGAAAAAGAGAAAGAGAAAGAGGAGAAAGAGAGAAAGAAAAGAAAGGGAAACAGAGAAAGAAAGAAGGAAGGGAGGGAGGGAGGAAGGAAGACATTCAGGGGTGTGTGCTCATGACAGTTTTACTGGTGTGTGTTTCCGATTAAAAACAGCAGTAGACTCACAACCTAGGAGATGGCATTTGGGCTGGGGCACAACACTTTGGGACTTGGACAAACCAGAATGCTTCCAGCTTGGTGGTGGGCAGGACAGCAGTGGGGACCAACATGCTGAGGGATTTTGAAGCTGTGCTACCACGTCACCCAAACACAGTGGAAGGCCCCGGCATTGTTTCTGCTGGAGAAAAGAAAAGGGGTGGAAGAGGGAAGACGGTTAATCTTATGTCTACAGAGGGCAGAACGGGAATGAAATGGGAATATCCAGGAAGAAAGATCTTTAACTTAAAAAAGAAAAGGTCACAACAATAACTAGTATCACTTCCTGTGTATCCACTAGGGCAGGGGTCTCCAGCACAGGTCCACACACAGCAGGAGGTGAGTGGTGGGCAAGCAGCATTACCGCCTGAACCATCCCCCACCCCCCTCCCCCTTTCCTGGAAAAATTGGGTTCCGCGAAACTGGCCCTTGATGCCAAAAAAGATTGGGGACCACTGCACTAGGGGCTGGACACGACACGATGCTGGGCACACGTCATATATTTCTTTTATTCCTTGTAGGAACCCCATAAGGTAATTTTCCTGTCCATATCAGAGATGAGAAAACTAGGGCTCGGAGAAGTCCAATTTTCCCACGGTCCACAGCCATGGTCAGCTGGCTAAAGATGTATATCAAATTATGCTTGTGTTAATAACTTGTGGGGTACCTCATAAAACCAAGCATAGATGGAAAACCTATCACACGGGCAAAATTTAAGAGATCAATAGTATCCAATGCTGGTGAGGGTATGGAGAAAAAGATACTTTCATTTACTCTGGGTAGAAACATAAGATGTTACCATTTTTTCAATTAGGCAAAACCTAGCAAAGGTTTTCATGTGTATACTTTTCGGCCAACAAATCTACTTCTAAAAATCTCTCCTCCAGAAAGAACTGGACATGTTCACACAAATGTTCTCTACTGTTGATAACAGTGAAAAATAAGAAACAATCCAAAATGTCTACCAATGGTTGGTATAGCCAAATACATCGTGGCACATTCTTATAAGAGAATACTAGATGGCAAGTAAAGACAAAGAGACAGCTGTACATGGACCAACTTGAAAAGACATCAGCACACTCTAACATTAAGAAAGCAATCGGGAACTTCCCTGGTGGTAGTAGTAAAGAATCCGTCCTGCAATGCAGGGGACTCGGGTTTGATCCCTGGTTGGGGAACTAAGATCTCATATGCTACAGGGCAAATAAACCTGGGCGCCACAATGCTGAGCCCGCGCACCTCAACTAGAGAGCCCCCATGCCACAAACTACAGAGCCCATGTGACACAACTAGAGAAGAGAAAACCTACACACCATAACCAGAAAGAAGCCCATGCACCACAGCGAAGAGCGTGTGCGCTGCAATGAAAGATGCCGCGTGCCACAGTGAAGGTCCTGTGTGCCACAACTAAGACCCAACACAGCCAACAATAAATAAATAAATAAATAACTTTTTAAAAAAAGCAAGCGACAGAACAATGTGTATACTATACTCCCACATGAGAAGACAAAAAGAAAAAATATATATATATAGGTCTCTAAATAAAAAAGATTTGGAAGGATAAACTCCAAACTGCACACATGGTTAAATCTGGGAAAGGAAATAGGATAGTTGACTCAACTGAATTTGAGTCAACTATCCTACTTAAAATTTATCGTACTTAAAAAAAATTAAATTTAAATTTTTTTTGGCTATGTCACACAGGTTGCAGGATCTTAAGTCCCCAACCAGAGATGGAACCTGGGCCCCTGGCAGTGACAGCGTCGAGTCCTAACCACTGGGTTAGGACTGAAATTCCCTGAATTTGCCCTTTTAAAGGTAAAAAAACAGCGAAATAGTGGCAATTTCATGTTACAATATAAAGTTATATTAAAGAAATATGTTTCTGGACTTAATGAATTATTACAATGATAATGCATCCATGTATTACTTATGAAAAAACAAACCAAACAAATGAACAAAAAAACAGATGAAAAGCAGTCCCTGCCCCTCCAAGCATCTGGAGACATTTGTAGGAAAATAAGCCAAGTTGTTTTTGCAAAGCCCACAATGGTGCTAAGAGTACTAAGCCTGAGCATATCACCTGGACACAACAGACCAAATTTTAGGCCTGGCTCTGCCCCTCACCTGCCTGCTAAACCCTGGCCAAGTTACTTTATTTCTCCAGGTCTTAACAAGGGCACTTCACGCATGACCTCACTAACTCTCATAACATTTAAGCCAAGCACTGTCACAGGAAAAGGAAGGGTCTGCACTAGCTTTTAAGTCAAATCCACTCATCCACAAACAACTCTGGCTGAGGCTCTGGGATCCTGGAACATCAGTGTGGACCAAGAGGTCCCAGCTGTACCCTTTGGCCCAAGGCAGCCTTCTTTCCAGTAAAACTCCCTGGAGAGGACCGGCTCAGCATAAAGGAGGTGAAGAGAGCCCATCGGGGTTCCAACCGTCGCTCTGCTGCTCACCCCCTGTGTGACCCAGCACTTAACCTTCCCTGGGCCCCAGGCTTCTTTATTTACAACCAGGGATAACAACAGCACCCACTCATGGGTTATTTCCTGCTTTAGTGTTTTTTAAAAAACTGCGGCATTTGATGCTCACAACACTCCTGGCGGAAGCAGATCAACTGAGGCTTAGAGAAGTGAAGTAACTTGCCCCCAGTCACGCCCTGGGAAGACGGTGGAATTGGGCTTCAAATAAGGTCTCTTCCTCTGCGCTGATACTAATCACTGCAATGCTTCACAGTTTGCAATGGGCCCTAAAATACAGTATCTTATTTTAGTCTAACAAGAAGGTGAGGAAGCAGGCGCTGGCTTTCATGGGATTCTCAAAGAGGTCAGAGCCAACCAGGTACACATGCCACGCAGGCCACCCAGGGCTGTTACCTCAACTAACGGGAGCGAACAAACGTTCATTCGCACTCTCGCGTTAATCACCTTCACCGCTGACTTCTGGAGGAATCACCACCTCAACGTACAAACATGGAAACACACCTGGATAAAGGCGGTGACAGGCCGGCGGTGAACCCGGCCCCCGCCCCCCGCTCCGCGCCCTCCCGCCGCTCCAGCTGCGGGGAGGCCCTGGGTGCCGCGGGGAGCGCCCGGGTGGCCCACCCCTCCTCGTGCCTTCGGGCGACGCCGGGCTCAGACACCTACCTGACGCTCCCCAGAAGCCGGGGATTCCAAGCGAACCCCCCACGACCTCCCGCTAGATACCCACCAGAGGCCGCGTCACCCACCCAGACCTCGACTGCGGGAGTCTCCCCTCCGCTCGCCGCGCGCACGCGCACGCGCACGCGCAGCCCTTGACGGGCTCTACCACCGAGGGAGGTGGGGGTGCCCGGCCCGGTGCCGTCCCCAACGCGAGCCTACGCGAAGCACCAGAAACTCTGGAAGACTGCTCCCGACATATTGAATAGACTCCACAAAGGCGGTGTCTTCTGGAGTCACTTCCATGCCCCGTGCTATAGGCTAGGACGAGGAACCACACTCACCCTCCCCACAAACCCCTTCGTCTGGTCTCTCCCCCCCAACACACAGGGGCCGTCGCCGTGGTAACGGCGTCTGGCCGACGCCACGGAGGCTCATCACGCCTCCTTTGTTGCGCGAAAGAGGCAAGGGGTGGCTGCGACCCGCGTTGCCAGGAGAACGTCAGGACTTACAGCCGCAAGATGGGCCTCTCCGCGACGTCCCTCCTCTTCCTCCTCCCAGACCACAAAACAAAGCGCACCCCTTCCTGGTGGATGTGGGGGCAACGGGTGTTGGGTGTCCTATCCACAACTTTACAGGGTCCCCTGAGGGACCCGTGGCGAAATCGGCCCAGAGTTCGTCGGATTCCCCCTACGTCGCCAGGTAAGATGAACAGTGACCCTCCCTGCCCGCCTGCCCACACCCGGACTCATCGGCTTTGACGCGCAGGGGAAACTGAGGCCAGGGGCCGCTTCAAGGTCGCACAGTGAACAAGGGGCAGAGAAGTACTCGAGAATCAACTCCAGATCTCCTAAAATCCTAACAGTGTGTATTACTGGTTCCATTTGAAAAATGAAGAAACTGGGTGCCTAGTGAATGCACCAGCTCATCCATCCAATGAGGGGCAGGACCCGTGGGTCTGGCTCCAAGTGCAGGTTTCTTCCAGCTACACCTTACTTCATTGGTCCTAGAACCAAACCGCATGGTCTAACCCAGCACAGTCCAATGCAAACATAATGTGGGCCACATATATAATTTAGAATTTTCTGGTAGTCATATTTTTTAAAAATTAAAAAAAAATCAGGTGATATTAATATGAATAATGTTTTGTTTAACTCATATGTCCCGAATGTGATCATTTCAGAATACAATAAATAAAATTTATTCTGCTTTAGTTTTTAAATTTTAATTGACTAAAATTAGGATTTTAGTTTTTTGGTCACACTAAGCAAATTCGAAGGGCTCAATTGTCACATGTGTCTAGTGGCTACTGTGATGCACAGGTCTAGTCATTTCCTATCTTTTTACTATGTGTCCCTCTGCCTGGATGATATTTCCCCTCCCCAATTATCTAATTAATTTCTTCTCTTCCTTTAAGTTTTGACCACCTTGACCCTTTGAAGCAGTGGTCAGTTATAATTCATGATTATGTATATAATTAATTATCACTTGTCACCCCTAGTAGACATAAGCTCCACTAGGGCAGGGATCAAGTCTGGTTTAGCTCACCATTCTGTCCCCCAGTAGGAGCAGATTGCTACCCTATCCTCTAAAACAAAGAAGGAAAATAAATCAGCCTCCGGACACTGCCACCTCCCAGCAGCTGTGTTAGGCAGTCAGTAAGTAGTCATTTAATGACTGAAGATTAAACTGAACAAAAGTCTGCCTGACTCTAGAGTAAGCATTGTTTTAACTTGTTTAACATGTTTAAGTTAAAACATGTTAACTTTAAACAAGGGACCTTCAAATCTCAGCTGCCAGGCTATGTGCTACGTGAGGGCAGAACGTTTTTATTCTCCCACTCACCTGCCCCTAATATACAGCAGAGTGCTGGGCACCGGGTAGCTACTCAATAAAGTTAGTTTTCTCTCCCATCCTTTTTTTCTTCCCAAGAAATGACAGTGAAAGTTTATCATGCTTCACTGTATAACCCCATTTATATAAAGTTCTAGAAAATGCAAATGAATCTGACCTAAAGAAGGACAGCAGTTGCCTGGGGCTGAGCAGGGATGGAAGGACAGAGGGAGAGGACCTTGTTGTTCATCCATCTGCTAATCGCAATCTACCCTCCACTCTCCCCCAACCCCCTCCCCTTTGGCAACTACAAGTCTTTTCTCCTTGTCTATGAGTCTGTTTCTGTTTTGTAGATAGCTTCGTTTGTGTCATTATTTTAGATTCCACGTGTAGGTGATATCATATGGTATTTGTCTTTCTTATTTCACTTAGTATGATCTGATTGCATCCTGCAAGTGGCATTATTTTGTTCTTTTTTATGGCTGAGTAGTATTCCTTTGTATATATGTACCACATCTTCTTTATCCATTCCTCTGTTGATGGACATTTAGGTGGGATTCAAAAAGGTGCGAGGAACTGTTTGGAGATGTGAGATATACACTTATTATCTTTATTTTGATAATGGCTTCATAGATGTGTATGTGTGTCACACCTTATCAGACTGTCTGCTCTATGTGCAGTTTATTGTATTTCATTTGTAGTGCAGAAAAGCTGTATAGTAAAGACAGATAAGGAAGGACTCTGGTTTATCCTGGTTTGAGGCAGGTACCCACCTCTGGAGGTGGGACCCTAGAAGTAGCCTGGGGCAAGGCAGGTGTTCTAGCCTGAACAGCTGCAGCTGGAGGGGTGGGACAGGGTCCTGGAAGAGCCCAGAATGTGTGTTTAGAGGTGGGGAAGGGATATTTCTTATCTAAGGGTTGGGGTGTGCTGGGCAGGGAACCCCATAGATGTTCACCTTCATAGAGAAAAGGATGCCTCAGACCCTTTGTTTCATATAGGAATCTTTTATTGGGCTGTTGCAGAAGTAAAAGTGATGAACAACTGAATGGTTATTGGAGATACTGGAGAAAACAGTTTCTGGCTTAAAATAGTTTTTATTTTTTATTTTATGAAAAAAATTATTAATTGAGGTGTAGTTGTCTGCTGTACAGCAAAGTGATTCAGTTATACATACATTCTTTTTTTTTTAATATTCTTTTCCATTGTGTTTTATCATAGGATATTGAATATAGTTCCCTGTGCTGCACAGTAGGACCCTAAGCCTGGCTTTTCAGAGAACATGTAGTTTTCCAGCCATGCTGGGGTTGGGGGTGGGGCGGGGAAGAAAAGTGAGATGCTCCATAATGCACCTGCCTCCTCTTCCCCTCTCCCCCTTGCCTGTATGGCTAAAGGCTAGGAGCAGGAGGCAGGAAATAGTATTGACCTGGGCCTAGGCCAGCCTTTCCTGTAATCCAGCTGACTTGGAACAGCCCAAAATGGATAGCCTCTTTGGACCAGAAAAAAGTGTGGTGAGTTAAAAATGGAACCAAATATTGAGTGAACCTAATTCTTAGAGAGTGATTTGCCTAATGGAGAAAGATGTAGAAGCAAATAATTCTAGTTCCGTATTGTAAGTGCTGTAATAGAGAGCTGAAAGAAGAATGCTGGGCTTCAGAGAGAGGGGGTGGTACTAATGGCCGGGAGTAATTCAAGATTTTCCAAAAGATACATCACCTGGGTTGACTGAATAGAGGGTGTACAAAGGCATAGAGGCACAAAGCACACAGCATGGCAGGGACCAGGAAGAAGTTCAGTGGGGCAGGCATATCGGATGGATGGCTGGGGAGAAGAGAGCAGAGCAGAAGGCATGAACCAAAGGAGAGGAAAGGAGACTGTGGTGAAAGGGCACCTCAATTAATTTTTCCATCAAACTATACCTTTTCTCTCTCTGTGCATCATATGAGCTTCTTGAGGGCAGATCTGAGTCTTTTACTTCATTATAACCAGGCCTATACCACCAGACTCTGGACAGGGAGATGGTAGTGATGAACTCCTCCTAGCCAATAAGCAAGGACCCAGGAGAGCAGTCTAGCCAGAATCTTCCAAATCCAGGAGGAAAAGTAGTGATGGGGCCAGTTTCCTGAAAGGAAGCAGAAAGCCTCAGGTAGATTAGGAGCCTCATGCTGCAGCGATGGACCCAGTATCACAGAAGCCCAACATCTGAGAGCTGAGAAGAGTCTCAGGGACCTAATCCAAATCTGTGACTTTACAGGAGAGGCTCAAAGAGGCAAAGAGATTAGACTGCATTTCTAATTAGGAAACTGGCTTGCCGGATGGTCTGGAGCCCTAGTCTTTTCAGCAATCTAGTCTCCTTATTTTTATATTTATTTATGTATTTGACCACGCCCTGTGGCTTAGGGGATCTCAATTCCCTAACCAGGGATCGAACCCGGGCTCCTGGCAGGGAGAGTGCCGAGTCCTCACCACTGGACCACCAGGGAAGTCCCTAGGCTCCTTATTTTTAAAATTAGAATAGTTTTCATCAGGGGGTGGTGGTGGGGATCAGCAGATAGAAAGCAAAAGTATATATGCCTTCAAGTTCTCTGTGAAGAATGTGGTATAAATATGCAACGTACACATATGGGCTTCTCATGTGGTACATATATACAATGGAACATTACTCAGTCATAAAAAAGAACGAAATAACGCCATCTGCAGCAAGATGGGTGGACCTAGAGATTGTCATACTGAGTGAAGTAAGTCAGGTGAAGAAAGACAAATACCATATGATGTTGCTTATATGTGGAATCTAAAGAAATGGTACAAATGACCTTATTTACAAAACAGAAATAGAGTCACAGATGTAGAAAACAAACTTATGGTTACCAAGGGGACAAGGGGCAGGGGAGGGATAAATTAGGGGATTGGGATTGACACATACACGCTACTATATATAAAAGAGATAACTAATAAAGCCTGTATAGCACAGGGAACTCAATAACTCTGTAATGACCTATATGGGAAAAGAATCTAAAAAAGAATGGATATATGTATATGTATAACTGATTCACTTTGCTGTACAGCAGAAACTAACACAACATTTTAAATCAACTATACTCCCAATAAAAATAAAAAAAGAGAAAAAAAAACAAAAACAGTGGGCTTCTCAGACAAAAGCCTTTTGTTCCCCGTGTTGCATGGAGCATATCCCTCGCTATCAGCCCTGCTTACAGGATGAGCATGGTTGCGCTTTCTAAGATGGTTCTCTGCTGTTTGTGATTTCCAGGAGGCTGGTGGAACAGAAAACAAGAGTGTAGTGAGGAATGAGAGGCTCTTAAAAGTGGAAGCTTACGCTTTGTCAGTTTGCAAGAAACTGGAGGATGGCTGATTTCAGGAAGATGGATGTCATCAATTTCACTGCCTTGCCAATGGTGCCGCTGGACGAGCACCTGGCTGCCTCACTCATTGCACGGAATGAAATGATGGATGCCATGAGGAAGAATCTGGAGGACAATCCACCCTGTATCCTTCTGTGGTGCCAGCTGTCTGCAATGGAGACCAAACACACCCGCGCAGAGGTGTAACCTGAGCTCAAGTCTATAACACACAACACTTACTAGCTCACTTCTTATATGTTTGTTAATTTTTTTCAATTAGTTAAGCCCTGCCTATCCTCTAACAGAATTTGAGGCTGTGAAGGATTGTTTGACTTGAGTTTGTTTTATTAAGATAATCAGGAAGAGCCCCAAAGGAAGACATACTGGAAATATTTGTTGAAAGAATGGGGAAGAAGAGAAAAAAATGCTCTTTTTCCCCCCATTGTCTCCTTCTTTTCCTTCTGCCTTCCAAAGAATTAAACTTATAGATAGAAACTAAGTTATAGTCCAACCTTCTGCCCTCAGACTAGTTAGCTGTGTACCTAACTTTTTTTTTCTCTTTTTAAATTTTTATTTATTTATTTATTTTTTCCGTCTGCATAGTGGCATGCGGGATCTTAGTTCCCTGATCAGGAATTGAACCCGCGCCCTCGGCAGTGGAAGTGCCCACTGGACCACCAGGGAACTCCCTTCCTTCCTTCCTTCCTTCCTCTTTCTTTCCTTCTTCCTTTCTTTCTTCTCTTTCTTTCTTTCTCTCTCCTTCCTTCCTCCCTCCCTCCTCCCTCCCTCCCTCCCTGCCTCTCTCTCTCTCTCTTTCTTTCTTTCTTTCTCCCTTTGACCTCTGCTCTTCTCACCTGCCAGCACCTCTAACTGGGCCCAAACTTTGCCCCTATGGCTTCATCCAGACTCTGCCAGCATCCTCCTTCTCTGACTCTGCTTTTGATCCTGATCTCACTTCTGACCCTGAACCTTGTATCTCAGGGACCCACAGAATCCCATCTCGGGGGACCATAGAACTCATCCAGCAAATAAAGACCCTCTCAGGTTATGAATAACCCTGTCTTGCCATCTTATATAGAGCTCATTTACCTTCGAGTCATGCTCCTGCCAGCCAAACTGCATGTATCCCTGTGCATCACCTCACTTTCCACACCTCTCAGAAACCCTTCTCAAGATGAGCACAAATGATCCCATCAGGATATACTTCAGGGTCTCACTTTCCTGCGCCTTTTTCTAATGTGCCCTCTTTCTTCTTAATCCCACACTTACCTTAACCTGAGTAGTCCATTTCACTTCCTATGGTTTGTCATGTCCCTCCTTGGCGTCTTCATTTGTCAGGTATCCTCCGATTTGTAAGAACACTTGAGGGTAATGGAAGTGACAGTGAACCTTGCTTTATGTGAAGGTGGTGAGGAGTGATAGGATTATGGGGCTTTTACAAAGGATATATCCTAGACCAATTGAAGCTGAGACAGAAAGAAATGCAGTCGTAGAGAGGGTAACAAGAGGGACCACTGAATGAGCAGAGATTTCAACAGTGATAAACAAGGTCGAGATGCCCTTGGACCAGGCCTCCTTCACCTGAAAATCTCTCTTAAAGGAATACTCCAAAATATGGAAACAGCTCTCTGTGTCACTGCATGCATCACAGCATTATTTGTAGTTGCAAAAAAGCTATAAACAACTTAAATATTCAGTAGCCAGGAGACAGTTAATTCTCTTAAGATGCGTTCCCTAAATGGATTCATATCCTGCCATTTAAAACATTAGGAAGAGCAACTATACTCCAATAAAAATTAATTTAAAAATATTATGAAGATTATTTAGCCTTATGGAAAATGGCCATAAGAATGAGTGGGAGAAAAGTCAGAGTAGTAAGATAGGCGTACACAGATATTAGAATTATGTAAAAAAGTGGTATGTAATAATGCTAGAAGGAAGTCTCCCCAAATCCTAACAAGTTGTTAGGGTGGTAGTGTAATGGGTGATTCTTTTTATATTTTCCAAGGTGTCTAGACTATGGTTAATTTTTGTTTGTAATTTATAAAGCAACTCACTTAAGATAAAAGGAGTGTGAGTTTACAGAGAAAATAAGTGAAAAGACAGCACAGAAAGAAAGTGAGATGCTGTTCTTGCCAGGCTCACCCCATCCTGTTCTATTTGTGTGTAATCATCACCCAGAAAGTTTCCTGAACAGACTTACCTCCCAGCATGCCTGATTGGCTCCATACAGCAGGTGAACGAAATGATTGCTGATATAGATATGAGTCCCAGCCCGCTGGTGCACAGCCTGGTGAGTTGTGGGTGCTGAGGCAAGACTTCTAGGAAGCAAGGGCCCCAGGGGCCCCTCTATTTATTTGAAGACACCTTCACACAATAGGAGTCTCAGATATATTTTTTAAATTCATAAACTTTATTTTTAGAGAAGTTCTAGGTTCATAGCAAAATTGAGCTGAAAGTACAGTTCCCACATACCCCTGTCCCCACACATGCACAACCTCCCCATCACCAGAGTGGTGCATTTATTATAATTGATGAACCTAAACTGACACATCACATTCCCCCATAGCCCATGTTTCCATTAGGTTTCTCTCTTTGTCCTGTGCATTCTATGAGTTTGGACAAATGTGTGATGATACCTATTCACCTTTACAGTAGTATACAGAGTAGTTTCATTGCCCTAAAAATCCTCTGTGCTACTAGTCATCCATCTCTCCCTGCAGTCCTTGACACCCACTGATCTTTTTGCTGTCTCCTTTTCCAGAATGTCATAGAGTTGGAATCATAAAGTATGTAACCTTTTCAGTTTGGTTTCTTTTCCTTAGTAATATGTCTTTAAGGTTTCTCCATGTCTTTTCATGGCTTGATAGCTCATTTCTTTTTAGCTCTGAATAATATTCCATTGTTTGGATGTCCACAGTTTGTTTATCTGTTAACCTCCTGAGGGGCATGTTGGTTGCTTCTGAGTTTTGGCAAGTTTTTGTTTGTTTCATTTTTTTTATTTGGCTGCGGTGCGTCTTAGTTGCAGTGCGCGAGCTCTTTGTTGCGGTGCACAGGGTTCTGTCTAGTTGTGGTGCACAGGCTCCAGAGCATTCCCACCAGCAGTGAGTGAGAGTTTCTGTTGCTCTGCATCCTCATCAGCATTTAGTGGTGTCTGTTTGGGATTTTGGCCATTCTAACCAGTATATTGTGATATAGGGTTGTTTTAATTTGCAGTTCTCTAATAACATGTGATATTAAACATCTTTTTATATGCTTACTTGTCTTCTGTGTATCTTCTTTGGTGAGGTATCTGTTAAGGTCTTTGCCCCATTTTTTAATTGAGTTGTTTGTTTTCTTATTGTTGGGTTTTAAGATTTCTTTGTATATTTTCGATAGCAGTCCTTTATCAAATGTATCCTTTGCAAATATTCTCTCCAGTCTGTGGCTGGTCTTCTTTTTCTCTTGATATTGACCTTTGCAGAGCAGAAGCTTTAAATTTTAATGAAATCCAGCTTGTCAGTTATTTCTTTCATGGATCATGCCTTTGATGTTGTATCTAAAAAGTCATTGCCAAACCCAAGGTTATCTAGGTTTCCTCATCTAGAATGTCTTCTAAGAGTTTTATATTTAGTTCTGTTCTCCACTTTGACTTAATTTTTGTGGAAGATGTAAGGTATGTGTCTAGATTCAGTTTTTTTTGCATTTGGATGTTCAGTTGTTTGAGCACCATTTGTTGAAAAGTCTGTCTTTACTCCATTGTGTTGCCTTTGCGTTTTCGTCAAAGATTAATTGACTGTACTTATGTGGGTCTGTTTCTGGGCTTTCTATTTTGTTCCATTGGTCTATTTAGATTTATACCTAAGTATTTCATTTTTTGTGTGTTAATGTAAATGGTATTGTGTTTTTAATTTCAAATTCCACTTGTTCATTGTTGGTTATAGGAAAGGGCACATATCCAGTTGATTGATGATGCTGTTGAGTTCAGCTCTTTTTTTTACTTATATTCTATCTGCAGGATCTGTCCATTTCTAACAGAGGAGTATTAAAGTCTCCAGCTATTATGCTAGATTCATCAATGGGTTCATCATCCATGTAGTTCCTTTTTTTTTTTTAAATATAAATTTATTTTCATTGGCTGTGTTGGGTCTTCGTTGCTATGTGTAGGCTTTCTCTAGTTGTAGAGAGTGGGGGCCACTCTTTGTTGTGGTATGCAGGCTTCTCAGCTCAGTGGTTTATCTTGTAGAGCATGGGCTCTAGGTGCACGCAGGCTTCAATAGTTGTGGCACTCAGGCTCAGTAGTTGTGACATTTGAGCTTGGTTGCTCTGCAGCATGTGGGATCTTCCTGGACAAGGGATCAAACCCATGTCCCCCGCATTGGCAGGAGGGTTCTTTTTTTTTTTTTTTTTAATTTTTTACAATAAACTGCATGTAGTGTACAATTTGGTATCCTAATCTCCCAATTCATTCCCCCCCCAACCCTCCCCACTTTCCCCACTTAGTGTCCATATGTTTGTTCTCTACATCTGTGTCTCTATTTCTGCCTTGCAAACTGGTTGATTTGTACCATTTTTCTATAGTCCACATGTATGTGTTAATATACGATATTTGTTTTTCTCTTTCTGACTCACTTCACTCTGTATGACAGTCTCCAGGTCCATCCATGTCTCTACAAATGTCCCAGTTTCATTGCTTTTTACAGCTGAGTAATATTCCATTGTATGTATGTACCACATCTTCTTTATCCATTCATCTGTTGATGGACATTTAGGTTGCTTCCATGTCCTGGCTATTGTAAATAGTGCTGCAGTGAATATTGGAGTGCATGTGTCTTTTTGAATTATGGTGTTCTCTGGGTATATGCCCAGTAGTTCTCTGGGGCTTGCTGGGTCATATGGTAGTTCTATTTTTAGTTTTGCAAGGAACCTCCATACTGTTTTCCATAGTGGCTGTATCAATTTACATTCCCACCAGCAGTGCAAGAGCATTCCCTTTTCTCCACACCCTCTCCGGCATTTACTGTTTGTAGATTTTCTGATGATGCCCATTCTAACCGGTGTGAGGTGATACCTCATTGTCGTTTTGATTTGCATTTCTCTAATACTTAGTGCTGTTGAGCAGCTTTTCATGTGCCTCTTGGGCATCCGTATGTCTTCTTCGGAGAAATGGGCAGGCGAGTTCTTAACCACTGCGCCAGCATGGAAGCCTCATGCAGTTCGTTTTTTCTCTCACGTATTTTTATGCTCTCTAGTTAGGCACTTACACATTAAGATTCTGAAGTCTTCTTGGTGTATTAACCCCTTTATCATTATATAATGCCCTTCTGTATCCCTGATAACTTTCCTTGATCTGAAGTCTACTCTAAGTGAAATTAATATACTTTTTAAAATTAGTGTTAGTGTGGTATATCTTTCTTCATCCCTTTTACTTCTAATCTATATATTTACATTTAAAATGGGTTTCTATAGACAGCGTATTTTGGGTCTTGTCGTTGGATTTACTCTGACAATCTCTGTCTTTCAATTGGTATATTTAGACCTTTGATGTTTAAAGTGATTGTTGATATCTACCATATTTGTTCTGTTTTCTATTTGTTGGTCTGTTCTTTGTTCCTATTTTTGTCTTTGAAACTTTTTCTGACTTTTTTGAGGTTTTTTTTTTAATATTTATTTATTTATTTACTTGTGCCAGGTCTTAGTTGTGGCATGTGGGGTCCTTAGTTGTGGCACGTGAACTCTTATTTGCGACATGCACTTGGGATCTAGTTCCCCAACCAGGGACTGAACCTGGCCCCTTGCATTAGAAGCATAGAGTCTTACCCACTGCACAACAAGGGAAGTCCTTCAAGATTTTTCTTTATCTTTGATTTTCTAAAGTTTGAATATGAAATGCTGAGATATAGTTTTTGGGTTTTGTTTTTGTTTTTTGTATGTATCCTACTTGGTGCTATCTGAGTTTCCTGGCTCTGTGTTTTGTTGTCTGACATTAATTTGGAAGACTTCCAGTCATTTTTGCTGCAAATATTCCTCCTGTTCTTTTCGCTCTTTCTTCTTCTCCTTCTGGTGTTGCCATTATGCATGTGTTGCACCTTTTTGTGTTTGTTCCATAGTTGTTGGGTATTCTGCTATGTGTTTTGGGGTTTTTTGTTTCTTTTCAATCTTTTCTTCTCTTTGCTTTTCTGTTTTGGAAGTTTCTATTGTCATTTCCTCAGATTCAAAGATTCTTTCCTCAGCCATGTCTAGCTAACTAATGAGCCCGTCAAAGGCATCCTTCCTTTTTGTTACAGTGTTTTTTTTTTTTTTGCTTTTTCACGTGCTAAGTATTTTGTAATACCATCTTCTATGGAGAATAGAATGTTACAGTGTTTTTGATCTCTAGCATTTTTTAAAGATTCTTTTGATGTGGACCATTTTTGAAGTCTTTATTGAATTTGTTACAATATTGTTTCTGTTTTATGTTTTTGGTTTTTGGCTACGAGGCATATGGTGTCTTAGCTCCTTGACCAGGGATCAAACCTGCACCCCTTGCATTGAAAGGCGAAGCCTTAACCACTGGACCTCCAGGGAAGTCCCTCCTTGGTGTTCTTCATTGCCAGTCAGAACCAGGATGAGGCTGGCAGGAGCAACCATGGGTCCTCACGTGACCTGGAGGAAGGGTCCTTTCTGCTCCTCTTCGCAGGCAGCTGGTCAGATCTGGCAGATGCTGACTGCCTGTTGCCACCAGCGCCCACCCCTGGGCTACCCTGCCCAACCTCTGTTGGCCACAGTGTGCCCTGCCCTTTATACATCAGCCTTGACTGCATGGCTGCTTCTTCCACATCAGCACTTGTATCCAGACTGGTGTCTCCAGGCTCCACACTGCCCAACCAGATGGCACCTCGCACAGTACCTGGCGCATAAGAAGTGTTTAATAGCTGTACTAACAAATGAGTGAGCCGTCTCCTTCTGAGACCCAGATGACCCTGCCTACTTCCCCCACAGCTATGTCCTATTTCTGTTCCTTCTCCCATGCCCTTAATGTGGGTTTGCCCCCCAGTCTCTGGCTGTGAACTTGCCTAGCTCTTCTTTCCAGTCTCCCTCCCTCGGGAGCTTGTTTCACCCACCGTTGTTGTCGCAGCTCCATCATTCACTCCAGCAGTAGGTGCGTTCCTTCCTCTGCCTGTAGGCTGCTGCCTCTGGAAAGGCTTTCCCTGCACTCTCCACCCCAAGACCAGTGTAGATGCCCCTTCAGGGCACACTCCTGGCATCCCGTCTGTCCCTCCCCATAGCAGCACTGATCACCTCAGCTCACAGTCACTGGCTTCCCTCCACTAGTCTCTGAGCCCTTGGAGGGCAGAGACGGGCTTCACTGCTCACAGCTGCATCTTCTCCTCGACACCGGCCTGGCACCTGGCTTTTAGTAGGTGCTCAGGAAATATTTGTGGAATGAATGATATGTTTGCAAATTCTAGCTTCTCAGCTGTATTTCAGCCTCGTATTCCCAGCTATCTAGAGCAATGATACCTAAACCTAACTGATCATCAGACTCTCCTGGGAGCTTTTTAAAACTAAAAGTGAAAAGGGCCAGGCACAGGCCTGTGTGCCGTGTGTGGTCTCTTCTGAATAGGTATGGAATATCTCCAGAAAGCTATGCAATGAACAAAGGGTCTTGGCTGAACGGGCACTAGGAGGTAGGTATTGTTATCCCCCTTGACAGAGGTTAAACAATAACTTGTAACCTGTGGAGCCATGAGTGAAACCCTGTTTCAAATCTGTACTCCTGTTCCTTAAAAATCTACAAATAGAACTACCATATGATCCAGTAATCCCACTACTGGACATATACCCAAAGAAAACCATAATCCCAAAAGAAACTTGTACCATAATGTTTATTGCAGCACTATTTACAATAGCCAGGACATGGAAGCAACCGAAATGCCCATCAACAAATGAATGGATAAAGAAGATGTGGCATATATATACAATGGAATATTACTCAGCTATAAAAAGGGATGAGATGGAACTATATGTAATGAGGTGGATAGAACTACAGTCTGTCATACAGAGTGAAGTAAGTCAGAAAGAGAAAGACAAATATTGTATGCTAACTCACATATACGGAATCTAAAAATTGTACTGATGAACTCAGTGACGAGAATAAGGACGCAGATGCAGAGAATGGACTGGAGAACTCGAGGTTTGGGAGGGGGTGGGGGGTGAAGGGGAAGCTGAGACGAAGCGAGAGAGTAGCACAGACATATATATACTACCAACTGTAAAATAGTCAGTGGGAAGTTGTATAACAAAGGGAGTCCAACTCGAGGATGGAAGATGCCTTAGAGGACTGGGGCTGGGAGGATGGGGGGGACTCGGTGGGGGGAGAGTCAAGGAAGGGAGGGAATATGGGGATATGTGTATAAAAACAGATGATTGAACTTGGTGTACCCCCCCAAAAATAATAAATAAATAAATAAAATTAAATAAAAATAAATAAACAAAGTCAGTAATGGTAAACAAAAAAAAAGAGTGAATGCATAATAAAATATACATTTAACACTTAAAAAAAAAAATTCTGTACTCCTCAGGAGTATAGCCAGGAGGAGGGGCAGCTTGAGAGAGGGTGGGGGTGGGGACATAATTGGTGGTGACACTCAGGGGGATGAGGTCAGTGACACAGACAGCCACCAAGGCCCTACCACCTAGTGGGGAGACAGCAAGGCCCTGCCACAGACTTTGCTCCAGGCCTTTTGCACACCAGCAGGAGAAATGGCCTAGTCCCTGACCCCTGCTCTCCTCTAAGATTCGCACTAACCACTAAAACCCCATTTCTTTTTTGGTTTTTGAAGGAAATTGAGAAATATGAGTTGGAGAAGAAGGCTTTAAAAAGAGAGAGAAGTCGCGGCGGCTTGGGAGACAGAGGCAAAACTCCTTTCTTATAACCTTGATGGTGTTTTTGTGGGGTTTGGTTTTTTTAGTGTCTAAAGTGTAGTTGAGTAGGAATCCGGAATTTCAGATGAGGATATTTATGGCCTCTTCTGACAGAGCCTTTGATCTGACTTCTTGGCATTGAGTAAGGAAGGAGGGAGGAACAATACCATTTCGAGACAACTTGCTGTAGGACATACTGCATCAGGTGCTGTCACATGTATCCCCTTGTTAAAGCTTCCTAATGCCCCCTACCTGTGAGGCAGGTGCCATTGAATGTGTTTTATAGATGAGAGAACAGGCTTGGGGGTAAGGGGACAACCTGATGAAAGCTACACAGCTTGTCCGCAGCAGGTCCTGGATTCACCCCAGCTTGACTTCAAAGCCCATGTTTTATCTACACCTCCTGGCTGCTTCTCTGGCTCAAGCAGTCTAATCAAATAAGGAGGAGAATCTCAGCAAGTCAGCAGCCCAGGTGGGATCTAGGGAGATTAATAGTGTGCGTGTCACCTGGCTGCTCAGGTTGAATGAAAAATCACAGGTATGATTACCACGCCACAGTGGACAGACCCGTGGTTACTCACCTCCTATTTCTCTTCTTCCATTCTTCTGCAGAAAAGAGCGAAAGAAAACCTCCGTGTATTTGCAAAGGCTCGGAATCCAGGAATGTCAAATCTTTCATTAGCAAAAGGGTAAGGGCTCTATTGCTGGGTGTGTTTCTGCTGGGCATGGACTAGATTTTATTCCCAGGGAGGGGATACTTGGCACCTGAACGCTGATTATGCAGAAATGGCAGAGTTCCCTTTTTAGAGAATCTTAAAGTATTTTAATAATGCTAGAATTTATCATAATGCCTCAAAAAAGTAGAATGGGGAGTGTTCTGGAGGTTGTTTGTGTATTTTTAGAACTTAGAAGATGTTTGCCCTTAGAAACAGTTCAGATTCCGTTCACACAGCCACTGTGCTGCACAGCTCCACGGGGCCCATTCCCACGGCAGTGCTGGCTTTGTCCATCACTGCAGACACCCCAGGAAGCTGACAGTCAGGAGCAGTCAGAGGACCTGTCCAGAGCCACGCAGCTTGTTGGTGGCAGAGCGCGGCTTCCCGCTCAGATCCTCGCACCTGAGGCCAGGCTCTCTCTGCTGCCTCTCCAGCAGCAATTTGGCCCTGCTTCACAGCCACCCCAGTTAAGATCTTCCTAAGCTTGCTCTTTAAATTACCCAGCTCCTGTGCATTCAAACCTTTAAATGCTAGAGAAATTTTATCCTTTTATACTTTTTAGCCTAGGAAATTCCCACACAGCATAAAGCCCAATGGTTGATGGTCTGCATTGAAATGTCATACTCCCGTGATGGTGGCTGAGCAGATTTAAATGTCCTGTCCAAGGCAGCACAGCTAGTAAATGGGAGAGCTGACAACTGACGCAGTTAATCATTGAGTTCTTCCATTTTCAAGGCCACAGCCCAGTTAGAGAGGAACTCAGTCCCTCAGAATATTTCCAGTAGGTGCCTTTGGGTGGTGGTGATTGTTTTCCTCTTTCTATTTTTTCTGTATTTTTATATTTTTTATACTCTTATTTTTATCCTAAAAATTCATTTAATGATATATGTTAAGAACCATAGGGATAGTCATATCCTTTGATCTACTAGTGCCATTGTGAGGAAGAAATTCATACTAAATATATAACCCCAAAAGGCGTGAACCATATGCTCCAAGTTACTAATAAATAATGTTAGTTTGAAGTGATCAGAGTACATTAAATTATAGCACATCTTCTTAACAAGATGTATTATTTTAAATGATAAATGTGAAGATAGTGTAGCAATGTGAAAAATCTAAAGTTAGGTGGATAAAGCAGGACATAAGAGTGTGTGTGTGCATATATGTATTCTAAAATGATTGAAGTAACATACATATCTGTATACATGTGCTCAAAGCCTGAAAGGGAAAGTAGAAATACTGTAAGTAGGTGTTTGGTAGGGGTGCTGGATCGCAGAAGGCACTCTGTAATGCACTCTGTCTGTAAGGTTGTGATGTTGTCTCCATGATAAAAAGGAGAAGATATTGTGTTGTTTTAAACTGCCAAAACGATGGACCCCATTTTCACAGTCTGCTTTTTCTTCAGAAGACAGCAGATAAAAATCTGCTGGCAGAGCTGTACCAGTATCCACAATTTGATGACTCTAAGCCAAACAAGCTTCCAAATGGGGTGGACTTCTGTGACATGGTGGGCAACGTGATCCAGGCTGAGAGGAACCCCTTTAGTGGGAAGGTGAGGAAAGAGAGCGACAGCCCCCATGACACCCAGCCAGCCTCATACCAACCTGCGCGGCAGACACAGCTGTCCCAGCTTTATATCCCAGAAAACCGGGAGTCAGGGCAATTAAGTTGCTGGGGGCCACACAGTTTGCAAGTGACTGAGCTGAGGTTAGACCCCAGGCCCACATTCCCTCCAAAACCTGCATCCTTTCTCCCAGAACTCTGGCCTCCCGACTGTTCTGATCATGTATCCTATTAGCATAACATTTTGAGTTCACACCCTCATGATATATGTTTCCTTATAAATGATATATATATAAATGATATATGTGTTCTGTCAGTCACTACGTTGCATATTGGTAAACTTAATTTCTTTTTTTTTCTTAATTAGACATTAGTTAGAATATTTGCTTCCCATACCCCATGGTACCCCTTAGGGTGAGTCACCCGCTTGGAGAGCAGTTCACACTGGGTTCCTTAGGCAGGAAGGAAGAAAGGGAGCATTCTAAGGCCCAGAAGAACTTGTGTGCATGTGAGACAACGCCAGGCCACTCAGGAGCTGGGGCTAGTTGTGAGGAGGGGTGGAGAGGGGAGGAGGCGCAGAAAATGGTCTCAGCAGCCTTACAGCTATGCCTCATTGCTCTTCATGGTTGCACAACTCCAGGGTCCCGAAAGCGGCTATGACCTTCGTCACCTCAGCTCCTCACACGTCACACCCCCATCTTTCAGTCTCTTCTATCTGTACTTCTCACTGCTGCTTCAAACCACACCCCCATCTCTCTTTTTCTCCCTCTTTCCGCCCCCGCCCCCACCCCCACCTCCTCGTCCCTCTCTCCCTCTCCCTTCTCTGCCTTCTCCCCCTCTTCATGGTATTTCCCTGTTGCCCTCTCTCTGGCTGGGTTTCTACCCCCATTCCATGTTGCGCTCAGATTTCCTAAGAGCAACGATCTGTTTAGGCCAGTCACTGCCCATATGACAGTGGTGTTTGCTGGATTTCCAGTGCCAGGCTCCAGCGTGGACCGAAGTCAATAAGAGGATAGCTGCCTCTCACCAGGTGCTGGCCCCCAGGGCAGGCGGTGGTCACCCTGAGATCGGGTACCTGGTCCCCTGCTTTCTTTAGCAGAGAGGTGGAGGAGCGGCAGGCACTCAGAGCACCACATTCTCTCGAGGACAATGTAAAAAGATATTCACCACATGGTTTTTGTGATAGCAAGGAACTGGAAGGCAGTACTTCTTGGTGGTTAAGTAGCTCTCTGGGCACAGGTTTCTTCTCCTGTAAAATAGGGATAACAATAGTCTCTACCTTGAAGTATTATTGTAAAATTAAGAGAATGTACATAAGCACACTTAGCACAGTGCTTAGTAAGTCATAATTTCTCAAAAATGACAGTTTTTATTAACATTATTAGAAGAGTTTAATGATCAATAATAGAAGAATACTACAGTCATTTTTGGTTTATATATATGGACTACTTAGTCACTATAATGAAGTGTATAATGAAGTCACTGTAATGAAACTTATAGAGTGTGTTTTAACATGCTATGCTGCGTTGTTAAATGAAAACCATCAGTATATAAAACTGCAATACAGTGTTATGTAAACAACTAAGCCTGTGTGCCACAACTACTGAGCCTGAGCTCTAGAGCCTGCGAGCCACAACTGCTGAACCCGTGTGCCACAGCTACGGAAGCCCATGCACCTAGAGCCATCCTGCTTGAGGCCATCCCAAATTTTTACTTGCCTCCTCCTGGGATTCCTTCTGTCACACTTGTCACACGTATTACAAATGTCTGTTTACCTGTGAACACGTTCAGGGCAGGGACTCTCCATCAACATCCCGAGCACCTAGGTACCTGGTAAATGTCTACTGAAGAGCTGAAATGAAACTTTTTTGAAAGGAATCAGGAGTGTGAATAAATAAACCATAAAGAACTAGCACACTCTTAGCAAGTGTTGCCTAAGTGCCTGGCACTGTTCTAAGTGAGTATGTATGTCCTTTGTGTATATCACTTATTCATTTAACCCTCACAGCAAGCCTGGAGTTAGGGACTGTCGTCTTCATCTCCATTTCCCAGATGAGGACACTGAGCACAGACAGGTCCAATAACATTGCTCAGGGTCATGCAGTTAATAAGCGTAAGAGCTGGATTAGAATCCAGGCAGTGCAGTATCGGAGTCTGTGCTCTCCAGCTCTCTGACTGTACTGCCTCTCTAAGGAAGCGTGAGGAATGGCAGAAAAGACAAAGCTAAGAGCGGGGCTCAGAGAGCTCCTTGCTGACAAGGGTGGGTTGCTTATCGATGCCCTGTGCCCTCAGATTCTGTAGGCTTGAAGGGAGGACCAAGGAGTCTTTCCCTTTGTGTTCAGGATGGGGGCAAGAGAGAGAGATCTCTGCTTCTCCTAATGGTAAGAGGAGAGGCAGCCTTGCTGTGTCTCTGTGGCCAGGCTGCCTGCTTTCGAGCCTTCCAGGCTATGTAAGCTGAGGCAGGAATCCTAACCTTTTTTTTTTTCCAGGTTTTTTTATTCTTTTAAAAAAATGAAGTATAGTTGTTTAACAATGTTTCAGGTGTACAACAAAGTGATTTAGTCATATACATACATAGTCTTTTTTTTTTTTAAACTTTTATTGAGATAGTTAACAGATAATAAACTACATATATTTAGAGTGTACAATTTGGTATTTTTTTCTTATTAGTGATGTATGTATGGCAATCCCAGTCTCCCAGTTCATTCCCCCCCAACCCTCCCCACTTTCCCCACTTGGTGTCCATATGTTTGTTCTCTACATCTGTGTCTCTATTTTTGCCTTGCAAACCGGTTGATCTGTACCATTTTTCTATATTCCGCATATGTGTTAATATACGATATTTGTTTTTCTCTTTCTGACTCACTTCACTCTGTGTGACAGTCTCTAGGTCCATCCATGTCTCTACAAATGTCCCAGTTTCATTGCTTTTTACAGCTAATATTCCATTGTATATATGTGCCACATCTTTTTTATCCATTCATCTGTTGATGGACATTTAGGTTGCTTCCATATCCTGGCTATTGTAAATAGTGCTGCAGTGAATATTGGAGTGCATGTGTCTTTTTGAATTATGGTGTTCTCTGGGTATATGCCCAGTAGTTCTCTGGGGCTTGCTGGGTCATATGGTAGTTCTATTTTTAGTTTTGCAAGGAACCTCCATACTGTTTTCCATAGTGGCTGTATCAATTTACATTCCCACCAGCAGTGCAAGAGCATTCCCTTTTCTCCACACCCTCTCCAGCACTTACTGTTTGTAGATTTTCTGATGATGCCCATTCTAACCGGTGTGAGGTGATACCTCATTGTCGTTTTGATTTGCATTTCTCTAATACTTAGTGCTGTTGAGCAGCTTTTCCAGTGCCTCTTGAGGAATCCTAACCTTTTGATCCTCACTTCCCTCTTCTGTAAATGGGGGATAACAGTTTCATCACCCTGCACCAACCACAGAGATAGATGGTGCAAAATAAAGTGAGATAAGGAATGAACATCATAGCCCAGTGCCTGATAGGTGGCAAGCATGGAATAAATGTATTGTATTATTGTGGTAGCAGCTTTGGAGGCAGGGCAAGGTTCAAGACCCAGTTTGGGACAATGAAGTCTGAATTTTCTGCGTCTCTGTATTCACTGATAATTCTGTTCTAATTTTAGAATTCCATATGCTTACTACTAACTCAGCAGGATTTCATGGTCCAGTGATTTGCACCTTTGCAATATCTGTGTTTGTCGATATTGATTGTTATTGACTGAACGCAGTTGAGAGCATGGAGCTGCTACCTAGAGCTACGGGTTCCGATCCTGGCTCTGCCACTTGCTGGCTGTGCTACTTTGGGCGAGTGACTTCAGCAATATATTTATTTATTTTGCCCTTGCTGTGCCGCTTGCAGGATCTTAACTCCCCCACCAGGGATCAAACTCATGTCCTTGGCAGTGAAAATGCAGAGTCCTAACCACTGGACTGCCAGGAATTCCTGTGACTTTCAGCAGTTTAGTCCTCGGTTTCCTCATCGGTGAAATGGAGATAACCCATACCTTGTATGATTATTGTAGGGGTTAAATGAGAACATGTGAAAACACCTGGCGAGGTAAATAGTCAGCACTCACTAAAAGGTTAGGTGCTTTTGTTTTTTTTAAAGTCGACCCCAAAGTATGTTGACTCCAAAGATGACTGGCGGGGAGGTGATGTAATTAATGACAATGACAAGCCTTGGCGGAAAGGCAGGTTTTGAGTGGAGATGATTGTGAATCTGGCTGTGGCTCCAGGTAAATTTCAAAGAATAAATAAGTAAATACATAAACAATAACAATAGCAATAATCATGTGAATTTTGTTTCTTTTCAAGTCTTTCTGTTCAGATAGAGAATTAGAGAAGTTTCTCTCTTCGCCTTCTGTAAGGGCCATGTGGCTGGATAGCTTCTGGTGGATCTTTCACAAAAGGTACCAGGTAAATACAAATCTGATGGCTTCTCTCCCTTGCCTAAGTTATTATTCTGTGGGACAAATCCCAGCCTCTTTAACAAGGGCTGTAAGCCCCTCTGATTCCACCGACTGCCCAAGCAGCCTCATCTGTCACACCCCATCCCTTCCCCACACATGCCTCGCCCATGCACCTGGGCTGTAAACATTGCACCATGTCCTGCAGCTCCCCTGAGCTTTAAGAACTGATCTGTGTTGCATGGCTGGTCAACAGCAGGGCAGAGAGTTAAGTCAGGACCTCCTGGCCTAGAGTTAGGGTGCTTTTCTCAGCCCTTTGCCTCTCTGTACATGTTTTATAGATCCTAGAAGACAAACTAGTATATTATTTCTTGAATAATATGAGGTTAAATACTTTGAGAATAAGATTCCTAAAAATGAGAGAAATACTTAGTTAAGAATCCCAGTCCTTGGCTGCTTCAACAAGGGCTGTAGTAATTCCTTCTCTGTTTTTTTTCCTGGTAGCCAAAGAAGGAGATCCAGAGCACTCTGTTCGACCGGCTGGCCCAGCACTATGCCTTTCTTTTGTTTCGTGGATCCAGGTCCCACTACGAAGAGGCTCTCTTAAAAGTGAGCATCAACCACTGTTGAGGAAAAAATCACATTAGATAGCTATTCAGTGGTCGTGCCAAGTTAACGCCCTTCGCATTCTTTCCACAAGGGAGTAATTGGTCAGTTGTGGTACCTTCATTTACTGACTTGTAATACAGCAGTTACAAAAAATAAGGTAGATCTGTATATACTGATAGGGAAGATATATTTAAAATGAAAACCAAAGCAATTTATATAACTCCATGTTAGAGAAATTATATGTATATGTATGTGTGCCTCTGAGATAAAAAAAAGTCTGGAAAAATATTTACCAAACTCATAGCAATGCTTATCTCCAGGGAATAAGGTTATAAGAAGCTCTCTTTTCTATTTTATTTATTTCTATAGTATTTAAATAAGCATGAGATTTTAAAAATATGAATATACATATATACTTTTTATATATGTGTGTGTATGTACATATATACTAAAAGGGTTACTAGAAGGAAATATAAGTGAATGTTAACATGATTTGGGGGGTAGGGAAGGGCTTTCTGAATACAACCCCAAGGAAATAACCATAAAGAAAAAAGACTGATTTAACCATATAAATTACTTAAATTACTATAGAGTTAAAAGGCAAATGAGAAACTTTGCAAAAATACTGGTAGCATATATGCCAGACAACGTAAAGAAGTCTTACAAATCAGTAGGTAAAATGGACGAATGAACAAAGTACCTAAACCAGAAATTCACCAGGGAAGAAATACAGATGGGGAAAAAGTTCACCTTTAGCAATAATCAAAAATACAAATTAAAACAATAGTCATTCGATAGGCCTTTTTACCTGATAGATTGCATAGATTAAAACGTGTAATTCCCAGGGTTGCAAAGGATCTGGGGAACCGGCACTCGGACCATCTGAGTGGGAAGTGAATTGATACAGAAGTGCTGAAAGGCATTTATACTAGTTAAGTGTCAGCTTAACAGGTCACTCAGGCCTTCTGTGTCTCAGCTTCACTGTGTGTAAAATGGGGGTAATAATGCCTCTCCCGCTGAGCTGTCCTGAGGATTACATGGGACGATGTCTGTGAGGCATCTGACGTATCACCCAGCACACGGTAAGCCCCCAGTATGGAATGGCTGCTGTAATTACTATTACTATCCCATCTTCTGGAAGTCATAATTAAACATATAGTAAAAGCTGCTTTCATTTATGCATTCAACAAACTTTTGACTGCCTGATATATTCCAGACTCTGAGCTAGCTTAATAAGTGAGTATAATTAGTCTGCATAATTTGTAATGCAAAGTCTCAGAAACAAGACAGTATCCACAGATGGGGAATGTTAAGTAAATTTTGATATGGCCGCTAAGCACAATATTATGAAGGTCACTATTGGAAAAAAAATCCCAACGAGTTTATAATAACCTGGGGAAGGATTTATGTTATGATGTTAAATTAATAAAGCCAGATATAAATGTATAATGTGATCTTAACCATAGTTAAAAAGCAACAACAGTACCACTCGTGCACAGAAAAGGAAAAAAAAAAAAAAACACTGAGTAGGACTTAATATTATCTCTCGGAGGCAGCCCGATGGGTATGTCAAATGTACCTTGTCATCTTCTGAGCTACTCTTTGGCCAGGTTATAGAAGGGGCTGAGGCACAGACCCGTGCAGAGGAGCTGGGGGAGGGGGAGTTTACTGGCCAACATAGCACGATGTTTGAGGGGTGGTCCCCAGGTAGGGGAAGGGGTCCACCGAGATGGGGCAGCTGCAGATGGAAATTGCTCCCCTCGTGAACAGGAAGGCAGCATGGTGTCAGGTAGAGTTTTATCACAGATCCTTTCTGAGGTCAGGGGCTCTTTTCTGGGTGTGGAAATGTCCAGAATGTTGCCCGAGCTCTGCTTGCCTCCCCAGAGGTTGCCATCGCTTTTGAGTAAAGCCCTGTACACCAGCTTCTGCTGCTGCTTCCCTCAGTCCTGGTTCAACACGCACGAATTCAAGTCTGACATCTGCAACACAATGAGCCTGTGGATTGCAGGTGAGAGGTGGCTGCTTTCTCCTGGGGAAAGCAATTCCAGAAACATGTCTTCCACCCGAGCCCAGGTAGGTTCCTATTGGCCATCACATCTCTTCATTGAGGCCGTTGTCTTTTTCTCTCCTTGACAATAGAGTATGCGGTTAGAGCCCAAGGAGTACCAGTGTTCCTGCTTCCTCAAACAGTTCTGAGACATTCCTAATCCCCTTTTGTGCCCAGGTGCCTCTGCAGGGAGCAGGTTTTGGCACAGCCCTGTTAGTTAATGATGTGCTGTAGGTCTGTGGACCCAGGAACCCAAAAGCAGTGTGCTGGCTAGATAATCCCACCTTCCACCCACAGTGTGACCCTATGTGACCCAACTGTCGTCCCCCTCTCCCTGCAGCACACACAGTGCCAGCTTGATGTTTGCTTGGTCAGTTACTTTTCAGTCTTCTTCCTCACTTCCCCATCTGAACCTAGACATCTTCTAAGGTCATTAAAAGCTGAGAGGTTCCCTGTGTACTAGATACTGTGCTAAGTAAGCACTTTTCAGATTTCCCACTGTGTTGAGGGTCTCCAGGATCACTCCCACATTAGGAGGTTTGGGAAAGCTCACGAGTCTCAGCATGTAGTTGTATTTATGGCTAAGAGTTATTATTGTGATGTAGTAAGGATACACAGCCAGATACACAGGGGAAGACAGGCAGTGTTTGGAGGAATTCGTGTGCAGCCTTCCTCCTCCCATGAGGAGTTATACAGAGCCCCTCATCCCACTGCAGTGAACATGTGTGTGTGCTGTTTCTGCCCAGAAGCCCATTAGAGAAACGGCACCCAAGGTTTTTCTGGGGGCTGGTCATGTAGGCACCTCTGTCTATCATGTACCAAAATTCCAGGAGAGCAGGTGTTCAGCGTCAGCTACATTGTTTTAGGAATAGTCTAGGCACAGTGAGTCACTCTTGTCAGCTAGGGAATAAAATTTCCCCCAGCTTCGTTGAGATGTAATTAACATGTGACATTGTGGAAGTTTAAGGTGTACAGTGTGATGATTTGATACACGTGCATATTGTGAAGTTTTTCCACAAGCAGGTTAGTTAACACATCCTTCACCTCACATGATTTCCATCATGTCGTTGTTTTATGGTGAACATTTAAGATCTACTTGCAGAGCAGCTTTCAGGTATATAATACAGTATTAATAACAGTAGTCGCCATGGTGTACATTAGGTCCCTGGAACTTGTTCCTCGTGTAACTGGAAGTTTGTACTCTTAGACCAACATCTCCTGATTTCCCCCACCCCCAGCCCCTGCAACCACTGTTCTACTCCCTGTTTGTATGAGTTTGGCTGTTTTAGATTACACACACGTAAGTGAGATCATACAGTATTTGTCTTTCTCTGTGTGACGTATGTCACTTAGCAAAATGTCCTCAAGGCCCATCCATGTTGTCACAAACGGCAGGATTTCCTTCTTTTCTGTGGGTGAATAAACTATTACTAATGTATATACGCCATATTTTTTTCACCTGCTCATTTGTCAGTGGACAGTTAGGTTGTTTCCATGTCTTGGCTATTGTGAATAATGCTGCAGTGAACATGAGAGTGCGGATTTCTCTGAGATAGTGATTTCATTTCCTTTGGCTGTATATCCAGAAGAGATTCCTTGATCATGTGGTACTTTTATTTTTAATTTTTTGAGGAGCTTCCATACTGTTTTCCATAGTGGCTATACCAATTTACATTCCCACCAATGGTGCACAAGAGTTCCCTTTTTTCTCACATCCTCGCCAGCATTTGTAGTCTCTTATCTTTTTGATAGTAACCATTGTAACAGGTGTGAGGTGATGTCTCATTGCAGTTTTGATTTGCATTTCCCTGATGATCAGTGATGTTGAGCACCTTTTCATGTACTTGTTGGTCATTTGTATGTCTTCTTTGAAAAAATGTCTGTTCAGGTCCTTTGCTCATTTTCTAATTGGATTATTACTATTATTATTATTATTTTGCTATTGAGTTGTGTAAGTTCCTTATATACTTTGTTTTTTGTTTTTTGTTTTTTGTTTTGAGGTACACGAAGTTCAATCATCTGTATTTATACACATATTCCCATATTCCCTCCCTCCCTCGACTCCCCCCCACCCTCCCCGTCCCATTCCTCTAAGGCATCATCCATCCTCTAGTTGAATTCCCTTTGTTATACAGCAACTTCCCACTGGCTATCTATTTTACAGTTGGTAGTATATACTTGTCTATGCTACTCTCTCACTTTGTCTCAGCTTCCCCTTCACCCCCCGCCCCCCTCCTTATATACTTTGAATATTAACCCCTTATTAGACATATAGTTGGCAAATATTTTCTCCTGTTCTGTAGGTTGTCTTTTCATTTTATTGTTTCTTTTTGCTGTGTGGAAGCTTTTTAGTTGGATGTAGTCCTACTTTTTTATTTTTTCTTTTGTTTCTTGTGTTTTTGGTGCCAACCCCCACCAAAATCATTGCCAAGAGCAATGTCAAGGAGCTTTTTCACTCGGTTTTATTCTGGGAGTTTTATGGTTTCTTAATCCATTTTGAGTTAATTTTTGTGAGTGGTGTAAGAGGGGTCCAGTTTCATCCTTTTGCATATGAATATCCAGTTTTCCCAACACCATTTATTGAAGAGACTGTCCTTTGCCCATTGAGTATTCTTGGCTCTCTTGTTAAATATTCATTGATCATATCTGCATGGGTTTATTTCTGGGCTCTCAATTCTGTGTCATTGATCTATGTGTCTGTTTTTCTGCTGGAACTGTATTGTTTTGATTTTCATAGCTTTGTAATATAGTTTAAAAACAGGGAGTGTGGTGCCTCCAGCTTTGTTATTTTTCAAGATTGCTTTGGCTATTTGGAGTCTTTTGTGGACCCATACAAATTTTAGAATTTTTTTTTTCTATTTCTGTGAAAAATACCATTGGAATTTCGGTAGACATTACATTGAATTTGTAGATGGTTTGGGGTCGTATGGACATTTTAAACAATATTAATTCTTCCTATCCATGAACATGGGATATTTTTCCACTTATCTGTGTCTTCAATTTTTTTCATCAGTGTCATAGAATTCTCAGTGTAAGGATCTTTCAGTTCCTTGGCTCTAAATTTATTGCTAAGTATTTCATTATTTTCAATGTTATTTTAAATGGGGCTGTTTTCTTTATTTCTTTTTCAGATAATTCATTGTTAGTGTTAAAAAACACAACTGATTTTGTTATGTTGATTTTACATCCTGAAACTTTACTGAATTTATTTATTAATTCTAACAGTTTTTGGTGGAATCTTTAGGGTTTTTATGTATAATATCACATCATCAGCAAACAGAGACAATTTTATTTCTTCCTTTCCAATCTGAATACCTTTTATTTCTTTTTCTTACCTAATTGCTCCAGCAAGGACCTAACAGTACTATGTTGAATATGAGTGGTGAGAGTGGGCACCCTTGTCTTATTCTTGATCTCAGAGGAAAATCTTTCAACCTTTCACATTTGAGTGTGATGTTAGCTGTGGGCTTGTCATATATCGCTGTTATTATGTTGAGGTATGTTCCTTCTGTGCCTACTTTGTTGAGAATTTTTATCATGAAAAGATGTTAAATTTTGTCAGATTTTGAGATGCATTTATTGAGATGATCATATGATTTTTATCTTTCATTCTGTCAATGTGATGTATCACATTTATTGATTTGTGTATGTCAAACCATCCTTGCACCCCAGGGTTAAATCCTACTTGATTATAATGTATGATCCTTTTAATGTGCTGTTGAATTCTGTTTGCTACTATTTTTTTGTTGTTGTTGTTTGCTACTATTTTGTTGAGAATTTTTACATCTATCTTCATCATGCATTTTGCCCTGTAATTTTGCTTTCTTATAGTATTCTTACCTGGCTTTGGTATCAGGATAATGCTGTCCTCCTTAAAATGAGTTTAGGAGTATTCCCTCCTCCTCAGCTTTTTGGAAGAGTTTGAGAAGGATTGGGGTTAAATGTTTGGTAGAATTCATCTGTGAAGCCATCTGGACTGGGTTTTTCTTTGTTGGGAGGTTTTTCATTACTGATTCAATCTCCTTATTTGTAATTTGTCTGTTCAGAATTCCTGTTTCTTCATAATTCAGTCTTGGTATGTTGTATGTTTCTAGGAATATATCCATTTCTTCTAGGTAGTTAGGGAAAGTTTTATATCAGTGTAAGGAAATGTCTACCAGTCAAATCCTAATCTTGCAAGCAGGCCTTTCTAACAATAGCAGTCTTGAGCCTGCTATGTTAACTATTTTCTGCACACCTATTCAATCCTTTTAACATATACAGCATCAAAGTAGTCCAAAAGGAAACAAATGGAGGAGCAGGCATTCAGACTCAAGCTGTCTCACTGCAAAGCTAGGCCTCTGACCACTATGCCATCTTGCCTCCCATTCTCTGACTCTTTTCTTTCTGTTCCTTCTTCCTCTTCCCCTTTTTGTTCAAGGCTGTGCCTCTTTCCCCTAACCCATCCCCAGTAAGAAAACTCCTGTCCACTTACTTTGTCCAATGGAGACAGCAGCTTTGCATAGGGGCTCAAATTTTTTAAGTAATCTTTGGTCTTTTCCTTCTTAAATCAGAGAACTAAAAGAGATAGTGGAGTGTCTCTACTATCTGAGGATTCAGGCTCCAAGAAATCAAAACTCTGAAACATATAATTTCCTAAAAAGAAAAGTATTGGCCCCATAAGCATTGTCATCAAATATTTAGGGCAAAGCCATTTCTGGTACTTAGCAAAGTATGATAATATGTTGAACAAACATCTATTAAGTGCCTATGTATCATGTGGCGGGTCCAGTACTAAGCCCTGGAGGTGCAAAGATGAATCAGACTCATCCCCTGCCTTCAAGGAGCTCCAGTAAGAGCAAAGGAGACAAGAAAACAAATAATTACAGTGCCTTCATGTCTATTGATATATAGCACGTCGCAGGTTCACACGTCTGTGGTGTGACCTGATCCTCACATTCACACTGTCAGGAGGGCAGGGTGGTCATCACATCTCCGTTTTCCAGATGAAGAAACCAAAGTCTCCTAGAGAGGAAGGGCTCACACAAGGCTACAAGGCCAGTATGGGGTGGGGCTAATGCTGGAAGCCCAGCCTCCCCAGGACCAACAGGGGGCATCTCAGAGGGCTCTGTCTTCCATCTTCTGCCTCCCCTTTCTCTGTTGCAGTTTTCACGATCACTCTTGACTCCTTCTTAGGTATATATCCTTGCCCACAGGGCTATAACAGCTGGGACTACTCAAAACTGGACCCAGAGAGATTCCGGAGAGAAGAATTAATGTTGCAGAGAAAAGGACTGCTGAAGGGTAAGGTGCCAGCCAGGGACTTCCATCCCCTCTGTCCCCTGCCAGACTCAGCTGCCATCTAGTCCGGGCAGGGAGGGGCCTTAATACTGAAATCCTCAGACGCGGTTCTCTCTCACGTACCCCAGACTAGCCTCCAAAAGGACTGAAATGTTAATGCTTAGCAACTGTAGAGTTGGCACGCCGGAAGTGCCGGGTTGTGGGGGTGGAATTTTAAAATAGTAGATGTCAGGTATTAGGCACCAGGTGCCAGGTATCCTTTTTATTTAATCCTCACAATAGCCAGCTGAAGTACACACTAGATCCACTTCACAGGTGAGGAAACTCGAGTTCAGAGAAGCAACTCGCCCAAGGCCAACTTTCTTTTCACACTTAACAGACACGTAAAAAGCACCATGTGCCAGGCGCTGTGCTGAATAAACAGTGGAAACACGGTGTGGAGGCAAGCACAGCCCCTGCTACGTGGTCTAGTAGGAAATTGAGGTCAGGCAGTTATCCTGCAGTGGACTAGGCACTGCGATGGGGTATCCAGGGTGCTGAGGCAGCAGGGGGAGGGGGACCCAGTGCAGCCCTGAGAGGCTCAGTAAGTGGCATTTAAGCCGAGATTTGAAGGGTGTGTGTTTTAGGCAGGAGAAGGGGAGGACTGCTGTTCCAGGCAGAGGGAATAGCAAATGAGAAGACCCAGAGGCATCGAGGGGAGCAGGGAGGCATTCCTCACGGCAGCAGTGAGAGGGCTGTGATGGGTAACCAGCCTGTGGTGGCTAAACCAGGTTCAGACTCAGGACTGTGAAGCCAGGGGGACACATCCTTGGGTTAGGATAAATCTACCTCTTCCAGCTGGGGGGCTTGTCTGCCCCTTTTTATGGGGCACCTCAGGGAAGCAGCAAAGCCTTGTCTTTAACAGTCAGTAGGACCCAGGGGGCAGACAAAATCTGGCTAATTGAAGCCCCTTAGCAACATTTAGGACCCTTTGGAGGTGGAGGATAGGAGTGAGGAGATTTTTTGTTTTTTTAATATGGTGAAAGCAGTGCATACTGTCAAAGAATATGAATCTGAGCACGTAGCAGTAATCTGATTAACAATAAAAATAATGTGAATGCACATTTCGTTCTCTGCACCAACCACTGTTTGACTTGTGTCATTCCCCACCCAGGCTTATGAGAAATCCCGTCACCCCCATCTTACAGCAAGAATTGAGGTGCAGAGAAGTTCGTGTGCCCAGGGTTTTCCAGCACAGTTGGGGAGCCAGGATTTTGCCCAGACAGGCTAATCAGTCTCCTGCTTCGGTCAGTCTGGCCTCTCTGACCAGTTAAACCACTCCCCTCCCTCAGGCTAATGCCCTCAGGGAAAGCAGGGGCACTTGGCAGGAAGGAGGGACCTCCTAAGAGGCAGTGCTGTCCCTCCCTGGTGAGCTTCCTGTCCCTGGAGGGCCCTGGCAGAGCTGCCAGCATGCTGCCTAAAAGGTTCCATGTTGGGTGGGAGGTTGGGTGAGGTGTCCCCTAAAGACCTTCTCTGTGAAGGCTGGGAAGCTGCAGTCAGGGTTGGGGCTGCCATAACTAGGGTGGGGGAAGTGTCCCCAAGGCCATGTTCACCGTTTGGTAATTCCCTAGGACGTGCACAGGATTCAGTGTGTAGTCATACTCACCACTGTGATCTATTGCAGCAAAAGGACACAAAGCATAGTCTGCAAAGGGAGAAGACATGGGGGGCAAAGTCCAGGAAAACCAGGCACACACTTCCAAGAGTCCTCTCCCCTGGAGAGTCACACAGGACCCGCCTAGTTCCCCCAGCACGTTGTGACAACATGTATGAAGTGTCTATCAGAGGAGCTTGTTAGAGACCCAATGACCAGGGCTTTTTTTTTTTTTTTTTTTTTTTTTTAGCACTTTATTGGAATATAGTTGCTTTACACTCTTGTACCAGCTTTTGAGGTACACCAAAATGCCCAGGGCTTTTACTGGGGGCTGATCACACAGGCGCTCCTGGGTGTGATCACATCCCCAAATTCCAAACTCCTGGAAGAAAAGTGGGTGTTCAGCGTAAACCACGTTGCTTGCACAGACAGTTCAGGCACAGTGAGCCACTCTTGTCAGTGGCGGGAGCCCTCCCCAAAGCGACACTCTCAGATGCCAATCAGGGGCCAACCTTGCATCCAGGACTTTTCAGGGACGGTAGTCAGGACTGCTGTGTGAACGCTTTTCTGCACAGTTGTGAAGATGGACATGAAGCCATAAGGAAGATGGAATCTCATGAAAATCCAAGAGCCTTCAAGCTCATTAGGACAGGCCAGGAGGAGGCTGGGGCTGGGGCGGGCCCCAGGTTCTAAGCAGCTCTAAGCATCTAGCAGCTGGCACTTATAGATGTTCCATTTAGAAGTAAGAGATCAAGAGGAGGATCGGGTGTGTGGAGAAAGGCAATACATTCAGTTTTAGATGATGAATTTGAGGGGAGGATGGAACATCCAGGTGGAGATGTCTAAGACATTGGTGATACAGCTGGGGAGAGATCAGGGCTGTGACTCCCAACTGGGGATTTATTCAAATAGATGTGCTTGTTGAAATTATCTCTAAATGGCCTTGGGGACCTCCTACACGCTGGAGGTGGCAGAAAGAGAAATCAGAGGCAAGAGGAGCCCAGAAAGTATAGGGCTGTGGTGGCCAAGGTGGGGCTATACTGAGGGATGGTCAGTGGGGCCGACTACTACAGAGAGGACCACACAAGCAGGCCTAGGAGGAAGCCACGGAATCATACAGCGAGGATGTTGGTGATCTTTATAAGTCAGCTTTATTGAAACCTAATTTACATAACATAAAACTTACCCTTTTGAAATGTATAATTCAGTGAGTTTTAGTATATTCACATCGCCACTAATTCCAAAACATTCTCATCACCCCCCAACCCCCCCAAAAAAAACCCTGTTAGTGAACTTTGAAACAGCTTCTAACATCAGGTGGTAAAAGGCAGGGCCCAGATTTCAGGGAAAGTGATACAGAAGTGAAAACACAGTAGAGAAAGGTGTGCTGGAGGAGTTAACAGGGTTGGGGGTAGGAGAGCCACCCTTGTTTAAACAAACACCATCCCTCTTAGATGCCAGCAGAAAAGAGCAGAAAGAGAATGGGTAGGGGAGGAGAGCCAGGTGGTTCAGCAGCCCCCTGTCCCTTGAGGCCTCCTCCCCAGGTTTGGTTTCCTGGCTGAGGTGGCAGGCTGCTGGGCCTTCACCTCTCTGCCCCACGTGGTTCCCGTGGTGTGACAAAGACTGGCTGCTGTAAGTGTGGTCCAAGGACCAGCAACATCAGCGTCTCTCTAGATTGACTAAGACAGATCCTGCAGTTTGCCAGGGTCTCCCAGCGATCTGTCAGCACATTCCAGTTTGAGAAGTCCTCATCCAGGCCACAAGGGAAGAGAATACCTGACAGCCCTTAGGGAAGAGTATGGCTGTCGTTATCAGCAATTATAATAGCCGCCACTTATTTACCAGCTGGAAATTAAAGTAGCCATCACTTATTTTGCTAAGTATTTGCAGCTACTGACTCACTTAAAAGGTTTGGTAACCTGGAAATTGTCTTCAGATTTAATGGCATCTCAATGAATATGAAATTTAACATCTTAAGAGATTGATAGATTGTTACTCTTTTAAGTGTTTAGTCCAACATTTATTCATTTCAGTTTTGCAAGATTATGAGGTTTTGTTTTTCTTTTGAAGCCAGTGCTTTTTTTTTTCCCCTTGTGGGTTGAGTGCTTGCCCTGTGTACTCTCTGCACACATCATATCCTTTAATTGGCTCATCTGCCCTTCAAGGTAGTTAGTGTTCACACCCTTTCACAGGATCACAGATGTTAGGTCATTTGCCAGAGGTCACTCAGCAGGTGGAATGACAGAGAGACTCTGGTTTGCCTGAGGCCAGTCCTCTCGCTGTTGCTATTGCCTCCAGGGAGGGGGCTGTCTCAAAGTTCCTGCTCTGCAGTGTCACCCCCAAGACAGAAGGAACTGAAGAACTGCTTTTTTTCTCTTCCTCAGGAAGAGATTTTTCTTTCCTCACTTCTAGGAGAAACTCCGGCCGGAAGTCCGCCCAGAGCAGGAAGGTCTGCTGCCCTCAGGTGAGTGTGAGGCACAGACTCAGAACCCTTGGAGTCCCCTGAGCTTCAGTGACTTCCGGTTGGTTCCACATCTCTGCAGTCCCTGCCCCATCATCTCAGGGAGGGGCCCTGCTAGTCCTCCAGATCTGCATGGATGAGCAGGGCACTAAAGGGCAGCTGGAAATGCAGGGATTGGGAGGAGAGAGGAACGGAAGCAGTCTTCAAGTGTAGGCTGCAGCACAGGTGCTTCTATATTTTCTCTTCCCCAATGATCCTCATCTCAAGCCTGAAGCTGGCCATCCTCCCGACACCTTCCTCCTCTCTCCCGGTTCCTCTGCCCTTCTGCGTAGCGTGCAGCCCCACCATTCCTCTCCCACTCTCGACACTCCAGGTTGAGCTCCCTTCACGAGTGCAGTAGGCTCCTGTCTCCCTCAGGCTCTCGTACCCCTGCAGTTTTATCAAAACACAAGTCTAATTACATCATCCCGTCACCACCTGGCCCTACCCTACTCCCCTGACCCTAAACACTCTCCTCTCAGCCTTCCAAGCCTCAGAAGTCTTCCTGCTGCCTTGGGGTAGACGGCCCTGCGCGGCTCTGCCATGTCTGGCCAGCCCCATCGCCACCCTCCCGGGCTCTGGGGCTCCTGCTGCAGGGACCTTTTTCCCTGTAGACACCACACCCCCTAACTATGCCTCTGCACCTGCTGCTTGTCTCATCCCAGGAAAGTGCCCTCCACCACTGCCCTCATCGTTGTCAGCATCTCCGCCCATTGGGAGCTCAGAGTCAGCCAACGCTACCAACCAAGGCCTATTTTTTCTGATGAATGTCCAGGCAAACTAAGAATGAGGCCTTCCACTGCCTGTTTTTGTAATACAACCTTATTGACACACGGTCATGGCCACTGGTTGACTGCTGCCTTTGACTCTCTCTGCGCTGCAGTGGCAGAGTTGAGTAGTTGCTATAGAGACTCGGTGGCTTGCAAAGCTGGAAGCATTCAGTGTCTGGCTCTTTGCAGAAGTCTGTCGCCCCTGTTTTAGGGGACACATACTTATCCTTTGGTCTCAGCTGAGGTCCTGGTCCTCAGGGTCGGCCGTCCTGTCACCTGTGCCCACATCTCTCTCCTGCAGAGCACTTATGTAGTTATTTGGTGATTACTTTGATCATGGCGCTCTCCCCTGCTACTCCTTGAGCTCTGGACTGACATCCACATTTCTCATGCTCCGTTCTTGGCAAGTAGCATATGAGGCTTGCTCTGTTGTTAGAACAACTGCCCCCTTTGTTTGGTGCAGAAATGGGAGTGTTTCCACCCTGGAACCTTCACCAAAGGGATATTTGGGATGAGTGGAGGTGTGCCTTTCTTCTGTGTAGTGGAATAAGGGCTACTACAAACACCTGCAAGTTCTCAGGACCATCACTCGTAGAAAACAGCAACTGAAGGATCTGGAAATGGATGTTCTCAGAACCGGCAGTCCCACTGTTCCTTGAAAAATCTTCATGTCTCCACAGGGGTTGACAACCTCTGGCTAGGAAGCCGGTCTCTCGGGTTCAGATTCTAGCTGTGCAGACTCAGACAAGTTACTTAACTCTCCTGAGGCTTGGTTTCTGCAGGTGTGAAATGAGAACAGTAACACCAGTGCCTTCTTCCTGGCACTGTGAAGACTGCAGTGCAGCTGACTGCGTGGCCAGCCCCCCTGTAAGTCCTCGGCCACACGTCTCAGCTGGGCACTCAGCCCTGCCCGCCTGCGCTACCACGCCTTCGCAGCGTGTCCAGGCTCCCATTCCTCCAGCCCTGAATTCACTCTGCTCCCCGTGCGGAATTCTCCCACTGCAGTCGGCCTTTCCCACTCTCCCTCCACCCCAGCATCTCCCAGGCAGTGTCTTCGTTGAGAAATGAGAAGCAGTCAGCAGGAAGGCGAGACAGCCTGCCGCATCTGTACCCTCACCGGCTGCTGTCCCGGTGCCCCCAGAGGAAGGGCCCTGGTCCCCACATGTGCTTGGACCTCGCCCCCTCAGCTTCCACTCCTGCTCTCAGCACCCTCTTTTCCTGCATCCTCTTCTTCTCCCGCTCTGTTGGATCACTCCCATCGCTGAACAGTCCTCTAGCATCTGTTGCTTTTACAAAGAAAATCCCCTTTGTCTCTGCACCCCCGTCTCTTGCTGCCTTTCCCACAGAATTTCTTGAAAGACTCGCCTGCACCGGTGTCTCCTTTCCTCAGCCACGCCAGTGGGTTCCGGCCCTCCGTGCGCCTCTACGCCTGCTCTCGCCACCCCCGTCTGGCCCCTGATCTGTTCACTCTTCTAGTCTGTTTCATGTGGTTGGCTGCTCCCATCTTCTTGAAGTGCTTTTTTCTCTTGGCTTCTACATTGCCAGACTTTTCAAAGGTCTTCCTTCCGGGCTGGCTGCCCCTCCTCCGCCTGCCTTGCTGGCTCCCTGCCTGTCAGTCAGCCCTGGCCTGGCCCCTCCCCCTCTACTTACATATTCTTCCCAGGTGGTCTCATCTGGTCTGATGGCTTTAAATGCCACGCATATGCCGGTAACACTGAAATCTCCCTCCACACCCTGGCCTCTCTCGGGACTCAGGCAGGTCTATGCAACTACCCTGTTGGCCTCCCACGGAGGCTCCCAACTTAGCAAAGGAGGTGGGGAGAGAGCTGATTCCTAGCCCCGGCGTCTCTCCTCTCCTGACTTATGGCAGTAGCCTCTTCCCGGGCTCCTTTCCTTTATTCTTAGCCCCAGCCCAGTCTCCACACAGCGACCAGAGTGACCTTTGACAGACAGACACCAGATGTTCCCTGCTTAAACCTCAGCAGCTTCTCCAGTGCCCTTCAAGTGAAATCCAGGTGCCTCAACCTGACCCAAACTGCCCTGCAAAATCCAACCACCACCTCTCTCTCTCCAGCCTCCTCACTTCCATTCCCTCACTGCACTTCCTTCTGCCTCTGGGACACTCCAGGCCTGTGTCCTGTTGGGTCACCAGCTGTCACCTTTGCCTGAAATGTGCTGTCCTCAGGGAAGGACTGGCTCCTCTTTGTCCTTCAGATTCCAATTTCCAGTCATTGCCTTAGTGGCATCCCTGGGTCCCGGCCGCTCTGTCACCATGTTGTCTGTTAGGATTCACACTCTGCTATTCTTCCTGCAGGATTTGCATGTCATTTAGTATCTGTCTCCCCCTATTAGAATGTAAACTCCATGAGAACAGGACCTCATTTCCTTTATCCCTGTTCTATCTCAAGCTCCTAGAATAGACCAGGCACGAAGAAGACAACAAACACCTCTTGCCTTCACAAAGGAGGTCATCTGTGTAAACTCTTCACCCTGTGCTTAGCATATAATGGTGCTCTTATAAATGTCAGCCTCCAAAAGTACAGGCAAAACAGGCACCGTGGAGGGACAGCTGTCACTCCCAGACCGAGATCAAAATATTATTCAGTGTTTTTGCACTGCCTGTCACAACTGTGTCAAACAAATGTATTTTCTTTGTACTGGAATACGTAAAATCTTCTGACAGAAAGCCAACTAAGAGGATCAGTTTTCTGCCCCAGAAATAGAAATAATCAAAAGCTTTCCAACCTTAAAAGCAGCTGAAGTTTTACTGGGCAAACCGGGATGGAGGGAGTCATCGAATTCCCGGTGGGGGCAGATCCTCTCTCTTGTTTTTAGCAGACGCGCTTTCCCATCTGCTGAAGGAAATAGTTGGCTGTGTTCAAAGTGCTCTTCAATGGCAGCAATCCGTCTAGGAGTCCACAGTTCGGGGGCATGAGTGGCAGTCATTTTAAGTCTCTGACCTGTGGTCTGCCTTTCTTCCACTGCGTGTCGGGCATTTGCGCAGTGGGAATGAAAAAGCATCTAACTGTATATCTGGCTTCTGCCCTGAGACTCAGCTATAAATAAGGGCTCCTATGAGAGAGTGGGTCATTTGTTCATTAAATAAAATGAGAGAATAGTCAAACAAGACCTTTGTAAGGAGGAATCATCATCAGAGTTCTTATTTGCAAACAACGGAATCTATTCCAGCTACTTTAAACAGGAAGAATGTATTAAAGCGTATTAGTGGTGCACGGCTCCCCAGGATGGGCCAGTGCCTTGGTTTCAGAGGCCATACCACCAAGAACGATGCCCAAACTGTACACTCCTACAAAGGTACGCTGCTTTACGCCAGCCCATGGTAACGGGAACTGATGCTCAAAGCTCCACTCTGCTTTTCTTGAAAAGCCAGTTGCCCATGTCAACAGTCTGTCCAAAAGCTAGAGTTCACTTGGTCCCCCATTTCCTCACATTGCTCATTTCCATCTTTTTTTTTTATTTTTATTTTTTTTTATTTTTTTATTTATTTATTTTTTGGGGGGGTACACCAGGTTCAATCATCCGTTTTTATACACATATCCCCATCTTCCCTCCCTTCCTTGACGCCCCCCCCCAAGCCCCCCCCACCCTCCCCGCTCATTTCCATCTTGAAGTCTAAGGCAGGTGTGTTGCATCTGAGGGCTAGAGCCCAGGTACGATGTCTGCACCGCAGCCACAAAAGAAGCTGGGAGAGCAGCTTAAGTCTTTCACCTTGGGGCTGCGTCTCATGTATGTGAAGAACATGTGACAAATAACACCCCCAGAAAGTGCCACTTCAGCTGAGAACCAAAAGATGAAAAGGATTCAGCCATTAGAAAAGTGAACGAAAGAACCTTCCCGGAAAAGGGAACAGCATGTGCAAAGGCCCTGAGGCAAAAAAAAAAAAAAAAGGCGGGGTGGAGTTGAGATATTCAGGGAACACAGAGAAGGCCAGTGATGCTGTAGCCCAGCGTGTGTGTGGAAGAGGAGCAGGAGTCGGGGCTGGAGAAGTGGCAGGGGCTGGATTCTGCAGAGTTGGATGGGTCATAGTAAGGAGCATGGATATAATTTCAGTGCTATGGGACTCCATTTAAATAGGGGGATGACATGGTCTGATTTCTAATTTTTAGAAGATCACAGTGTCTTCTGAATATGGAGAATATAATGGAAGGAAGTGGGCAGAAGACCAGTTAGGAGGCTTTTGTACTTGTCCAAGAAAGAGGCAGTGACAGCAGGAGGCAAGACACAGAGAGACCTGGAATGTGTTTTGGAGATCCAGCTTTCAGCATTTGCTAATGGATTGGCTTTAGGAGTGGGATGGAGGGGAAAGAGAGGGAAGAGTCAAGTATGCGTGCTAGTGTGGCTTAAGCAGCTGAAGGTGTGTGGGGTTTGTGAGATGGAAAGTGTAGGATCAGGGGTAGGGGAAAGCCATCAAGTTCAGTTTTGAACTTGTTAACTTTAAGATGCCTGTGAGAAGTGCAAAGGGAGATGTCAAGTAGGTAGTTAAACATACAAAGCTGGACCAAAGGAGAGGCCAGGGTTAGAGAAAAAACAGTTTCTAGCAAAGTTTCATATATTTGTGACAAAATACGGGAACTACAAGTGAGTGGCCACCGTGTAGCCACAGTCAAAGGCAGAAAGACATACTAGGCTTGGTTCCAGAAGAACTAAATTTTCATCTAGGTCATGCCACCTATTAGTTATATAGCTTTGAAAACATCTGAGCCTCTGTGTTCTTTGCAAAATGGGCATCATGACTGGTATTAATTCTTATAGATTCAGTCTAGGAATAGGAGATGTCCCATACATTGTTGTCTAGCCATGTCCTGTCAGAATGTTTGTTCATTTTAACCAGAATTGTCCCAAGTTCCAGAGCATGGGTACATAAGGGTCATTTAACAATAATGACCCAGATTCCTGCAGCTCATTCCCGTACCTGCTAACACCAGATCTGCAAAGCCCGCTTCCCTCGCAGACGTTTCTGGGCATCCTCAGATTGAATCTCACATTGGCTCAAAAGCAGGTTTCCCTGCTGCTCTGTCCCATCACAGCTAAGCCCTCAGTGTGTGGAATCTGAGCGGCAGGGTGACACGGGGTGGAAGCGTTCCATCTCCTCTGTGCCATGGTGGGATGGAGGTCCCAGAGAAGTCTTAGTTTACCCCCCATCCCAACAATAGTCACGTTGCCTCACATGCTCAGAGGGTGGTTGCTGGTCAGAACACAAGAGAGTGGGTGGGAAAGTACTTTGGAGAGTCCACCACGTGCAGATTTCCTCTGCATATATCCTCCTGGTCCTCACAGTATGCCTGTATGGTAGGTGATTATTATCTTTATTTGACAAAGGGAGAAAGAGACTCAAACTGGTGAAAACTTGCCCCAGGCTGCGCAGCTGACTTCAGCTGACATCAGGACACTGTCATTCTGAGCTCTTTCTGCATCATCCTGCTGCCTCTCCAACACATACGAGGCTCTGATAGCTTCAGCTAAGCCCATCTCCTTGTGTCTAGTCTCTGCTCCATGACAAGTCTTTCCAAGGCCTGTTAAGAATGAGTGTGGTGCTTCATTGAGCCCTGGGAGTGTCTTCTCTCTAACAAATCCAAGTAACCACTTCAACACTATAAAAAATCAGTAGCTATTGGACAACCAGCTGCATGGTGGATGGGAAGTCCTTTCAGCTTTCTTCTTCCCATTCAAATATCATATTTATATGAAAGCAGAGTGATGATTGTTGAGGCTGTGGGCTGCTGTCTGCCACTTGGTGGGCCATCTGTTTAACATGCCAAACTCCTACGCATCCTTAAAGATAGAACAAAAGTGTCTTCTCTCCTTGGAAGCCCTCCAGCTCTGCCCCAGACAGAATCAAACATTCACCACTCTGGCTTCCTAGAATACTCTGTTGGTACTGCTGGTGACAGACTATTAGCTGTTCCCCAGTATTTGTTGTTTCCTCCCTCTATTAAAAAAATAGAGCCTATAAAATAAAGATTACATTTCCTCACCTCCCTTACATCAATGTGTAGCCATGTGACTAAGTTCCAGTTAATGAAATACAAGCAGATATGCCATGTGGCAGTGTCTGGGAGCCCTCCTTCAAAAGACAGCTCATTTGGCGGCATCTCTTTGCCCTTTTCTCCATTCTGCTGTCTGGAATGTGAATGTGATGACTGGAGCTCTAGTTGTCATCTTGGACCCTAAGAACAAGGGTCCCATGTTGGGAAAGGTGAAACTGAGCTGGAAGAAGTTGGAGTCCTTATGGACTTATCACAGCAGAAATAACATATAAACCCTGAATTGCCTACCTTCAGACCATTGTGTGGGAGAGAAATTTTTACCCAGTTTGAGCCACTATTAATTTTGAGTCTCTGTGACTCACATACAAACCTAATACTAAATTACATTACCTCTAATAAATAGGCGGTGCTTTCCACATCGTAGCATAATTGTCTATTTACTGTTACCTCCCCTGCTAGACTGAGAGCTCCTCTAAGCAGGGACTAGGTTTCAGGTTCTGCCTAGTGCCAGACACATTAGTAGCTACTCAACGAAACGTTTCCTGAAGGAGATGTGAGTGATTGCATAAACAAGCATGCAGTGTCCGCGGAGCACTTACCAGGAGCAGCGGCTCCTGCACTCTGCACGCATTAGCTGACTTAATCCCCATGAGAACCCCACGAGGAAACCACGGCAATCTCGAGAGGTTCAACGACTTGCCCAAGGTCACCAGCCATTGAGTGGCAGGGCTGGGACTGCAACCGCAGTCTGCCTCAGTCCTCAGCTCACATGTTTTCTACATCTGCATTCCACTGTGCTCTCAGGATGGAGGGCTGAGTTGTCGAGCTGTGCCTGTAAGGTCTCCTTCTACATGTTCCTTTACTGAGAACAATGAAAAATATCTAGGAAATTGTGTGTAAACTTTTTGTGTTCCTCTCAGTACCAGTTTTACTAAATTTGTTCTTCTGTTGTTGTTGTTTTTTCCTCCTGGAGTCTTCTGATATGAATTCAACCCATGAGAGAGCCTGTTTTGCCCCCAAGAATTCAATGGATGGCTCACATATGCAGAATACCTCAAAAGGTACATTAACTTAAAGGGGGAATGTAGGCTTTCCATTTAGTTGTTATCTCCAAAACCCTAGTTTCTTGGGGGGTTTTGAACCTAATCTGCCACCCTCATTTACGCCTGTGGTTCTTGCCTTGGGCTTTGGCCTTAATCAATATCTTAGGAGAAGACATAATTGTCTTTTCCTGTTTAGTAAGCACTAAGTTCCACTTTTGTGATAATGGATATCAGCATAGTGCTGATATCTGTGGGGAAGAGAAGTTGTTGGCAGTGGAAGAAAATAAGTCTCAGATACGATTACTGCTCTTCTCCCCCATCAGGAACCAGCATTTATTGAGTTAGAAACTGATTTGTGCCCGGGTGTTAATTTACAAAGGTGACTTGAGTGACTACACAGGTCAGTGCCATTGTAAGAAAACTTAGTTACTCTCAGTTCTAGAAATGGGAGCCATGGCTCACCCTGCAGGGCGATGGGAGGAAGCTCCAGGGTCGGTCAGGAGGCAGAAATTGCTACTGAAAGTTCAGCTTTTGTGTCCACCGGTGCCAAATCAAATCCTGGAGACAGAGTTTGGGGTGAAGTAGGAAAGGAGAGCTTTATTGCTTTGCCAGGCAAAGGGGGACACACTGGGCTTCTGCCTCAAAAAACTGTGTGTCCCAACCCCAGAGGATTTGATGAAGGGTTTTATAACAGTGGTTCAGAGGTTGGATCTCTGACAAGATTAGGGTGTGTGCAGGGCCTGCACTCACTCCCTTAATCTCATCTCAGGTGGTCCCTTTAATCTTGGGACGGTCATGGAGGCTGGAGTCTTGCCTATAAGAAATGGTGAACAAAAGGAGGCCTTCCAGGTGCCCAGACCCCCCCCTCAGTTTGAAAAGGAGCAAGGGAAAGGCATAGACCACAGCCTTTACTGGGATTTCCTTGGCAAAGGCAAGACATGACTGGATAAACATCTAGGATTGGGTATATTGACTGATTCTAGCGGGCTTTGGAGTATAAGGGCTGTCCCTAGTTGTCTGGCACCTGGGCCTGGGTTGATGGAAGTCAGGGCAAATTGTTGGCTTGGTGTGAGAGTTACGTCAAGGAGGTAATTCAGTGTATGGGCTCTGGATCATGGGGGAGATATAAACAACTTTGGCCGTTAGTTTGGCACTGTCATTAATGGATGCCAAATAGACAAATATAGAACCTAGGAAAACTGAGTTAGAACATAAACACTTAAGTATCATTCTGGACCATTTCACACATGTCATCAGTATTCGAAAAAGTTAAGCAGTCCTTTTTCTTGATGGAGAAATGGAGGCTCAGAGATGTATGTGAACTACATCTCTTAGTAAAGCTGTTAAAAAACCCAGAACTTGGGGACCACTCATTGAGAGGTATAGAAGGGGTTCCAGATACAGGTAAATGTTTGTGGGAGACTTTGCAAGTCCCCAAAATGTACATATATATTCAATTCACGTAGACCTGTGAGTCAAAGACGAAGTATCAAGGGGAATTAGAAAATATTTTGAACTGAGTGAAAATGAGACCTTTTTTCCTAATATGAGCATTTAATGCTATGGAGCAGTGGTCCCCAACCTTTTTGGCACCAGAGACTGGTTTCATAGAAGACAATTTTTCCACAGACGGGGCGGGGGGTGGGGGTGGGGGGGATGGTTTAGGCAGTAATGAGAGGGATGGGGAGCAATGGGGAGCAGCCGATGAAGCTCCGCTCTCTGCCCGCTCCTCACCTCCTGCTGTGCGGCCTGATTCCTGACAGTACCGATCCACCATCCACGGCCCAGTGGTTGGGGCCCCCTGCTATAGAGTTCCTTCTGAACACTAGGCATCCCACAAATGTTTTAGATACAGTGTTTTTATTTTTATTCACTTTGGGTTGTTTCCACTTTGTAACTATTATAAATCATGCTGCTGTGAACACTCATGTACAAGTTTTTGTGTAGACATATGTTTTCATTTCTTTTAGGTGTATGTATACCTGGGGTGGAATTGCTGGGTCATATGTTTAACATTTTGAGGAACTGCCAGACGGCATTCCAAAGTGATTATCACACATATTGTAAAGAATGTAAGGGGAGGAAAATACAGTATTATATTTACTAAATATAACCAGACAGATTTACAATATGGATTCTAGCTTTATTATTTATATTCTATATTTACTACATATATCATACTTACTATATATAACCAGATATTTACAGTTTCTGTTGCTTTTTCTTCATTCCTGAAGTTCCAAGTTTCCCTCTGGTATCATTTTCCTTCTTACCCCACCCCCCCACCCCCAAGAAAAGAAAACCCTTCATTTCAAATAGGTTTGCTGGCAATGAATTGTTAGTTTTCTTTCTTCTGAGAGTGTCTTTATATTTCACCTTCATTCCTGAAGGATATTTTTTTCTGGATATAGAATTCTGGGTTGACAGTTCCTTTCTTTCTGCACTTTCAAATGTTGTTCCACAGCCTCTGGCCTCAATGGTATGATGAGAAATCCACAGTCATTTAAATTCTTGTTCTCTTTTTGTGTCAAGCATTTCTCTCAGACTGCCCTCAAGATATTTTCTTTGTCTTGCCTTTCAACTGGTTGATTACGATGTGTTCGGGCATGGGTTTCTTTGACTCTGACTTGATTGGGGTTTGCAGAGCTTCTTGAAACTGTAAGTTAATGTCTTTTGACTAATTTGGGAAGTTTTCAGACATTGGTTTTTCAGTTTTTTTCATTTTTTAATTTTTTGGTACCACACCCTTTTTCCTTTCTTTTTAGGACTTTGATGACACAATTTTTGACCTGTTGATGTTGTCCCATAGGTCCCTGAGGCTCTGTTCATTTTTTCCAGTCTTTTGTCTCTACATTGTTCAGATTGTGTATGTAATAAAAATATAGATTTGGTCTTTGTCCCCAGTTCCTGGCACAGAGCCTCTAAAACCCTTGGGATTTCCTGAGTGATGGGAATGTTTTTTTATTATTCATTGTTAGTATCTTCCAACCCCACCTGAGTATATCCTAATAAGGTGACTCAGGTTGGGGCCTTAGATAGCTTCAGGATGGGATCCAGTTATCAGAAAGACCAAATATGATTAGAGGGTGGAAACTTTCAACCTCACCACTCCCAACCTCCAGGGAGGAGAGAGAGATTGGAAATTGAGTTATAAAAACTCTTGAACAATGTGATTTGGTGAACTTCCAGGTTACTGAACACATTGATGTGCCTGGAAGGTGAAGTGCCTGAAGAGGGCATGGAAGCTCCATGCCCCAGCCCCCCACACCATGGCCTGTCTCACTTCCATTTAGTTGTTCCTGAGTTGTGTCTTTTTTGATAAACCTGTAAGAGTAAGTATAGCACTTTCCTGAGTTCTGTGAGCCATTCTACTGAATTATTGAAACTGAAGGGGTCATGGGAATCCCCAAATTTGTAGTTGGCTAGATAGAAGCATGGGTGGCCCAGGCCCCCCACTTGACACTGATGCCTGAAGTGGGGACAGTCTTGTTGGATTGAGTCTTTTAACTAGTGGGATATGACGCTAATTCCAGGTAGATTTGGAATTGAATTAAATTGTTAGATGCCCAGTTTATTTCAGAGAATTGGTGTGGAAAACCATATATGTAGTGTTAGAAAACACCACACAAATTGGATAATTTTTATTGATCTGTCTTCAAGTTCATTGTCTCTTTCCTCCATCACCTCCATTCTGGTATTGATCCCATCCAGTCAATTTTTTATTTCAGTTATTGTATTTTTCAGTTGTAAAATTTCTGTTTGATTCTCTGTCATAGCTTCTATTTCTCTGCTGAGAGTTTTTATTTTTTCATTTCTTTCAAAAGTGTTCATCCTTACTTTTTAAAGCATTGTTATAATAGCTGCCTTAAAGCCTTTGATGATTTCAACATCTGAGTCATTTCAGGATTGGTGATGCTGATTGTCTTTCTCCCTTGAGAATTTATCAGTCTTTTCTGGTGCTTTGTAGGTCAAGTAATTTTGGATTCTATTCTGGATATTTTGAACATTTTGAGTCTTGTTTAAATATATGAAGAAGGTTGGAGTGTTTTGTTTCCTTTTGTGTTAGCAGGCAATTCACCCAATTAGGCTCAGGTCATAAGTTTTATAGATTGTGGTTTCAATGTCAGTTCAGTTTTTAAAACTTTTACAGTGCTATTTTGATCTCTCCTAAAAATGTGTGCTTCTGAGACTTGAAAAGTAATCTACCCTGCAGTTCAGTTCTCAAAGCTATCTGTTTAGGGTTGGATACACATTTATATGTACAGCTCAGGGGTGAGCATGTGCATCCATACACAATTATTTGGGATTCCTTTCTTGATCTCTCTCCTCTCTGTAATTTCCTATATTATATACATGGAGAGAGAGACAGAATCTTTAGCAGTTCCTTACTGCAGGTCTCTTGGTAAATTCCCTTGGTTTTTGTTTTCCTATTAACATCTTTATTTCATCTTTGCTCTTAAAGGATAGTTTTGCTGGGTATACAAGTTTACCTTAATGCTTTGGTGATTTCATTCCACTGTCGTCTTCTAGCTTCCATTGCTACTGTTGAGAACTCTGTAGTCATTCTAATTGCTATCTGTTTATAGATAATCTGTTGTTTCTCTCTGCCTGTCTTTAAGATATTCTCTATTAACTTTCCACAGAAAAACTCTATTAACTTTATGCAAGAGTTGGATATTTTTTTCTCTTTTAATCACAACACCCTTCCTGATTCTGCATAGCATTTTTAAAGTCTTTAGGCTCCCTCTTCCTTATTCTGGAACCATATTGTATCACACAGAGAATTCTATGATGGCACCTGAGTTAGTGTTATGCTTCTTTTTTTTTTTTTTTTTTTTTTTTTTGGGCACACGGGCTTAGTTGCTCCGCGGCATGTGGGATCTTCCTGGAGCTGGGATCAAACCCGTGACCTCTGCATTGGCAGGCGGATTCTTAACCACTGCGCCACCTAGGAAGCCCCAGTGTTATGCTTCTTATTTATGTCTTTTTTCTTACTAAGCTGTGAGTTCCTTGAAGATAGTCTACTTCCAGCACCTAGCACAGGCCTAGCGCATAGAAAAAGCTCAGTAAAATGTTGGATGGTTGGATAGAAGGATGGGCAGATAGATTAGTAAATGGACAAATATATGGTCACAAGTGTATATCTGGCTAAAATGCAAGTATAAATTCTATGAATTTACCTGAACGACTTCCTCTAGCATCTCCCAGTGATCTGAATATACCCAGGTATTTTCACAAATTAATAGGAAGCTGAGATCTACGATATGCTCTTTCTCATCATAGCTGACAAGCTCTGTTGATCATTTTTTGCTAATATTGCATTGACAGAGCATAATTATCAGACTCTGGTCTTGAGGAAAGCAACCCACCAAGTCAAGAGGATATCAGCAGCAAGAGAACTTGAGAATACGCTTCCTAAGCTGGTGAGATTGTGATTGCAGATTTAATAGTAGAGATGATTTAAAGGGGACTAGGAGATCTGGCTAGAAAAGTTAGTTCTGTGAAGATGTCAGGGTAAGAATTGGGGCATTTCTGATTGTAGGCTGGGGTGATACAATAAGGATATCTCCTGAGGATAATTACTGACTGAGGTAGGCACCAGTTGCGTGAGCATTTTTTCTGGATTTCTCCAGGATTTAAATTACTTGCTTGAACAAGAGCCTGGATGTAGTGGAAAGACAGCACTGAGTCTCAGTTTTCTACTCTATAAAATGGGGACAGTAATTCCTAGGTCCTGGTGTTCTTATGAAGTTTACCTGAGGTAGTGATGATAATTAACACATAATGAACACTTGCTCACTGCATGTCAGGTGCTATACTAAACCTGTGCATACGGTGTATTTTATTTTACTGTCACAGTCCTTCGAGATAATTACTCCTGCTATTCTTTAGTTTATTAGTGAGAAAAGTGATGCTCAGAGCAGGTAATTAATTTGTCCAAATTCACAAAGCAAATAAGTGATGAAACCAAGACTTGCATGCAGATCTGTCTGACTCCGAGCCTAAGCTCTTAACCTCTGAGCTTTGCCACCAACACAGTCTCCAGAACACGAGGTGAAGGATTAATGTGTGTTCTCTCCTCTTCTCCTCCCCTCTCCCTGAAAATCTGAGTGCATGGTAGTTTATATCAATGGCACATTCAGTCTTACGTAGTGGGAAGAGGCTTTTAGGACCCTGAACAGGGCAAGAGGTTTTGGGGCTTCCCCAAGCCACCAACTAGCAAGGGAGTCAGGCCGTAGAATTTGGGTCAAGTATAACAAGTATTGTAGAAGATTTCTTTCCTTCCTTCTTTCTTTCTTCCTTTCTTCCTTCCTTCCTTCCTTCCTTCCTTCCTTCCTTCCTTCCAGCCATGCTGTGCAGCTTGTGGGATCTTAGTTCCCCAACCAGAGATTGAACCTGGGCCACAGCAGTGAAAGCGCCAAGTCCTAACCACTGGACCTCCAGGAAAGTCCCTGTAGAAGTTTTCTTGAATGTTCTTCCTTTCTCCATAATTATTCCACTGCCTAAATCCCCTCAGCATTTAGCAGTGAAGATTTCGAGAAGTAGCAGGGCATAAGGTGGAAAAGACAGACAGACAGACATGGGTTCAAATCTTGGTGCTGTATCTATTTCCTCAGCTGTGTCACTTGAGCAAGTTGCTTAACTCTTCTGACCTTCTTCTATAAAATGGGGGAAATAAAGCCCAGCAGTGTTACGGTCCTTACTCCTGACAGGGCTCATGGGGTTGCTCTAGAGATAGAGGCAAGGAGAAGAGCAGTCATCTCTTACTCTGGAATCTGTCCTGATAGGGTGGTGAAGCCAAGCAGTTAGAGCAGGTGATGGCAGATTTTAACCGGAGTGCAAAGCAGCCGAGTAGCCTGTGAATGGCCTGGCAGAGACACATGGAAGGGGGGTGCCTCACTGAGCTATTCACGGGGGCCCCCTGCTGGATGCTCCTGACAGAAGAGCCAACACGTGACTCTACCACTTTCAAAAGCACAGCATTGATACAATCTACTGCCCATTCTTTTTTTTTAAATACCATAGTTTTTATTGAAAAGTCATTGCCCATGGTAAAACCAAACATATTAAAGGATATGTAATAAAAAGTTAATCTCTCTTCCACACCAGACCCTATGTCCCCTCCCCAGAGGCAAAAAAAGTTTTCCCTTATATCCTTCTGGAAATGTTTGATGCATATCAAGGAATATAAACTGGTTTTTAAACAAAAATTGGTATATTATATACACTATTTTGCACTTCGCTTTTTCAGCCTAACGTACAATAGCTAACAATTATTGAATGCCTGTGTACCAAACATTGTTCTAAACACATCATGCATATTAATTCATTTAATCCTCACACAACCCTAAAGGAAGTAGGTTTTATTTATTATCTCTATTTTATAGGTCAGAAAACTAAGGCTGAGAAATATTAAGTATCTTGCCCAAAGTCAAATAGCTAGTAAGTGGTAGAGCTAAGATTTTTTAAAAGATATAATTCGCATACCATAAAATTCAGCATTTTAATGTAAAATTCAGTGGTTTTTAGTACAGTCACAAAGTTGTATAATCATCACCACTATCTACATCCAGAACATTTTTATCACCCAAAAAAGAAACCCCATACTCATTAGCAGCCACTCCCTGGTCCCCTTCCCCTGCTGCTTCTGGAAACCACGAATGTAGTTTTAGTTTGTATGAATTTGCCTATTCTGGACATTTCATGTAAATGGGAATCATATAATATGTGGCCTTTTTTGTGACTGACTTCCTTCACTGAGCATAGTGTTTTCAAGATTTATCCATGTTGTAGCATGTCAGTATTTCACTTCTTTTAATGGCTGAATTGTATTCCATTATATGTCTATACCAAATTTTATTTATCCATTTACTAGTTAATGGACATTTGGGCTGTTTCCACCTTTTGGCTATTATGAATGACATTTCTTCTGTGAAAATTTATGTACAAATTTTTGTGTGTACATAAATGTTTTCTATTTTCCTGGATATATACCACCTAGGAGTGGCATTGTCAGGTCATATGGTAAGTCTATGTCTAACTTTTTGAGGAACCGCCAAACTTTTCCGCAGAGGCTGTGCCATTTTACATTCCCACCAGCAACATACAAGGGTTCCAATTTCTCCATATCCTCGTCAACACTTATTTTCCATTCTTTTTGTTATGGTTATCCTCGTTGGTATGAAGTAGTATCTCACTGTGGTTTTGACTTCCATTTTCCTAATGACTAATCATACTGAACAGCCTTTCATGTGCTTATTGGCCAGTTGTATACCTTCTTTAGAGAAATGTCAGTTCAAATCCTTTGCCTGTTTTTAGATTAAGTTTTTGTCTTTTTGTTGTTGAGTTAGAAGAGTAGAGCCAGGATTTTAACCCAAGCAATGTGACTCCAGATCCCATGTTCTAAATCACACTCTGTACTGACTTCAGTATATCTTAGAGCATATTCCATATGAAAGCACACACAGATCTATCACAATCTTACTTCAGGTTGCACTGTGTTCTGTAATTCATTAACCATTTTCCTGTTGGTGGACATGTAGGTGCTCCCAGTCTTCGCTGTTATAAACACTGCTGTCTTAAACATGTCAGTATTTGTGTGCTTCTTGGCTCATATGTACAAGTATACATGTAGGAAGAATTCCTAGAAGTAGAATTGCTAAATCAATTGTATATCTTGAATTGCTGTCCAAAGAAGCTGTGCCAATTTATATTCTCACCAGCAGCATGTTAGTACCTTTGCCAATGTTATCAAATTATTTGTTGCCATTCTGATGAGGGGAAAATGCTATGTTATAATTGTTTCAATATTAATTATTTAATTATGAGTGAAGTTAAATCTATATTCCTATAGTTGTAATCCTTTGGAATTTCCATTTCCATGAAATGCCTCTTCTTGTCCTCTTAGTCTTCTACTCATTATTGACTTGTAGAAGCGCAATTCTTTGTCATATGTTTGGCAAAAAATGTTTCCTATTTAGTCTTTTTACTTTACTTATGGTATTTTATGTTAGAAAATTTAAATTTCTATACAGACATGTTTATTGGTCATTTCTTTTATGGCTCCTGGATTTCATTTCCTACTAAGAAGGATCTTTACCACTCCAGGATATTATGAAACATTCTCTCCCATTTTTTCCCCCAATGTTTGATATTATCACCTATTCTCAATAAAAAACTTTACTTACATAACCCAGTTGTCACCAGGGGTCACTCTACTCTTTTGTTGTTTTTTTTTTTTTTTTTTTGGCACACGGGCTTAGTTGCTCCGGGGCATGTGGGATCTTTCTGGAGCTGGGATCGAACCCGTGACCTCTGCATTGTCAGGCGGATTCTTAACCACTGCACCACCTAGGAAGCCCATACTCTTTTGAATTTCATTAAAGATCGGTTTAAGCATTTGCTGTACGATTGGTTTGGAGCCTCATACCCTCCCCCACATGTCTGAACTCTGGGGACTATGGCGCTGAGCTTCTCTTTTGTCCTGCGTGTGCTGTGCATGTACCACCTCTTCCCTTGACTTTCACGAAAAATGCTCACACCAGGTCTGTATGGGTGTGTTGTGTATAGGGAAGATTTCACCAAGTCTAAAGAGATGGGAAGAAGGGGGACCATAGCACAGTAATGCAAAGGCCTTTAATATGAATTGCCCTTCTTAAAATCCTTTAGTCACCACACCATTTGCAAGACCATACTCTGTAGTTCTGTGCACTTTCCTCTTTCTTCTTTCCCCAAACTCCCGCTCATCTCTAGAGCAGTGTAGCTCTCACACTGCCTTTGGCTCTAATCTTTGTTTCCCCTTTCCCTGAAAGGACAGTCCCCTCCCTCTGGTGAATTCTGGTACCAGCAAAGTCAATTTTTTTACATCCCTTTACACTAGGAATAGGAGACATCAGTAAGTTGATAAAGCCATTAGCATCAAAGAACCTACAGAACAGCAGAGGTGTTTGGCTTAACACCAGGCTCAAGCAAAGAACACCCATCTTTCCACCTCGCTTTGAAGTTGTTTTCAATCAGGGCATCCAACTTCAAGGCTCCCTTACTTCCCTAGGCCTCAAAGGATTTTACTTACTTTCTTGCAAGCTCTTTCATTCACTTAAAAGGATTTTTAGAATATTTGTCTAGCATTTTTTAGATGTTTTGTCATGAGTTTAAGCTGTTCTATTAAAATTTTAATGGCATACACTGAAGACCTGGCAATTTCACTTCTAATAATCTGTCCTGTAGAAATGCTCATACGAGGCCATCCCTTACAGCATTAATCTGTACTAGCAAAAACTGAAGAAAATTAACATTTCAGTAGATAAATAGGTAAACTGTGAAATGTTCATAATATAGATACTCTGTTGCTGTTAAAAACAAGACATATTTATACCTTCTGATATGAAAGAATGTAAGTCAACAATGTCTAAAATTAATAAATCAGAGAATACTATAGGCAGTGTATTTAGATACTGATGAGTGAAAAATTAAAGTAATAAAACATTGTGTATAGTATGATTCTGTTTTTATTTTTGAATTACATTTTTGCTATAAAGTTATTACGTGCATATAAAAAGGCTTGGAAGGATACATGGAAAAACATTAGTAGTATTTATTCCTAGAAAATGCCAGTGAGGATGGAGATTTTTATCTTTTACTATATACATTTCTGCATTGTATGAATTTTTCACAATGAAATTTATTTTGTAATAAATAAATAAATAAATGTTTTTACTCTCAGAGATAGCAGAAAAGGATATGTAAATGTCAAAATAAAGAACTTTTTAAAAAAGATATACAATTAGCCCAGAATAAGAAAGAGGATGGTCCCACTTCACATGGACCCATCTAACATGTGTTCAGGGAGAAGGGCCAGGCTGGAAAGAAAGCAGGTCCAGGAGTTACTGAAGGCACTGAAGATATTTAGGTTGGAGAAACAAGACTTAGAGAAGATGTGAGGACTCTCCTCAATTTTTTTTTTTGACCATGCTGCGCGGCTTGTGGGATCTTAGTTCCCTAACCAGGGATTGAACCCAAGTCCTGGGAGTGAAAGCGCCAACTCCTAACCACTGGACTGCCAGGGAATTCCCTCCTCAGAAATTTTAAGGACTGTTATGTAATACATAGTCCGGAGGGAGATGGGTTGGAATTACAGAGAGTCAGATTTTTATCTAGGCTAAGAAAGAACTTTGTAGGAGTCCAAGTTGTCATTTTAAACCAGCTCTACCCTCTGGCTTGGATGCAGATAGTCTGCTGGTCCTTGTTCCAGCTCTGGCTCACAAATCATGTCATTCCCCTTGCCAGGTCTCTGATGCCAACCTCTTTACTCTAGCTCCTACCCTGCTTTCTACCTGCCTCTTGGAGATGAGGTTCCAGAATGACTCTCTTCTTGTCCAGTGGCTTGTCTTTGCCCAGTGCTGTGGCTCTGAGCCAGCCCTTCCCCTGGGAGGAGAAACCAGATGCTTACTGACAATGGAATTGGATGTTTCAAAAGCGAGTGTATTCCTTGTTTCCAATTAGGGAAGCAAAAATGGACAAGTACGTACTGAGAATATTATTGAAATGATGTGTATAACTTGGAATTCTTTGCTTACAAGTCACAAAATCTGCCAACTTGAGCAAAACCTGCAAGAACACTGAGTAGCTGGGCAGTGTGAAACTCAGTCAGGGGACCAGGAGGAGAATCAAGGCAGTTGCAACCCTCGAACCAGCTTTTCAAAGTGACATCTCTGGTGTGGGTGAACCCCCATGTGTTCGCAGTCTATATTTCACCCCACTCAAGACTCAAAATCCTAGAAGCCGGAGTTTTAATTGACCAAGCTTATGCCACGTGCTCTGGCTCTAACTGGGTGGATGAGAGGAAGGCTCTGGCTGGCAGAGTCTGCAAAGGCCTCTGAGGCTCCCTCCTGTGGCTCTCATGAGGAGCAAGACATTTGATTTAAAGCCCCTGCAGCCCAGGGACTTCCCTGGTGGTCCAGGGTTTAGGACTCCTGCTTCCACTGTAGGGGGCACAGGTTCCAGCCCTGGTCAGGGAACTAATGTCCCACAAGCCACATGGTAGTGGCCAAATATATATATATATATGTCAGATTTACTACACTCTATTTTCCCTTGTTTCCCTCATTTTGCTGGAGACCACTGAACACAGACTGGCCCCCACTTGGAGATGGGCTTTTAGGAGTCATTGGACTAAATGATGTGTAGGTTCTCTACTAACCCCACGTTTCTGTGATTCCTGTGATTCCAGTGGGATTAGAATAGTGGTTCTCAACTGGGGATAGTTTTGCCCCCTATGAGACATGTGGCCATCTGGAGACATTCCTGGTTGTCACAGCTGGGGGCGGGGCAGAGTACTACTAGCATGTATTGGGTAGGGACCAGGGATGCCACTCAATATCCTACAGTGCACGGGACAGTCTCCCACAACAAATCTGGCCTCAAATGTCAAAGTGCTGAGGTTGAGAGACCCTGCTATAGATAGAGGAAATCTCATTAAGCAATTAAAATGAATAGGACTAGAGAATAGTGTGGTTAGGTGCTGCTGTAGCCTTTATTCATGAGATGGAACTTTTGTCTGGTTAAATTATAACCACTTCTTTAAAATAAAATGTATTTTAAAAAAAATACAAAAGTAGTACATAATCACTACTGACATTTTTGGGAAAAGGCAGAGGACTATAAGGAAGGAAAGCAAGTCACTCTCAGCCCCTGCCTATTCTCTTCCCTGATCTCTAGTTCCTCTTGCTTGTCTATTAGCATCTCAAATATAGCACATCCAAAACAGACCTCTTGATTTTCCTGCCCTGCCAACCGCTTCCTCTGCAGGTCTTCCCAGCTGGGCAACTGGCACCAAACCCTTTAGAGTCACCCTTGACTCCTCTCTTTCTAACACCTCCATCAACTCCATCAGCAAATCCTGCCAATTCTGCTTTCATAATATGTTGCAAATCCTATCACTTCTCACTCCTCTCCCAACTCCCCATTCCCAGCCCCAGCACTGCCCAAACCACTGCAGAGGCCTCCCAGGTGCTCTTCTTATGTCCACGCTTACCCACTGCAGTCATTTTGCCACACATCAGTTAAAGATATCATTTTTCTTTCTTTTCTTTCTTTCTTTCTTTCTTTCTTTTGTTTTTTTCCTTCTTTTTAAAAAATTTTTAACTTTTTAAATTTTTTTAATTTTTAAAGAATTTTACTGACATATAATTGACATACAAAAACTGCATATAAAGTATACAATTTGATTTTTTTTTTCTTATGTCTTTTTTTTTTTTTTTTTTTTGGCGCACGGGCTTAGTTGCTCCGCGGCATGTGGGATCTTCCTGGAGCAGGGATTGAACTCATGTCCTCTACATTGGCAGGCGGATTCCCAACCACTGCGCCACCTAGGAAGCCCTCTTATGTCTTTTTAATTTGTATTTTTTGGCCATGCCACACAGCATGCGGGATCTTAGTTCCCCGACCAGGGATTGAACCCGCACCCCCTGCATTGGAATTACGGAGTCTTAACCACTGGACTACCAGGGAGGTCCCAGTTAAAGGGATCTTTAGAAAAAATTAATCAGATGTGCCCTAGCTCAAAACCTTCCAGGGGCTTCCATCACACTTAGAAAAACCTAACTCCTTCCTGTGGCACAGAGACCCCGCTCCTTCTTCAGCCTCATCATTTGTTCTCATTTGAGCCATGCCAGCCTGGTCTCTGTTCCTCAGCCACACCAAGCTCCTGTCTGCCTTGGGGTCTCCTGCACTTGCTGTCTCCTTTGCCTGAAACATCACGCAGATCTTCCTTACATCATTCAGGATCTGCCCGGATGGCTCCTCCTCAGGGCAGTCCTCCCTGGCCACCCCATGGAAAAGATTCCCCTCCTCCCCAGTCTCCCATCCCACCACCCACACCCCTTGCCCTGCCTGAGTCTTACCTGAAGCCCTTATTTTTCCATAGTATCATGTTATTCTTTTATTTGTTGATTTGTTTATTATTTTTCTCTCAACTGTAATACAAGCTCCGTGAGGGCTGAAATTTGTCTTATTCTCAGCTGAAATGTCAGTGTCTAGATCAGTGTGAAAACATAGTAGTCACCCAGTAAATATTTGCTGAATGAATTGTTAACATTTTGGTAATTACGCTTCCAGCCTCTTATCTATCTTTTTGTTTTTTGGTTGATTGATTTCATATAATTATATTTATTTTATATAAAATGTATAATATTATCTATGTAATTTTGTATCTTGATTTTTAAAACTACTGTTATATCTGAAATAATATTTTAGTGCCAACTCTTCATAGACAATTTAATAGTGGCATACTATTCCTTTGGGTAGAGATATCAACATCTCCTTGAATATTTAGGTGGTTCTAGTCTTTTGCTGTAGTAATTATCACTTCAGTAAACATCTTAGTGCCTAAATCTTTTTTTCTTGTGGGTAATTTCCTTAGGATAGCATCCTAAAACTGGAATTACTAGATCCTTTACATTTCTTAATACATGCCATAAAAATGATGATATCCTTTATTTTTTTTTCCTCTCTGTTTCCTACTCAGTCCTATCCTGCCTGCAAAAGCCCTGAGATGACTTCAAGCCTCTTCAACATTTATGGGAAGAGCCCTCTGATTGTATACTTCCTCCTGAACTATGCCACTCTGCGGCAGCATGGCAAAGACGTGTTGATGGTTAGGAGGGAAAAAACCAAGACCATCCCATATCCTTTCCACCGAGGGTTAGGCACACATTACTCCAGGCCCCTGCTTCCTCTTCTCAGCAGCAGGGGTGAAAAGAGAGGCATCCAGCCCTTAACACAGCGCCTGACACATAGTAGGGGCCTATCGAGGGTGACCATTGATACGAGCCTATGGGTCAGAATCTTGCTCATTTTAATTCCAAATCTGCCGCGTGCACTGGCTGTGTGGGACCATGGGCAAGTCGGATTTCCCTGTGTGCAATAATCTCTTCCTGTCTACCAGAAAGAATGGGCTACTTAGGAACTCTAACATATTTTGTAACTCAGTAATGCCTCTTAGATGTTCATTGACCCCACAGTATATATTGATTAGGAATTTTGGTGTCTAGGTATGTGTTTCTTCTAGGACCCTCCTCACACACACCCCTCCCCCAGACCCATCAGCAAATTCCTGGCCCCATTGACATTTACCGTAGAGATGTGGTAAAAAGCTCAGATCTTAAGAAAACGAGTGTGATATGTGTTGGCATATCCTGTGTCTTAGCAGTTTACCATAGAGGGTCAGAACATGGAATCAAATGGACCCAGATTCAGGAACCAATTCAACTGCTTACTAGCTGAGTGATCTTAGACAAGTTCCAGCTTCTCTCTGAACCTCAGTTTTTTCATCTATAAAATGGGGATAAACAGTATCCGCCTCACAGGGTTGTGGTGCAGAGGGCAGGCACAGTAGAGGTTAAGACTTAGCACAGTGCCCGGCGGGTAACAGATGATTGAATGTTACCTATTGGCATATAGCTCCCCATAAGGAGGAGCTTTCCTAATGAAGTGGGTAGGACTTAACTCCTTCCCTATAGCGCTTCATATCCACAAACTTATTTATAAATCTACAGGCAGAGAATAACAACTCGCAATTCATAGTACTTTATTGTTTATAAAATGCATACCCCTATATCACCTCTTTGTTCTGTAAAGACAGTGTAGTGTAGTAGAAGGAGCCTGGGTTGGGGATACACAGCCCCGGATTTGAGTCCCAGCTCAGCAACCCACTGGCTTTAAGATCTCATGTGCACAGCTTAACCTCTAAGCTCAATATCTTTATCAACTCATTCCTAAAACAAGGCTAGTTGTACCAAATCAGTAGTGTTGTGACTGAGATTAAATGGCATACAGCTGGGACTAAAAAAATTGTAATTATCATTCTTATCATTCACACCATCTAATTATTATCCCTGTTTTATAGATAAGGAAATGGAGACATAGAGGATGACATAGATCGTCTGATGTCCCACAACTTGTGATGAGTGTAGCTGAGATTCTGACCAGTTCAGAGGGGTGGAGGGGTGGGGAAGGTAGAGGGAACTTTTCAACATACAAACATGAGGTGGGGAATGAGGATCTGGCCTGAAAGGAAAGGAAAATTAGAATCCCTTCCTATTCACCACTGTGATCATAGAGTAAGAATTTGAGATGATAGTCTAAAATAAGCACTTCCTAGCCCTTCCATCAGCAGGAGAGGAGAAAGACTTTATTAAAAGATGGGGAGCGGCCTAGCCATGGAGAGGATAACCTCTTTCTTTGCCAAGCAGGCCATGGAGTGGTTTCCTGCTCAGATTTCCAGAAACAGGTCTTTTTCCCCACCCTGCCATCTCACCCCGCTCCTCCCCATGCACTGGACACATCCCACTAGTAATGCTGAGTCAGTACCAACTTACAGTGTGGGGTTTTCCTCGACATGAAAGCCACTGAGTCCACCCTGACATACGCTGAGGTCATCACCCTGACCCTGAGCAACATGAAGAAGCGGAGGGACAACCTCCACCAGCTGAACCGGCTTCACTGGAGTGAGTGGAATTATTTCGACGAGTACCTGAAGGAGCTGCACGACAACTTCCTCAGGTATTTAAGGGGCCTTCTGGGGAAGAGGCGTGCTTTCAGCATTTGTCTGTTTTGGGCACGTCACACTCATTTGTAACTAGGGTCCAGCCCTGTAATGATCTGAAGCGCATTCAGCTTTCTTGTGGTCAGAATGAAACTCCACAATAACAGAGACCGGATCTTTTTTTTTTAAGTTATTTTTTCTAACTGCAAAAACATTTTTGCTCAATGAAAACAAACAACCTGCAAAAGCACCTACAGGTACACGTTGCCAACATTTTTCTATAAATCCTTCCAGTCTTTTTTCCTGGGCACATATATCTACATGTAGTAGCGTTATGCTGTCGGACTATTTTTAGACTTTTTTCTCCCACTAGCAGTATATGGTGAACGTTTTCCTGTGCTTTCTCCCTTTTCAATATTTTTATTCTATTTAGAAAATTTTCAGACCTTTCAGAAGAGTTTAAAGGACAGTGCCATGGACACCATATGCCCTCACTGTGTTTATCAGTTATTCACATTTTGCCACATTTTCCTTCTCTCTCTAATAATTAGGTCAAATAAAATTTCCCAAATTGTGCCCAAAGTACCATTTTTGGTTTTGCTTGTTACTCCAGGATCCAATCAAGGATCAGGTATTATACTTTGATGTTATCTCTTTGGTGTCTTTTAGTCTATAACAGTGCCTTGCCCCCAGATTTTTTATTATTATTGTTGTTGTTGTTGTTGTTATATTTTGGCTGCACTGCACAGCATGCAGGATCTTAGTTCCCCAGCCAGGGATTGAACCTGTGCCTCCTGCATTGGAAGCATGGAATCTTAACCACTGGACCACCAGGGAAGTCCCTATAATTACTTTTCATGACATGGACATTTTTGAAAAGCTCAAGCCACATTCTGGATTTTTCTGATTATTTTTTCAAGGTATCATTTAACTTGTTCCAATAGATCTCATATTTCCTATAAAATGGACATTGGATCTACACTAGAGGATTGATTGGATTCAGGCTAAGTCTTTTTTGCCAAGAATACTTTATAAAGACCTTGTATATTCATGTTACACCTAATCAGGAGAAACTTAAGGTCAGGTTTCTCCAGTGCTTGTTTAAGGTGGTCTCAGAGCTCTCTGTTGCAAGCCTACATTTTTGCCTTTCTAATTAGTATAAATGGTGTGATTCTTTGAGACTGTGAATATGCTTTCCCAACAAGCTTCATACAGTGGTTTTAACATCCATCCGTGGTCTTTGCCTGAATCAATTTTTACATTTGGGGTTGCAAGATAGTGATTTTCTATGTCTACTATTCCTCCTACTTTTATTAGGTGGCCTTTTTTTTTTTTGGTAAAAAAGAGCTCACCTTTTTTCACTCTGTCTCTCATGTCTTCTCTGCCTGCCCCCATAACTCTTTCATGTGGCCACCATAGCTACAAGAGAAGCTTGAGAAGTACCTGACAAGGGAGAATGAGATTTTCATGACTGGATTGGACCAGAACTGGTCAGTTTGTTATCCAAAACAAAACTGGATTCAGTTTGCAAGGGAGAAAGGGGGAGATTGCTATTGGCTTGACAGCCATCTATATCTTTCCTTATATGAGAGAAAGAAAAATAGGAACTGGTAGATACATACTTTGTTATACAAAGTAATACAATCAAGTTATTTCTACAATATTCTTGGACACAGACAAACAACACATACACACACCTGTTAAGCACCACCACAGGAATGCAGTTCAGCCTAAACTTTCATCAAAAGATGATTGATTAAATAAACTATCAAATGTCCATACTCTGCAGCCAAAAAAAAAAAAATTGTGGTATTGATCTATTTCTATTTTACAAGGAAAGATAGTCACAACATACTAATGGCCCCCCAAATCAGGTTATAAAATAGTGTATATAAATAGGCACAATTGAGTGACAGAAGCGTGAACTCTGTGGGAACAGTTCCTGGCATCTTAGTCTTCCCTGCATCTTCCCTGTCCCAGCGCAACGTGATTGTGGTTTCAGCGATGAGCTCCCAGAAAGGGAACGTGTCTCGTTCCAAGCCTCAGAGGCATCAGAATACTTTTAGCTTCAAAAATGACAAGTTTGATAAGAGTGTTCAGACCAAGAAAATTAATGCAAAACTTCATGATGGAGTATGTCCGCCTTGTAAAGAAGTTCTTGAGTGGCGTATAAAATATAGCAAGTACAAACCATTATCAAAGCCTAAAAACTGCTTCTCGTCTCTGTAAAAGAGCTAAGATGAGCTGCCATCCTTGTTTTACACTCTGCCACTTAATCAGAGGTCAGCAAAGTTGTGCCAGGATTTCCCCATCATTTTGGCTCATGTCTTTGGATTTTAAGGCGAGAAATTGCTACTCCCTGGTGGAAGACTGTTGTGGTGCTACGACAGACATCTCCCTTGACACCTGAATGGTATAGTCATTATTAAGATTACTAATAGATGTAAGAGTTGTGGTTCAGGACAAGTCTAGATCTTTTTGTATAAAACCTCATTTTTTTTTCTTTAAGAACTTTTATTGAGATACAATTAACATACAATAAACTATATATTTAAAAAATAAATAGGCACAATTATTTACCCTTATTTTACCGATGTAGAAGCTGAGGTCAAAGGACAGAACTGTAGAGGGCAACTGCATATGTGGGGGAAGATAGAGTATGGCGTAGAGGGAGAAGGAATGACCAGAGGAAGGAGAGAGCCTGTATGTAAAGGCAGACCGATGGAGAATGAAACTGAGAGAAGAAGGGGAAGTAGTAATCAGTAGTGTGAGTGCCAGGCACAGAAACATGGGGCCGAGGCAGTTTTGGTGATTTGGTAGAGAAGGCAGTCTCCACAAGGCCAAGTTAGACACCAGGACCTGGGACATTAAGGGGATGGTGTGAGTCCTGATGTTGGGGGGAAGGGATAGGAAAGGGGCTAATCATGAGGCAGAGGAAGACAACTATGCATCAGAAGGCAAGATTGGATGGTAACAGGGCAATCAAAAATAAGGTAGGGGACCCAAGCCTATGCGAAGAGGGAGAGATTGGAGATGCAAATGAGGGAGGAGAAGGTCAGGATGGGGGAAGGGAGAGGGCACAGGACCTACTCTTTAAGGCTCTTTACTTCTGCCTCTGTTACTGTGGTTCATTATGCTGTTTGTTCTATAGTTCATCATCCCAGCAAATATTTTCAGCACCTTCTATGCAACAGACATTTTATATTGTTTACAAAACATATGTTTTATAATGTCTGTCTCTCCCAATAGTTGTAACAGTTCTCGAAGGTGGGATCCATGGAATGGCAGAGGCTATTTGGACCAGTCATAGAGGTCATTTAGCTTCAGTTTCTTTGTTGATTAAATGAAGATAGTATTTCCTACTTTGTTGGGTTGTATTGATCAAATAAAATAAGGCATATAAAGCCTTTTCATAACCAAGCCCACAGTAAGTGACTGTGTAAGTTAGAATTAGGTTTGGCTTCAAGTGACAGAAGAACACAAAATAGTGGCTAAAACAAGATACAAATCTATTTCTCTCATTTAAAAGGAGTCCAGTAGATATGGCAGTTCACAGTGTCAGGGACCCAAGTTCCTTTTATCTTATTGCTCCATAATTCTCAGCCTCATGTTCCAAGATGGCTACTCAGGCTCCAGCCATCAGGTCCACATTCCAGCCAGTAGGAAGGAAGATGGACTTCCTCCTGAAAGTCACAAATACACCTTCCATTTTCATTCCATTGGCCAGACCTTAGTCCCACAGCCACACCTAGCTGTGGCATTAACAAGGCAAAAATAGTTTAGGGTTAACATTAAATTCTTATGGAATATTCAAGATTAAGCCTACAGAGGGAATTCCCTTGTTGTTCAGTGGTTAGGACTCTGTGCTTTCACTGCCAAGGGCCCGGGTTCATTCCCTGGTCAGGGAACTAAGATCCCACAAGATATGTGGCATGGCCAAAAAAAAAAAAAAAAAAAAGATTAAGCCTACAGAATATTTATTTCAGAAATATATAAGGAAATCCTTTTTTAATAAAGACATCCTTATCAGGTAAATTATAGTAAAGATTTTTAGGCAGGAGAAACTTTGTAATTATGTGTTGGCAATTGCATTGCCAAATACATCCACTTTTTGTTGGATAAGGTGTTATCAAGAAACTCAGCATGGCTTCTATGGATAAACTGATTCTGGGAAAGTAGGGTATGACTGAGCAGGGGTATGAGGGAGCTTCTAGGGGGCTGGCAATGTTCTGTTTCTTGATCTGGGTGCTGGTTACATGGGTGTACTCAGTACATGAAATCTCCTTGAGCTGCACATTTAGAGTTTGTGCACGCTTTGGTGTCTATGTTATACTTCAAGAAACTTTTAAAAAATGGTAACCATCTACATCCACCAGTATAAAGGACATACAGAGCTTAGAGGACCTTGTCAAGCACTCCAGGAATGCAATTGGCCAATCCAGAATGGGAAATTCTATAGGACAAATAACCTGGTTTCTTCAGCACATAAAAAGCAGGGAAAATAAAAGAGGGAGGAGGAGCTGTTACTGTTTAGAAGACACTGGAGAGAGATATTAATCAAAACATTGTTTGGATCCTGACTTAAATCAGCCACTTGAGATAATTATCTCATTTATGAGATAACCTGGGAAATTTGAACACTGACTTGGTTTTGGATGATATTAAGAAATTCCTTTTATTGGTGTGTTCCTTTTTTAAAGACATAATTGTTTTGTAGTTATTTTTTTTGAGTCATGTCTTAAAGAGATACATAATGAAGTGTTTATGGATGAAATGTCATGGTGTCTAGGATTTGCCTTAAAATAACCCACTTGGGGTGGGGACGGGGAGGCAAAGGAAGTAACAGATGAATCAAGATTGACTTCAGGTTGATAACTATAGAAAAGATAACAGGTAAATGTTTATTACACTATTTTCTTTATTTTTATATATGTTTAAACTTTTGAACACTTTTTTTGTTTTGCTTTGTTTTGTTTGGATGGTGGCCATAACAAGATACAAAGGTGACAAATGCCCATGAGGAGTATTACTTGTAGATGGGCTAGGACTCTTTTGGGGCACCCATTACCACTTGTTCCCCTAATGTAGCATATCGGTTGGGATCACTGGCATTGAAGTTGGACAGACTAAAGCTGCAGGTACAGCTCTGTCTCACCCTTTATATGAATTTAGGTCCATCATTAAGCCCATGTAAGGCTTGGATACCTCATCTATAAAACAGGGACACTACACACAGAGTAGTTGTGTAGGTTAAAGGAGATGTCTAGCTTAGTGCATGGCTCACAGGAAGCGCTCAGCAAATGACGAATATTAGAGGTAGTATGCGTGACCCCACACCATGAAAAGTGAAGGGTCCAAAGCAACACCAGGTCTTAGAATTGGAAAGTTTGCCATTGGGGAAGCCTAGAGCAGTCTCCCTTAGGAAAGGCAATCCGGCAGCTATTTTGCAGGGGTCTGTGCTATGGGCAGAGGAAGAGCCAACTGGCACATGCAGATGGAGCTGTACAGTGAAGGAGCAGAGTCGGTCGCTGCTGCAGAACTTAGTTTCCTTGTGAGTCCAGAGCCTGATCCTTAATATGGGGGCAAAGCACCTGCAATTCACAATGCCCTTTGCGGGGGCTTCCCTGGTGGAACAGTGGTTAAGAATCCGCCTGCCAGTGCAGGCCTGGTCGGGGACGATCCCACATGCTGCGGAGCAACTAAGCTCGTGCTCCACAACTAGTGAGCCTGCGTTCTAGAGCCCACAAGCCACAACTATGGAGCCCATGTGCCACAAATACTGAAGCCTGCATGCCTAGAGCCCGTGCTCTGAAACAAGAGAAGCCACTGGAATGAGAAGCCCGCGAACCGCAACAAAGAGTAGCCCCAGCTCGCCACAACTAGAGAAAGCCCGAGCACAGCAACAAAGACCCAATGCAGCCAATAAATAAAAAGTAATAAAATAATTTTTTAAAAAATGCCCTTCGCAGAATTCTATGAAATGTTGCAACATATGATTCTGTCATACAAGCTAAAGATGCTTTTGCTAGTGGAGAATAGGAGCCTAAGATATGTATAGGCTTCAACATCTCAAGAAATGACAATATAGAAAATATTATCAAGGAATTATGTCCAGGTTTTCCTGTTAGAAAATGTCACCATAACAAGGACAAATGCAATTTGCTGCTTGTTCTTTGTCTCTCCTCTGCAAGCAGAAGCAGGCTTCAGAAGGTGAAGAAAAAGTGGCAGAAGATGCCAAAAAGCAGAATGTTGTGTCAACACAATTTTTTCCTTTGATTGGGGAAAGATCCTCATTGTTGGAATCACCACTGGTTTAAGCCAAGTTGATCTCTAGTTCCTTAACACCAATCTCTCTACATCTATTCTGCAGCAGCAGAGAGGTATATGACAGTATCTTTATTCACTTGGATATATACTTATTGCTATTTTTGGCTGCCTTACATGTCCATAACATGCTTCCTCATCAAGTAGAGGTCCACTCACGTTTCAAAAGTCAGCTGGTATATTTCCCAGTCCCGCATTTCTATTGTGTGCCCCAAACCCGTCTGAACATGTTCCACTGAAAACCTTCTATAATAACAGCAGCAGCAGCAACTGACACTTATTGAGCACTTCCTATGTACCAGGCACTGTGCTAATCACTTGACCTATGGCAACTCAATTAATCCTCACCACTGCCGTGTTGGGGTGAGTACACTGGCAAGGAGAGGTTAAGTAACTTGCCCAAGAACACACAGCAAATGGCAGAGCCCCAGACTGAATTCAGCCTGGCCCTCAAGGTCATGCTTCAGCTTTCTCTCAGACCGTTGGTTTTCCTCACCTGTCTTCCTAATGTGAGTTTGTTCCATTGGGTCAGGGACCACATGTTATTCCTCTGTGTCCCCCAGGGCTATGTGACTCCCAGCATAGAGCAGGGGCTTGGTGACTAAGTTGCTGCTGTGTGGCCAGCTTTCTGCTTCGGTCAGTTGCTTTTGACAGATGTAATGAATGAATTTGTAAATATTTGCCTCTCTTTTCATGTGAAAATAGAGTGAAAAGATAATGCTGACTCTTTAGCCTTTTTCCATGTGTCTTTGTGGTTTCCCCACAGGGAGGTGAAGAATGTCGATCAAAGAGCAAAAGACAAAAAAAAGGCAAACCACATGTTCATCCAGCCTTCAACCTTCATTGAAGACTCCCCCGAAAAGAAATCTAGAAGAAGCCATCAGAGGGAGGTTGCGTTTCTTTCAAGGTTAGCTTGAACAAAGACCATGGGAAAAGTAGAAATGTGAACACTGTAGGAATTCTTAATATGTGGAAAAGAATACATGAAAGTCCACTCGCTCACATGAAAGTTATTCACTCAACTCTTTATTTTTATTATCATTAATGGTAGTAGTAAGAGCTACCAATGACTTTGTACTTCCTCTATGCCAAGCATTTGTACTTTATGAGTCAGAGCTCTTGGGTTGCAAGTGTCAGGAAATCAGCTCAAACCAGCTTGAGTGGAAGGAAAATCTCGTGGCTTCAGTAACTGGGAAGGCCACATTTAGGCTGGCTGCAGGCACGATGGACCTAAGGGCTCAATGATATTTTCAGATTCTCTCCCTTTCTTTCTTGACCCTCTTTCCCTCTGTGTGCTGGGTCGCTTTTCAAGCTGTCCCTGCGTTCAAAGAAAGAAAGAGGGCCAAGAACAGCCCCAAGCCTGTGTCTTTATTGGTGCATGACCTAAAAGGAAGAGAGACACCCTCTCCCAGCCTCCATAAACCAAGCCCCGTAAAAAAGTCTCTGATGGTAATGCCAAAAGCTCAGCCTCTGTACGCTGGTGCTGAATTGAATCTCAGAGACAGAGTTTCGGATGAAGCAGAAAATAATAGATTTATTGCTTTGCCAGGCAAAGGAGGACACAGCGGGCTCCTGCCCTTGAAACTGTGTCCCAACCTGGGAGGATTTGATGAAGAGTTTTACAGCAATAGTTCAAGAGTGGGGTTGCTGATAAGATTAGGGTGGATGCAGGGCCTACCCTCCCTTAATCTCATCTCAGGTCTGCTAATCTTGATGAGTTTCTCCGGTCCCTGTAAGCTTACCTCAGGTTGTTTCTAGGCTGCTCCTCCCCTGATTAGGAACTGTTCAAATCTGCCCTTTGGAACTCAGGGAAAGTCATGGAGGCTGGAGTCTTGCCTACAAGAAACAGGGGACAAAAAGGCTTTCGTGCCCAGGAGCCCCACAGGCTTCTCGGTTTCAGTGGCTCTGCTTGGGTCATGGCCTCACACATCCTGTCGGAACCAACACTGTGTTCAGGAAGAAGCAGTGCTATGACTAGCCAGACCTAACCACCCCTGTGGCCTGAGAGAACAAGGCAAAGTCAGCAACATGGGGTAGAATGGGTGACAAGCCGTCAGACAAAAACAACACGCCCATTTTATTTGTATCTCAACAAAACCCTATTAGACAACATAATACCCATTTTACTGAATAGAAAACTGAGGCACCAAGAAGCCAAGTAAACTCTGCCTGCCAATGCAGGGGACACAGGTTCAAGCCCTGGTCCGGGAACATCCCACATGCCACAGAGCTACTAAGCCTGTGCGCCTCAACTACTGAGCTTGTGCTCTAGAGCCCACGAGCCACAACTGTTGAGCCCACATGCTACAACTACTGAAGCCTGCACATCTAGAGCCCGTGCTCTGCAACAAGAGAAGCCACCACAATGAGAAGCCTGCGCACTGCAACAAAGAGTAGCCCCCACTCTCCACAACTAGAGAAAGCTCGCATGCAGCAACAGACCCAGCACAGCCAATAAATAAGTAAATAAATGTATTAAAATATATATATATGTAAATAGATAACATGCAACAAGTTCCATAGGTCCTAAGGGAGGACTTCAAAAGAGAACAGAGTAGGGAGCAGTCAGTTCTTTAAATTTGCTAGGCAAGGGGGAGGGGAAGAACGGGCTGGCACTCTAGGCAGAGAGCTATTCAAGCCAATTTGCAGAACTAAGGTGACCAGCCTGCAATTAGGTCTGGCTGATGAGAGAGTGAGAGGGGAAGAGTTGAGGGAATGAGGGGCATCAGAGGGTCTCATAAGCCACCTTCTGGATTCTACCGTCCTATAGTGTATAGTCTACAGAAATTGTAATTTTCAAGTCTGAAATTTACATCCATTCTAAATAACATGCTTACATATGTATTTCCTGATTTCCTTTTAGATATTATCTGTTGATAAGGTTTTCCAGATTGTTAAAAGCTATAAAACTGAAGCAGCATCATTTTCCATATTCTCAAATGTATCATATATATTCTATATATATCCTATTAATATATTCTGTTAGATAATGTGATCATAACCAGGACAGATGCAATTAGCTGCTTGTCCTTTTTCTCTCCACTGAAAGTAGATGTAAACTCCAACGGGGTAAGAAACAGTTGTGGCAGAAGATCCTAAAAGTGAGAATATATTATATATATTACATATATGTCAATTTCTTCCTCTCTCTTTTAATCTTGGAGTTCTCCTTCTTAGGCCCTCATCCTCCTCCAGTCTGGACTTCTGTGCTCAAGATCTGCTCTCAGTTATCATTTTGGGGCTTTTTTTCACCATTATGCTAGGATTTCTCTTAGTCAACTTGTTGGACTCTCCCAGGTCACATGTCTTTCTCTTATTTCCTAATTTTGCTGGAGCACATTTTCTAATAACTCTCAAAGGAAAGGTACATAGAAAGATTTTTAGTCTTTACATGTCCAAAATGACTTTGCTCTTGGTTAATATTCGACAAATGTTTTGCTGGGAATAAAATTCTAAGTTAAAAGTCCATTTGCCACAGAATTTTGAAAACATTTTTTTTCCTGTCTTCTAGTTTTGCTGTTGAAAAATTTGATGCCACTCTGATGCCTATGGCCTTGTATGTCACCTCCATCCCCCCACCCCCACCCCCAACCCTCGTGGAAGGTTTTAGGATATTGTTTTTATCCCTGTTATTCTGATGTTTCACAATTATGTGCCTTGATATGACTTTTTCTTAATATGTTTCATTGGGATTGGGAAGCCCCCTCAAACTGGAGAGTAGTGCCCTTCAATTCTGAGAATTTTTCTTTTATTATTTCTTTGATAACTTTCTTCCCTTTATTTTCTTAGCTTTGTTTTTCTGGAACTGTTATACTCAGTTGTTATAGTTCCTGGACTAATTCTCTAATTTTCTTATCTTTATTCTCCCCTTGGCATCTGTATGAATTTCTGTCCTACTTTCGAGAAGAGTCTCTATATTTTCTCTTCCAATGGTTTCTTTTAATTTTTAAAATTCTACTGTAGTATTAATTTCCTAGAGTGAGGTCTTTTTTATATTTTGGTTGTTCCTTTCTCATAGCATCCTCTTGTTTTTCATAGATGCAATATTTCCATCTATTACTGAGAGCATTAATCTTTATTTTTAAAGTTTCTGACCCCCATATTATTTCTGTGGGTTCCTTTTCTTGGGTACCTTTTTATGTTTTTTGATTATTTGCTTGTTTTGAACTCTCATCTTTGAGGTTTTCCTTACATTATTGATAATCCTGGGCTGGCTGTCATTATATTTAAGAGTAAAGCTCCAAAAAGCTGACAGTGGAAGTTGGTATCAGTGGTCATGGCTTCTCAGTTGGTTGGTTCTCTCTTCTTTTGTGATCTGGAAGCAAGCCAGCTTTCTCACTGAGAGACTCTCAAATATCAGCATCTACACTCTTTTCTCAGAAGCCATTCAGTTTCTTAGAAGAATCCTCCAATCATTTGCCTATGGGACATATGCCTGGCTAATGGCATTCTGGAAACAGAGGAAAGGAAAGGGGGATATAGACCCTGCATTTAGTAGAGCCAAACTCCACTTAACTCTTTTTATTTTCTACTAATCTACTCTCCCCAAGACTGCAGCCTCCTCTTAATTTCCCAGAAAGCAAAACAAAAGCACAAGAAAAACTTCCAATTTTCATCTGATTCTTAGAACAATTCTTTTTTTTTTTCTTTTTACTATCAGGGGGAAATAGTTTATTCATTCAACTAATATTTACCAAGTGTCTACCACACACAAGGACCAAAAACAGTTTTATTTTCAAGGAGGTGGCAAATCTTGCTCTTTAACGGAAGAAAGTCAGACAAGAGAATAAAAACCTGGTACAATTAGGGAAAATATAAGAAATGGGAGATGAGGGAAAGACCAAGCTCGTTATCTCCACACTTTTGCAACAGGCTAACTCCTCAAGGTTTTCCTGAACCTTCCTCAGTGTGGCCAGCCCAGAGCCACTTTAATATCATCTATTCTTCGAGCCAGTCCCAGGCAAAGTTAAGTTGGGCACGTAATTTCTAAACAGCTTGGAATGGAAGATACTTCCACATATAATGCCCACGGCTTTGAATTAATGCAAGTTGCTCTCCAAGGAGCAGGAAAAAAAAATAATAATAAATAGATAAATTAAAAATATATACATATAACATAAATGTATATAAGTATATATATAAATTATATATGTAAATATATGTGTATAGATATATTTAATTGTAGTAAAATGCACATAAAATTTACCATCTTAACCATCTTTAGTGTACAGTTCAGTGATATTAAATACTTTCATAATGTTATCCAACCCTCACCACCTTCCATTTCCAGAACTTTTTTTTTTTTAAGCTCTTTATTGGAGTGTAATTGCTTTACACTGTTGTGCCAGTTTCTGCTGTACAACAAAGTGAATCAACTGTATTTATACATATATCCCCATATCCCCTCCCTCCCGTGACTCCTTCCCACCCTCCTTAACCCACCCCTCTAAGTCATCACCAGTCATTGAGTTGATCTCCCTGTGTTATGCAGCAGCTTCCCACTAGCTATCTATTTTACATTTGGTAACTCTTTGTTAAAAAATCCTAATTTAACCATTTTTCTCCCAAGTTCTTGAATCATCTTTACAATCATTACTCTGAACTTTTTCTCAAGTAGATTGTCTATCTCCTCATCACTTAGTTCTTCTGGGGCTTTCTCTTGTTCCTTCATCTGAAACACATTCCTCTGCCACCTCATTTTGGGTTAATTATGTTTCTCAACTTTGGAAAAGTAGCCTTCTGTAGGAGATGTCCTATGGGTCCCAGCAATGCACTCACCCAAGGGGCAGGGGCCGGAGGTTCCAGGGTAGTGTCTGGCCTACGTTTTCAGACTACAGGCTGCTGGGTCGTAGTTTTCGGAAGAAGTTTCTGGTTTCAGCTCCCTGGTGGGTGAGGCTGTAGAAAAATTCTTTGATGTGATATATAAATTAGGATTTTATTTAGTTGTATATGACAGAAAAATAAAAAATAATAATGGCCCAAAGGTTAATTCTTACATGCAAAAGAAGTCTGGAGGTAGACAATATAGCCTGGTAAGGTGTTTCAGGGGCATCAGGGAGCCAAGCTCCACCGTTCTAGCCCTTAGAATCCTTTCTGAGGGACTTTCGTGGTCTATCAAGATGGCTGCTGGAGTTCCAGGCAAGCTGTCAGTTTTCCAGACCAGAAACTATAAAAAGGAAGGGAAGAAGAGGGCTAACGTCCTTCTCAATCTCTGTCTCTCTCTTTTTTTTTTTTTTTTTTTTGTCTCTCTTTCTTTAAATATATTTTTAGAGGAGTTTTATGTTCACAGGAAAATTAAGAGTAAGGTGCAGATGTTTCCCATGCACTCTTGCCCCCCATTATGGACTTTCCCCACCAGAGTGGTATGTTTGTTACAACTGATGAACCTACAGTGACACATTATAATCACTCAAAGTCCATAGTTTATGTTAGATTTCACGCTTAGTGTTATACAACAGAGTGTATAGTATTGTATACAATCTATTGTATAACATCATTATAGTATCATACAGAGTATTTTCACTGCCCTAAAAATCCTCTGTGCTACTCTTATTCATCCCTACCTTCATCAGACCCCTGACAACCACTGATCTGTTTATTGTCTCCTTAGTTTTGCCTTTTCCAGAATGTCATATAGATGGAATCACACATAATATAGCCTTTTCAGATTGGTTTCTTTCTCTTAGTAATATGCATTTTAGGTTTCTCCATGTTTTTTCATAGCTTGATAGCCCATTTCTCTTTAGGACTAAATAATATTACATTGTCTGGAGGTACGATAGTTTATCTATTCACCTACTGAAGGACGTCTTGGTTGCTTCCAGATTTTGACAAGTGTAAATAAAGCTGCTATAAATATCTGTGTGCAGGGTTTTGTGCACAAGTTTTCAACTCTTTGGGTAAATATCAGTGAGTGTGATTGTTGGATCACTTGGTAAGAAAGAGTGTGTTTAGTTTTGTAAGAAACTATCAAACTGCCTTCTAAAGTGGTTGTACCATTTTGCATTCCCACCAGCAATGAATGAGAGTTCCTCTGGCTCCACGTTTGGTGTTGTCAGTGTTCTGGATTTTGGCCAAAGGTGTGTAGTGGTATCTCATTGTTTTAATTTGCATTTCCTTGATGACATGATGTGGAGCATGTTTTCATATGCTTATTTGCAATCTGTATATCTTCTTTGGTGAGGTATCTGTTAAGATCTTTGGCCCTTTTTAAATCAAGTTGTTTGTTTTCTTATTGTTGAATTTTAAGAGTTATTTGTATATTTTGGAAAACAATCTTTTATCAAGTGTGTCTTTTGCAAATATTTCTTTCCAGTTTATAGTTTGTCTTCTCATTCTCTTCACACTGTCTTTTGCAGACCAGAAGTTTTTAATTTTAATAAGGTCCAGTTTATCAATTCTTTCTTTCATTCATCAAGCCTTTGGTGTTGTATCTAAAAAGTCATCACCAACCCCAAGGTCATTTAGATTTTCTCCTATGTTATCTTCTAGGAATTTTTATCATTTTGCTTTTTTAAAAAATTTTTTTAAATAAATAAATAAATAAATTTGTTTGTTTATTTATTTATTTTATTGGCTTCGTTGCTGCACACGGGCTTTCTCTAGTTGCTGCAAGTGGGGGCTACTCTTCATTGTGGTGTGCGGGCTCCTCATTGTAGTGGCTACTCTTGTTGTGGAGCACAGGCTCTAGGCACATGGACTTCAATAGTTGCGGCACACGGGCTCAATAGTTGTGGCTCATGGGCTCTAGAGCACAGGCTCAATAGTTGTGGCGCACGGACTTAGTTGCTCCATGGTATGTGGAATCTTCCCAGAGCAGGACTTGAACCCGTGTCCCCTGCATTGGCAGGTGGGTTCCTAACCACTGCACCACCTAGGAAGTCCTTTTTTAAAATTTTTCCTCAAAATGGTCTATGCTCCATTTTTGAGTTAATTTTTATGAAAGATATAAGGTCTCTATCTAAATTCTTTTTTTTTTTTGCATGTGGATGTCCAGTTGTTTCAACACCTTTTGTTGAAAAGACTGTCTTTGCTCCATTGTATTGCCTTTGCCCCTTTGTCAAAGATCAGTCGATTATGCTTATATAGGTCTATTTTTTGACTCTCTGTTCTCTTCCATTGATCTGTCTATTTTTTCACTGATATCACACTGTTTTGATTACTGTAGCTTTATAGTAATTCTTAAAGTCAGTTAGTGTCAGTTCACCAGCATTGTTTTTCCCTTTCAATATTGTGTTGTCTATGCTGGGTTTTTTGCCTATCCATATAAACTTTAGAAATCAGTTTGTCGAAATCCGCAAAATAACTTGATGGGATTTTGATTGGGACTGCATTGAATTTACAGATCGAGTTGGGAAGAACTGACATCTTAACAATATTGTCTTCCTATCCATGAACATGGAATATCTCTTCACTTATTTAGTTCTTATTGATTTCTTTCATCAGAGCTTTAGTAATTTTCCTCATATAGGTCTTATACATATTTTGTTAGATTTATACCTAAGTGCCTCATTTTGGGGGTATTAATGTAAATGGTACTGTATTTTTAATTTCAAATTCCACTTGCTCGTTGCTGAAATATATCAATAGGAAAGTGATTGACTTTTTAATTTTTATTTTTATTTTATTTTTATTTTTGGGGGCCCATGCCCCACACAGCTTTGGGATCTTATTCCCCTGACCAGGGATTGAACCCAGGCCTTCGGCAGTGAAAGCACAGAGTCCTAACCACTGGACCACCAGGGAATTCCTACAATTGACTTTTTTATATTAACTTTGTATCCTGCAAGTGTGCTATAATCACTTATTAGTTCCAGGAAGTATTTTGTCACTTCTTTTGGATTTTCTACATAGATGACCGTGTCATCTGTGAACAAAGACAGTTTTATTTCTTCCTTCTCAATTTGTATACATTGTATTGTATTGTATTGTATTGTATTGTATTATTGCATTAGCTGGAACTTCCAGTACAGTGTTGAAAAGCAGTGCTGAGAGGGGGCATTCTTGCCTTGTTCCTGATCTTAGTGAGAAAGCTTCAGGTTTCTCACCATTAAGTATGATGTTGGCTGCATTTTTTGTAGATATTCTTTATTAAGTTGTGATAGTTCCCCCTATTCCTAGTTTGCTGAGTTTTTATCATGAAATGGGTATTGGATTTTTAAAGTTCTTTTTCTGCATTTATTGATATGATCATGTGATTTTTCTTCTTTAGCCTGTTGATGTGACAGATTATATTAATTGATTTTTTATTTATTTTAATTAATTAATTAATTGGTTGCATTGGGTCTTCCTTGCTGCACACAGGCTTCCTCTAGTTGCTGCAAGTTGGGTCTACTCTTCATTGTGGTGCACAGGCTCCTCATTATGGTGGCTTCTCTTGTTGCAGAGCACAGGCTCTAGGCATGCGGGCTTCAGTAGTTGTGGCACACAGGCTCAATAGTTGTGGCTTGCAGGCTCTAGAGCACAGGCTCAATAGTTGTGGCACATGGGTTTAGTTGCTCCGCAGCATGTGGGATCTTCCTGGAGCAGGGATCAAACCCATGTCCCCTGCACAGACAGGTGGATTCTTAACCTTTGTGCCACCTAGCAAGTCCCTTAATTGGTTTTTTTTTTAATTAAATAACATGTTTATTAAATGGTAGATATTATTGTCACAACAGTGACAAAATGCTATTGTACCTGTGCTCATAATTGCTCTATCCCTTAATTGATTTTTAAATGTTGAACTGGCCTTGCATACTTTGGGCAAATTCCACTAGGTCACAGTGTATAATTATTTTTATACATTGTCGAATTGACTTGCTTGTATTTTGTTGAAGAAGTTTGCATCTATGTTCATGAGAGATGTTGGTCTATAGTTTTCTTGTAATATCTTTGTCTGGTTTTGGTATTAGGGTAATTTTTGACTAGTAGAATGAGTTAAGAAGTATTCCCTCTGCTCTGTCCTTGGAAAGAGGTTGTAGATAATTGGTATAATTTCTTCCTTAAATATTTGGTAGAATTCAGCAGTGAACCCATCTGAGCCTGGTACTTTCTGTTTCTGAAAGTTATTAATTTTTTATTCAATTTAATATATATATAGCTCTATTCACATGGTCTGTATCTTCTTGTGTGAGTATTGGCATATTGTGTCTTTCAAGGAATTGGTCCAGGAATTCCCTGTTTGTCCCGCTTTCAGTGTCGGGGCCCAGGTTCAATCAACAGGGAACTAAGATTCTGCAAGCCATGCAGCGTGGCCAAAAGAAAAAAAAAAAGAAAAAGAAAAGAAATTGGTCCGTTTCGTGGACCAGTCATTTATAGTACTGCTTTGTTATCTTTTTAATGTTCATGGTTCTGATATTAGTAATTTGTGTCCTCTCTCTTTTTTTCTTAGTTAGCCAGGCTAGAGGCTTATCAATTTTATTGATATTTTCAAAAAACCAGCTTCTGGTTTTGTTGATTTTCTCTACTGATTTCCTGTTTTCAATTTCATTGACTTCTGCTCTAAGTTTTATTATTTCTTTTTTTTTTTAAATAAATTTATGTATTTATTTATCTTTGGTTGCACTGGGCCTTCTTTGTTGCATGTGGGCTTTCTCTAGTTGTGGCCAGTGGGGCCTACTCTTCATTGCAGTGCTTGCTCTTCTCATTGCAGTGGCTTTTCTTGTTTCAGAGCATGGGTTCTAGGCACGCAGGCTTCAGTAGTTGTGGCTCACGGGCTCTAGAGCACAGGCTCAGTAGTTGTGATGCGTGGGCTTAGTTGCTCCACGGCATGAGGGATTTTCCCAGACCAGGGATCAAACCTGTGTCCCTTGCATTGGCAAGCAGATTCTTAATCACTGTGCCACCAAGGAAGTCCCTCTTATTTCTTTTCTTTTGCTTACTTTGAATTTAATTTGTTCTTCTTTTTTCTGGTTTCCTAAGGTGGAAACTTAGATGACTGATTTCAGATCTTTCTTCTTTTCTAATATATACATATAATACTATAAATTTCCCTCTAAGCACTGCTTTCAGCACATGCAGCAAACACATTCTCTTTTAAGGAGGATTTCCAGAAGTCCCACAAGTTTTGATAAGTTGTATTCTCATTTTCATTTAGTTCAGAATATTTTTAAATTTCTCTTGAGATTTCTTCTTTGACCCATGTGTCATTTATTTATTTATTTATTTATTTATTTATTTATTTATTTTTCAGTATCAGGATAGTCTAATCTGCCTTTTTTCTTTAATAAGAACTTTTATTGAGTACAGTTAGCATACAGTAAGCGGTATATATTTAGGGTGTACAATTTGGTATTTTTTTTCTTATTAGTAATGTATATATGGCAATCCCAATCTCCCAATTCATCCCCCCCCAACCCTCTCCTCTTTCCCCACTTGGTGTCCATATGTTTGTTCTCTACATCTGTGTCTCTATTTCTGCCTTGCAAACGGGTTGATTTGTACCATTTTTCTATATTCCGCATATATGTGTTAATATACAATATTCGTTTTTCTTTTTCTTTTTTTTTTAAGCTCTTTATTGGAATATAATTGCTTTACACTCTTGTACCAGTTTTTGAGGTACACCAGAGTGAATCAGCTATATTTGTACATATATCCCCATATCCCCTCCCTCCCGCGACTCCCTTCCACCCTCCCTGTCCTGGCCCTCTAAAGCATCACCCATCATCGAGTTGATCTCCCTTTGTTATACAGCAACTTCCCACTAGCTATCTTACATTTGGTAGGGTATCTATGTCTATGCTACTCTCTCACTTCATCCCAGCTTCACCTTCGCCCCCCACCCCCCACCCCAGCCCCGTGTCCTCAAGTCCATTCTCTACATCTGCATCTCCACTCTTGCCCTGTTACTGGGTTCGTCAGTACCATTTCTTCAGATTCCATATATACGAGTTAGCATACGGTATTTGTTTTTCTCTTTCTGACTCACTTCATTCTGTATGACAGTCTCTAGGTCCATCTATGTCTCTACAAATGTCCCAGTTTCATTCCTTTTTACAGCTGAGTAATATTCCATTGTATATATGTACCACATATTTTTTATCCATTCATCTGTTGATGGACATTTAGATTGCTTCCATGTCCTGGCTGTTGTAAAGAGTGCTGCAGTGAACATTGGAGTGCATGTGTCATTTTGAATTATGGTGTTCTCTGGGTATATGCCCAGTAGTGGGATTGCTGGGTCATATGGTAACTCTGTTTTTAGGAACCTCCATACTGTTCTCTATGGTGGCTGTATCAATTTACATTCCCACCAACAGTGCCAAAGCATTCCCTTTTCTCCACACCCTCTCCAGCATTTACTGTTTGTAGATTTTCTGATGATGCCCATTCTAACTGGTGTGAGGTGATACCTCATTGTAGTTTTGATTTGCATTTCTCTAATAATTAGTGATGTTGAGCAGCTTTTCATGTGCTTCTTGGCCATCCGTATGTCTTCTTTGGAGAAATGCCTATTTAGGTCTTCTGCCCATTTTTTGATTGGGTTGTTTGTTTTTTTTTTTGATATTGAGCTGCATAAACTGTTTATATATTTTGGAGATTAATCCTTTGTCTGTTGATTCATTTGCAAATATTTTCTCCCATTCTGAGGGTTGTCTTTTCATCTTGCTTATAGTTTCCTTTGCTGTGCAGAAGCTTTGAAGTTTCATTAGGCCCCACTTATTTATTTTTGTTTTTATTTCCATTACTCTAGGGGGTGGATCAAAAAAGATCTTGCTGTGATTTATGTCGAAGAGTGTTCTTCCTATGTTTTCCTCTAGGAGTTCTGTAGTGTCTGGCCTTACATTTAGGTCTTTAACCCATTTTGAGTTTACTTTTGTGTATGGTGTTAGGGAGTGTTCTAATTTCATTCTTTTCCATGTAGCTGTCCAGTTTTCCCAGCACCACTTATTGAAGAAGTTGCCTTTTCTCCATTGTATATCCTTGCCTCCTTTGTCATAGATTAGTTGATCATAGTTTATCTCTGGGCTTTCTGTCCTTTTCCATTGATCTATGTTTCTGTTTTTGTGCCAGTACCATACTGTCTTGATCACTGTAGACTTATAGTATAGCCTGAAGTCAGGAAGCCTGATTCCACCAACTGCGTCTTTCCTTCTCAAAGTTGCTTTGGCTATTCGGGGTCTTTTGCGTTTCCGTACAAATCGTAAAATTTCTTGTTCTAGTTCTGTGAAAAATGCCATTGGTAATTTGATCGGGATTGCATTGAATCTGTAAATTGCTTTGGGTAGTCTAGTCATTTTCACAATGTTGATTCTTCCAATCCAAGAACATGGTATATCTCTCCATCTGTTTGTGTCATCTTTGATGTCTTTCATTAGTGTCTTATAGTTTTCTGAGTACAGGTCTTTTACCTCCTTAGATAGGTTTATTCCTAGGTATTTTCTTTTTTTTTTGTTGCAATGGTGAATGGGATTGTTTCCTTAATTTCTCTTTCTGATTTTTCATTGTTGGTGTATAAAAATGCAAGAGATTTCTGTGTGTTAATTTTGTATCCTGCAGCTTTACCAAATTCATTGATTAGCTCAAGTAGTTTACTGGTGGCATCTTTAGGATTTTCTATGTATAGTATCATGTCATCTGCGAACAGTGACAGTTTTACTTCGTCTTTTCCAATTTGGATTCCTTTGATTTCTTTTTCTTCTCTGATTGCTGTGGCAAGGACTTGCCAAACTATGTTGAATAGGAGTGGCTAGAGTGGGCATCCTTGTCTTGTTCCTGATCTTAGAGGGAATGCTTTCAGTTTTTCACCATTGAGAATGATGTTTGCTGTGGGTTTGTCGTATATGGCCTTTATTATGTTGAGGTAGGTTCCCTCTATGCCCACCTTCTGGAGAGTTTTTATCATAAAGGGGTGTTGAATTTCATCAAAAGCTTTTTCTGCATCTATTGAGATGATCATGTGGTTTTTATCCTTCAGTTTGTTAATGTGGTGTATCACATTGATTGATTTGCATATATTGAAGAATCCTTGCATTCCAGGGATAAACCCCACTTGATCATGGTGTATGATCCTTTTAATGTGTTGTTGGATTCTGTTGGCTAGTATTTTGTTGAGGATTTTTGCATCTATATTCATCAGTGATATTGTTCTGTAATTTTCTCTTTTTGTAGTATCTTTGTCTGGTTTTGGTATCAGGGTGATGGTGGCCTCATACAATGACTTTGGGAGTGTTCCTTCCTATGCAATTTTTTTTAAAATAAATTTATTGGCCGCGGCGATGGAGTGCTGTGCGGGCAGGCTGGCCCTCGGTGGCTGAGCCCGTGGCCTCTGGCGCCGTGAGCCTGAATCCGAGTCTCGGTCCTTCCACTCATTAATTGTTGTGACGTGGCTAAGGGGACCACCCTCAGTTTGTCCGTCTGCAGAATGAAGGTGATGTCTTAGCGTTGCTGTGGACTCATGTGAGACAACGCATGTAAGCCAGGGCGCAGCAGGGGTAGTTCTCATTATTTACGAGAGATGAGGCGTTTCCCAGGTAAGAGCACACAGACTGAGAAAGCAGGCCCTGAAAAGGGGGTTTGGGTTGCGGGCCAGGGAGGAGATTGTGGCAGACAAGGCTGAAGAAGTAAGCAGGGCCTCCTTGGCAGCGGTAAGGAGGTTGGTCTTGATCCCGTAAGAAGCATGAGAGGGTTTTTAGCAGGACGTTTCACGAAGATCACCAAGCTGCTGCGTGGAGAGTTGGCGGGGACGGGGGGCGCGGGGCGGGGTGCCAAAGGCAGAAACATGCTTAAACATTGCCGTACTTGAGGGAAGGGAACGGTGGAGGTGGACGGCAGCGGACGGCTTCAAAGGAACAGGCACAATTAGCAGGGAGGGGGAGTCCACGATAACGCTCTGGGTGAGTAACTAACTGCATGATGTTGGTGCCTATCAGAGAGAGAGAGAGAGAAACGCAGAAGGGGTGGAAGGTAGAGAGACCAGGCGTTCAGATGTGACCAGGCTCCCCACCCAGTGAAGATCAAGGTGGAAACAGGCAGCAACTCTGGGGCAGCTGGCCTGCAGAGCAAGCCCTATACTGTCTGAGATTTTCGGAGAGGTTGCTAAGGGCACATGGGAATGTGGAGTGTAGCCTCTGTTTTGTCCAAACATTAGGGGTTCAACAAACTTCTAAAGAATTAGCAATTTTACGAGGGCCAAAGACCAGAAGAACGTGGTCAGTATTCCAGTTAAGGCAGGATGGGGTTTTCACTGGATCAGCTCAGGCTTTTCCTTCTGCCAGCTCAAAGGCTCCGATAAAGTCTTGGATCTTTACCCTGAACCAGCCAAGGATTTGGAGTCACAGGCAAGAATCAGAGTATGTAACTCTGGTGGAGTCACAGCAAAAGAATAGGTTGGGAGAAGGATGTTACCAGTGGAAGGTCCAGACATTTCCATCTCAGTATTATGGATGAAGTGATAAAAACATCTAGGATTGGCTTCAAAACAAAACGAAGGGATGGAAGGAAGTAGGTGAGGGTATAAATGAATCAAAAGTGGCTATGAGTTACCAACTGTTAAAGCTGGGTCATGGGTATGTGGAGATTCGTTGTACCAGTCTGTATATTTTTGTGTATGTTGTAAGATGTCATGATACAAAATCAACAAGATAAGCAACTGGAGCTTACCTTCTCCATGATACTTGCACAGTATTCCTGAGAGCAGTCTTCACTTCTTTCCTGAAGTTATTGCTGTACTTTGAACATTGCTCTGGCAGGAAAATTACTGTAAGGGGTTTATTTAGCCCTGTCACCAGCTAGCTTGTATATTTCAATGCGTCTCCATTTCCAGGTGCCAAGCACAGTGCCTGGCCCTATTAGGGCTCAGTGAATGTTGGATGGATGAAGGAATTTTAAAAATTGTGAATACCGGGCATTTAATAAATGTGTTCTGAATTGCAAAAAAATAATAATAATAAATAAATAAATAAATAAATTTATTTATTTATGTATTTTATTGGCTGTGTTGGGTTTTTTTTGCTGTGCATGGGCTTTCTTTTTAGTTGCAGTGAGTGGGGGCTACTCTCCGTTGTGGTGTGCGGACTCCTCATTGCCGTGGCTTCTCTTGTTGCGGAGCACGGGCTCTAGGTGTGTGGGCTTCAGTAGTTGCAGCACATGGGCTCAATAGTTGTGGCTCACGGGCTCTAAAGCGCAGGCTCAATAGTTGTGGCGCTCAGGCTTAATAGTTGTGGTGCACAGGCTTAGTTGCTTCGCGGCACGTGGGATCTTCCTGGAGCAGGGATCGAACCCGTGTCCCTCAACCACTGCGTCACCTAGGAAGCCCCTTCTTCTGCAATTTTTGGAAGAGCTTGAGAAGGATGGGTGTTAGCTCTTCTCTAAACATTTGATAAAATTCACCTGTGAATCCATGTGGTCCTGGACTTTTGTTTATTGGAAGATTTTTAATCACAGTTTCAATTTTATTACTTGTGATTGGTCTGTTCATATTTTCTATTTCTTCCTGATTCAGTCTTGGAAGGTTATACCTTTCTAAGAATCTGTCTGTTTCATCCAGGTTATCCATTTTATTGGCATATAGTTGCTTGTAGACCCATGTGTTATTTAGTAGTATGTTGTTTAATCTCTAAGTATTTGGGGATTTTCCAGCTCTATCTCTGTTATTGATTTCTGGTTTGATTCCATTTTGGTCTGAGGGCAGGCATAATGTAATTTCTTTTAAATTTGTTAAGGTATAGTTTTTGGCCCAGAATTTGGTCTGTCTTGAATGTTATATGTGAGCTTGCGGAAAATGTGTTGCTGTTTTGGGGTGACATAGTCTACAGATGTCAAATACATCCAGTGGATTGTTGGTATTGTTGAGTTCAGCTATGTCATTACTGATTTTCTGCCTGCTGGATCTGTCCACTTCTGATTAGAGGGGTGGTGAAGCCTCTGACTGTGGTAGTGGAGTCATCTGTTTGTCCTTGCTATTCAATTAGTTCTTGCCTTATGTAGTTTGATGCTCTTTTGTTAGGAGCATACACGTTAAGAATTGTTATGTCTTCTTGGAGAATTGACCCCATTATCATTATATAATGCCCTCCCTTATCCCTGATTACTTTTCTTGCTTTGGAGTCTGCTCTGTCTGAAATTAGTATAGCTGCTCTTGCTTTCTTTTGATCAGTGTTAGCACGGTATATTTTCTCTGTTCATTTACTTTTAATCTATAACCACATTCTCTTTTAAGGATCACTTCCAGAAGTCCCAAACAACGTTTCCACTTGCATCTCATTGCTAGAATGTGACTACATGGCTACAACAATTTCTTTTTAATAAAATATTGTTTAAAAAGCATTTAAAATATCCTTTTATTAAAATAATAATAATAATAATTTTATCATATTAATGAGGTACAATTTACCATAAAATTTGCCCACTTTAAGGGTACAATTCAATGATTTTTAGTGAATTTACAGAGATTTGCAACAATTACTACAATCTAGCTTTAGAACTTTTTCATCACCCCAGAAAGATCCCTCATGCCCAAGTGTAGTCAATTCCTATTGCCCTCTCTCTTTTTAATAACTTCCCTGGAAATACCATATAACATTACCAGTTTATTTCAAGGGCCAGATATTAGTCACATGGTGATGTTAGTTTCAGAGGAGGCTGGGAAATATGTGTGTGTGTGTGTGTGTTTACTCGGGGTACTTTGGCATCTTAAACAAATCTGGCTCCACTGCTAAAGTAAAACGGGAGAGTAGATGATGGGTTGTTAACTAACCGTCTCTGTCACAGATAGATGGTGTTATACTCTCCATTTCAGACATGAAGAAACCAAAGCTTAATGAGTTGAGAAATTTAACCAAGGAAAATTTTCAGTCTTAAATCTTCTAGTCGAAATTTTCCTTCAAACCTGAAAAAGACCACTTTTTTTTTTTTTTTTTGTAATAGGAGTTTAGTTTGAGGCCCACCTGTTTGAGCCATGGGATCCTGTAAGTTCAATGGTGACTCGTTAGCAGCCTTCCTGATATCTGTATTAGATTCTCGGAAATACAGAAAGCCAACTAGTCTAATTCACCAATATTACTGTTATTCCCTCAGACTTGACTATCTTTCAACTACTTTTTTTTAATTGAAATATAGTTGATTTACAATGTTGTGTTAATTTCTGCTGTACAGTAAAGTGATTCAGTTATACATAAGTATACATTCTTTTCCATTATAGTTTATCTCAGGATATTGAATATAGTTCCTTGTGGTATACAGTAGGACCTTGTCGTTTACCCATTTTTATATATAATAGTTTGCATCTGCTAACCCCAAACTCCAAGTCCATCCCTCCCTGACCCTTTCAATGACTTATTCTAGCTAACCCTCACTAACCCTTAAAACCCAGTGCAGGCATCACCTCCAGGAAGTCTTCCCGACTTGCCTACTCAGGATATTGTCTTGTGCTTTCCTGATCACATGCCACAGAAGATAGCCTACTCCAGTCATAGATTTGCTTGTCCATCTCCCTAGATTGAGGTTTGTCCTTGAAGTTGGGACTATTGCCCTAGATGACCTTTTTTCCCTCAGGGCCTAGTTCAGGGCCTGGCACCCAACAGGTCCTCAGTCAGTGCTAAGGAGATGAATGAGGGGGACTTCACTGGTGGCCAGCCCTTACGCCAATGCAGGGGACATGGGGTTCAATCCATGATCCGGGAATATCCCACATGCCACAGAGCAACTAAGCCCGTGCACCACAACTACTGAGCCCACACGCCGCAACTACTGAAGCCTGCGCATCTAGAGCCTGTGCTCCACAACAAGAGAGGCAACCACACTGAGAAGCCCATGCACTGCAAAGAAGAGTAGCCCTCGATTGCCATAACCAGAGAAAGCCTGCATGCAGCGACAAAGACCGAATGCAGCCAATAAAAAAAAAAAAGGTGAATGCGGGAGTCATTGCAGTGTGATCAGCAGTCTGCTTCAGTTATTTGCTATTGCCAGTGTTACTGACTGATTTGTAAACCTTTTCTTTCAATACCTATCAAGAGTCTAGTGAAACCTTTGAAGAAATCACACTGATCTTTTGAGCTAATTTTTGTTGATGTCTTTTTTTTGTTTCCCCCACAGGAAGGAAAAGGAGGAGAGGGAAAGAGAATGGAAACAGAAGTTGAACTATTCTTCCTTCTCACCATCAAGCCCTGATGAATTCTCTTCTCTGGAACTAGGAAGCCCCTACAAAACCTCTGATATTTCTGCTACCAGGTAGGACAACAACAGGAGAAAAAGAAAATTATTTCTCAAAGATTGTGAAACAGAAATAACTATTCCCAGGATAGGGGAAAGATTCCACTGTAGTTTTTCCTAGGCTGAGTGAAAAGCAGGACTGGGGAGATTTTTGCTTAGGTCACTGCATTTATTTATGCTAACAACAGTAAATTATAATATAATAATAATGGCCACCATTTACTAACTGTTCACTCTGTACCAAGCATTAAGGTAAACACGATACAAACATGACCTCATTTTAAACCTTCATAACAGTCATTTGAGGTAGAGATTATCCTGTGCATTTCATACAGCAACAAGCCCAGATTTGGAGAGGTTTCAAAAGTTCCCTGCAGCAGATCCTGGGTAAGTAACAGTAGATAAGCCACAGTCCCTGTTCTCAAGGGGCTCACAGTCTGATAGAGAGAAGGCAGGTATATCAACAAATAAATACCGTAAGTTCCAGAGGGTGCTATTGGACAAAGGGGACAATGAATGCAACGGCCTGGGAGCTGCAGACACATTTTATGGAGGTGGTTTCCCTTGACCTGAGCCTAGAAAAGGTAGGGTGTTTGCTAGGCAGAAGGAGGGGGATGAGGCAAGAGGCTGGCATTCTCAGTAGATGGAGCAGCAGAGGCAAAGGCCCAGAGGCAGGAAGTAACGTGGCAGGAGGGGATCCGGGAGAGGTGAGCCTGGACAAGATTCCTGGACAAATCATGAAGGGATTTTATTTTCTAAACATGAAGCACTTTATTTTCTAAGTCCCAGGAGGCCATGAAAGATATTAAACAGGAAACCACGTGGCCATATTTGGATTTTTAAAGTCCTGATGGCAGATGGTGGTCTCCAGGAAGGGAGTATGTGTGTACTTTGAGGGATTTGCAAAGTCTCCTGCAAGCATTTACCTCTACGTGAAACCCAGGCTATATCTTTTGATCAGTAGTCCCCAAGCTTTCTTGATCTTATATCTTTCTTAGTAAAACATTTGAGAACTCAGCCCCTAATAATATATTAATTACTCAGTAATAATATATATAGTTCTGTGCTAATGTAATATGTATACTACGAGGGTGAGTCAAAAAATATCCACACTTTGGCTGTAGAATTTAGTTTAATTAACTTTTAAAAAAGACAAATACATAATTTTTTGACATAATCTCCTTGCTTTTCAACACGCTTTGTCCATCTGTCAACAAGCTCTCGTATTCCCTGATTAAAAAACGTAGGTTGAGCTGCAAGCCACGAATGCACCGCTGTCTTCACTTCTTCATCAGCAGTGAATCTTCTTCCTTGTAGGGCTGCTTTCAGGGGACAAACAAGTGAAAGTCCGATGGAGCAAGATCAGGACTATAGGGAGGATGCTTTAACACCTCAAAGCGAACTTTTTGCAGAGGGTTGAAGTGTGAACAGAAGGGTGCGGACGTGCATTGTCATGCAAGAGCACAAGGCCCTTGGATAGCAGTCCCCTGTGTTTAATCCTAAGTTTAGGCTTCAGCTCTTCAATAAGCATCTCACTGTAATGAGCACTGTTGATTGTTGAATGTTTTCCCTGATAATGTTCCAATACTGGCCCTTGAGAAGACCAGAAAACAGAATCATTTCACGTGTACACTCAGTGTCGTCATAAGCCGTGGACGTGGACGGGCTCCTTCTTGATGGCTAACACTTGTGTGACCTTCCTTGAACTTCTCTATCCATTCATACACACTTCTTCGCAACAAAACACTTTCTCCATACCACGCACAAAGTCTTCGATAAATAACGGCACCAGGTACACCCTCAGACCACAAAAAAACGCATCACTGCACGCTGCTCTTCTTTCATGCAGATCACAAGTGGGGCATCCATTTTTGCTCACTCCGCAGTTACAAATGAACAGATGTAACACGTTCACACCTGCACAGCAGTGACTGGGGAAACAGCAGCCTTGAACGGAAAGCGCTGATAAGACAGTGAGGCCAACAGAAGTTTTAGTATAACCGGAGTGTGGGTAATTTTTGACTCACCCTCGTATAAAACATACAGAAAATAGAAATTAAAAAGAATGAGATAAAAATATATGGATAGAAGGTCCAATATCTTCTATAATGGATCCATTGTGGATCCATCTATGGGTGGGGATGACTACTCTGGACGAACCCCAGATAGAGGTTAACCAGGTAAGGGAGTTACCTTTTAGTTTCCTCCAGAGGAGAAGATGAAGCGGGAGAAGGTGCTTTGACTCTAAAAGGATCTGGGGCTTTGAATCTTTGCCCTGCCCACTCTGTGGCTTTCAGTTGAGTTACCTAAATTCTCCAGGCCTGTTTCCTTGGCCATAAAAAAATGTGAAGATTGTTAATGTGTAAATGAGCTACCCCTTATAAAGAATCTGGCATAGAACTTGTCTAATAATTAACAGGCAATATATTACCGTTTTCATAAAGCTTCTTACATTCCTTAATCCAGGAAGCCTTCGAGCATGCTTGAGAGCACTGGTCTAGCCCAGCCGAGAAAGACTCTCTGGTTTTCTGAGCCCTGGACCATCTGGGTTCTTATCTCTTAGGGCAGTCCATACCCTGTGCTTACCCACCATGGGGGACTGAAATGTTGAAGCTCCAGAAAACATACAAGTTTTTATTCATAGGAAATAGCCTCCAAAGTCTAAGGGTTTGATATTCAGATGGGGCACAGCATGTGTCCAAAAATGTCCCCCTAGAGACCTCTTTCAGAGATCACTAAGGACTGATGACCCCAGGCTTTTAGAAGCCTGAGGAAGAGCAGACCTGCTCCTCCTGTTATAAACACTGGAAGGGAAATTGAAGGGAAGCTTTCCCTGGCCCTGTGACAGGCATATTCCATCAGTTATCCTATTGAAGTCTCAGAACAGTCCTGTGAGGTAAATTTTATTTTTCTTATTTTTCAAAGGAGGCAACTGAGACTCACTTGAGCTGAGGCACAGGCTCCTAATGGGTCTCTTTCAAAAATCCGTGTCTTACCAGGCTACTCCTTTGCTTAAAACCTGCAGTTTCTTCTCAACCCCTAAGGATCCTAGAGATAAAATCCAAAGTCTTAGACTCAAGGGCTTTGTGAGGTGGCCCTGCCCACCTCCCCTCTCACCTCTGTCTCCACCCGCCACTCCCAACCACCTTTCAAGCCACACTGAGCCCCTGCCACCACATTAAGAGGCCCAGCTCTTCTGGCCTCCAGGCCTTGCTTGGCACAGGCTTCTTCCTCTGAAGAAACATTTCCCCTCCTACCCCTGGCCTCCTTCCCCGGCCAGCTCCTGCTGCTTCTTCAGAGTCAGTGCAAATAATGACTCCTTCAGGAAGCTCCCCCGCCCACAGAAGATAACAGTTAAATGCTTCTGCTCAAAGCTCTCAGATCTTTTATAACATGAAAACTTGCTGAGCCCAAAGTAGTGCAAGGAACTACAATGGAACATTCTGGACTGGGAGGTTTGAGGCAGATCCATTTTTGAGAAAGCATCCAGCAGTCGGTTCACATAGTTTCTGTGCTAGAATAGAGGACAAAACCAGCTTCAAGTGCAGGTGGACTGAAAGGTAAAGGATCAGATGCTGACATACTCAGGGCATCTCCTGAGTTCAGAGCCTTGATTCTCCCATCTGTTGGAGACAGGACAACCAGAAGTCATAGGGCTCTTTGCAGAAACCCATAAAAATATTACCATTTAAATTTCTGGCACCCAAATAAAGGACTAAGATAAAATATGAGTCTTTAGTATAGCTGCTAAGCTATCTTAAAATAACATAACACCTAATAAGTTAAGAAATCACAACTTTTCTCTTAATTATAACTTTTACTTACTCATTTGTTTTTATCACCTTGAGCACACAACACAGTTGTGTTTGTCAGGTTCTTATTCTGTTCTAAGCATGATTCGTCTATTATTTAATTCTCATGGCACTTCTGTGAGATGGAATGTTGTTATCCTCATTTTACAGCTGAGGCAACTGAGGCTTAGAGAAGTTAGTGACTATTGCTCAGGTACTCACATTTGGTAAGCAGTGGAGCCAGGATTTGAAACCAGTAGTCAGACTCCAGGGCCTGGGCTACAGCCTAACTAGGCTTAAGAGGTAAATTTGATACGAAGAAAGTTTTATCAATTCGTTTTTTCCTTTGATTAAAGAAACAACCACTGTTATTGGACTATAGCAGGATGGTTCGCACCCCATTGGTTTGGGCTATGGAATCTACAGGTTAAGAGGGGCTTTTAATACTATGGTTTTGTTTTTTTTTTTAAGATTTTTTTTTTTTTTATGTGGACGAATTTTAAAGTCTGTATTGAATTTGTTATAATTTTGCTTCTGTTTTGGTGTTTTGGCCACGAGGCATATGGGATCTTAGCTCCCTGACCAGGGACTGAACCCATACCTCCTGCATTGGAAGGCAAAGTCTTACCACTGGACCACCAGGGAAGTCCCAATACTATGGTTTTTGACATCCACTTTATAATTTAAAGTGGAAGAGGAAACCAACCAATTCAGTTAATTTCAATAAGTATTCACTGCTTTTCCCTCCTCCTTGAACATACTTTGGCCATTTTTTCATTTGGCTAACTCCTATCTGACCCTTAAAGCCCAGCTCAGATGTCGTCACTTCCAGGAAATCTCCCCACTGCTTAGTGACTGCCTACTTTGTACTCCACCAAATATGTCCTTCTGTAGTCATGGAGTTGTCTGTCTCCTTCTCTGTACTATAAGTCTCTGAAGGGCCTTTTCTCATTAAGTATTGAGTCTCCTGCACCTGCTTCTGTGGCTGGCACATAGTAGGGATTCAGCAAATCCTTTTTCTCTCTTATTTTGGCTGCATCTTGCAGCTTACTGGATCTTAGCTCCCCGACCAAGGATTGAACCTGGGCTCCTGGCAGTGAGAATGCAGAGTCCTAAGCACTGAACCACTGTGGAATTCCCAGGATTCAGCACATTCTTGATGATGAAATTAATGATTAGCTAATGTGTGTTTAGCATTCTGCTTCAGTTAATTGCTTATAGAAAAAATAACATTACATTTTAGAACTTTTCTCTTTATACTCATAAAGTTAGGAATAAAGCCTCTTAAAAATCACAGTGACTTTTTAATTTTTGTTTTTATTTTAAAGTAAAACATATTCATCTTTTAAGAATCAAATAGAGAGGCAGCTCTGGGGTCAGACCACCTGGGTTTTAATCCTAGCTCCATGACCTACTAGCTGTGTAACCTTGAGTAATTATTTAACTTCTCTGCATCTCAGTTTCTTTATTTGTAAAATGGGGATGATAATATTATAGCATAAGGTTGTTATGAGGATTAAATTGGTTAACATTTGTGAAGAAAGCACTTAGAACAGTGCCTGATGCAAAGTAATATATAAGATACATTAAATTAACTGATTGAATTAACTAATGCAAAGCATAATATAAGGCTTATTAATTAATTAATAGTTCTATAAAGCTGGTTACAAAAAATTGCATTCCTCCAGACCCCCTTTCCTATTCCCCAGCAACACTTTCCACTTCCTTAACTGATTGTTTTGGTATTTGTTTTCCTCCATATGTCTAAATACCATGGTGCTCTGGCTCCTTGATTTTTCAGTGTTAGGCATTACCTATTGAATTCACACTAGGAAAGGTGAGGACTGGGCTCTCACGTGCACACACTTCCCCTCTCCCATCCTCCCAGTATGTGTCTGTTGTGATTTTGGTTGGATCATTAATCAGCATTATTATACTATCAACACCATTGCCATGAGCTACAGAGTATACTTTGGTTATTTTTATTTCTTGAAAAACTTTCTGCTATCCCTGGAACTAAGTCTCTTTTTCAATCTGCCTGTTTTCTTTCTTTTCTTTCCTTTTCTTTTCTTTTCTTTCCTCCTTCCTTCCTTCCTTCCTTTTTCTTTCTTTCTTTCTTTCTTTCTTTCTTTCTTTCTTTCTTTCTTTCTTTCTTTTTCTTTCTTTCTTTCTTTCTTTTCTTTTTTTCTCTTTCTTTCTTTCTTTCTTTCTTTCTTTCTTTCTTTCTTTCTTTCTTTCTTTCTTTCTTTCTCTTTCTCTTTCTTTCTTTCTTTTCTTTCCTCCTTCCTTCCTTCCTTTTTCTTTCTTTCTTTCTTCTCTAAATTTTCCCTTGGTTGTATAAATCTCCTCCCAGTGCATTCAGACACTACATAATCTATCAACTTCACCTTCATTTCCCAGCCTTCTGATCTCTAAGTGGTTGATTTCCAGGCTGTTTATATAATCCTGGGGATTCCTTTCTTCATTCTCTGGATCACACTGGTTTTTTAATCTGTTTCTGTTTGTGTCTTTATGGTTCATCCACAGAGAGGTCATCAAGAAGTCAAAACCAGTGCAGAAAAAGGAAGTCTTATCTTCTCACCTTCTAGCTCACCTGCATGAATCCTTGTCCAAGAATCAGAAGAAATTTTTGGATGAAGCCTGCACATGTTGTTGGATTTAATCTAAAATAGAAACAACAAAACAAACAAATAAAAAATAATACTGAAATACATTGTCATTCGCAGTCCATGGAATAAAGAATATTCAAGTCCTCTCCTACCCTGGGCCGAAGTCAGGATTTAAATTGACATAAAGTAATCTCATTCATTCATGCATTTGCTTACTAATTCTTTCATTCACTTGTTTGTTAATAACAACACTATGGAGTATGTATTAGTATGTATTATATATATTATATAACAGTAATCATAGGAGGCATCACTTATTGAGTGCTTACTATGTGCTGAGTGCTCTAAGTCCTTTTCAGACATTATCTCAGATTAACCTTCCCACCCCCTTCTCCCCTCAGGTGGGTGTTGTTACCTCCCTTTCTCCTGGGAGGGCACTGGGGCTTAGAGAGGTTGAGGAAGCATTTAGTAGGTATCTGTCCTATACCATGCTTGCACATACCAGGTCCTGCTGATACAGAGGTGAGTAAAGACATAGTCCCTGACCTTAAGGAGCACACAGTCTGGAAGAGGAGGAGGATGTGTGAACCAGTACTTGCACTAATGCTGTGCTAGAGATCTGTGTGGAATCCGAGAAAAACCAAGTCCTGAGAGACTTCTCTGAAGCTCAGAAGTACAGGGGCCAGTGTGTAGAAGGACCTGCAGTTTGACTGAGGGGCTTGGCCTTTATCTTTTGGGCTTTAGGGCACAAGAGAGTAACCTGGTCTGTGTTAGAGTTAGAACCAAGAGGGAAAAAAATCAAGCAAATGGCTGTTTGCCTGAACCAAGAAGCAATTAAGTACATTCTTGGGACCTATGGTATCTCCCACAGATAGACATCTTCACCTGAACCTGAGTGTAATTCTAGGTGACCCCGTTGGAGGATATTACTGAGGTAAAGGGATGGAAGAAGGGTAAGAGGGAAGAGCTCAAGCTTTGGGCCCCTGAAATTCGGGGCTTTGAATCCCTGCTCTGCTTCATAGTAGATGTATGACCTTAGGCCTAGTAGCTTTTGTGACTTGACTTTTCTGAACTTGTTTTCTTGAATGCAGAAAGGGAATGCCTGCCTAGGAAGGTAGTGTTGTGATGGTTAAATGAGACAATTTACGCAAAGTTCCTGGCTTAGCATATTTCACTTGGCAGTTGCTACCAGCTATTGTTGTTGTTGTGTTGTTGTTATCATTGCTGTTAGAAGATGCTCTTCTTGTGAAACCAGGACATGTTGAGCATGGAAACCAGGACACATCTTTCAGAATAATCCTTTGCTCAGCTTGGGTCCAAGATCACCCCTGCTCGGACCCCTTCCAGAAATTACTTAGGACTCATAACCATAGGGCTCTCAGGAAGTTCAAGATGAAAAGATCTGTCTCTGCTCTTTGTAAATATTAGAAGGGAAAATTATGGTGAAGAATTCTTTGCCCTTTATAAGTGGGGGGGTGGGGGTGGGGGGTAGGGCATCAAAAGGAACTAACATTTAAGAAGCATTAACTGTAATGTGAGATAAAGCAAAAGAGTAATTGTGTAATACCCCAATTCTGTCATTCCTACTGTCGCTGAGAACCAGTCTTCTCAGCATGGAAGTAAGGAAATTCAGATGTGAAACGAGAAGAAATGAAGTTAAAATCCTATAGTCCTGATTTTGAATTGATTATGAATTGATGACATATTTTATCTTTATAAACAAACAAACAGTTGCCTAAGGAATGGGGGTAGGAGTGGCTAAACAGGGGAGAGGAAAGGAGGATGGAAGGGATTACAAAGAGACCCAAGAAAACCTTTAGGAATGATGGTTCACTATCTTCATTGTGGTGAAGGGTTCACAGGTTCTCACACAATATACAGATGTTAAATATGTTCAGTTTCTTGTATGTCATTTATACCTCCTTAAAGCTTAAAAAAAAAAACCAACAAAAAACCAAAAGAAACCTACTAACTCTGTCCATTGAAATGCCCTAGAAATAAAGGCCGACCCAGTAGCAATAACCTAGACTGTGGTTTTGAAATACAATTTGCACTAAAATGCTACGGGGGTCCTTGAAGAAGTGTCTGGTTCCAGGTCTAGGGCAGGAAAATCATGAAATGAACATGGAATATCTTGTCATGCTAGACAGCAAGGAAGCTACCAAAGATGACAATCCTATCAGAAAGACTCAGTAGCCAACTTAGAATCCCATTGGCTAAAGATGGGACAATTTAAGCATGATAATAATAACAGCCATGGATTAAAGCACATCAAACATGTTTTCACCCATCCATTCATATCATTACTTTAAAAAAATTAACTGGTCACCATTGAAGGATTCTAGGGAACCAATTCATTTTGAAAACTAGCAAATAAAGGAAAGAAATCAGCATTTATCATGCCATTCCCATATAAACTGTATCAGCAGCTAACAAAAAAATAGATGAGGGGAAATTTCTCTTCTAGAAATATTCCACCTAATTAAGATATCACCATTTTGCCAACACTAATGAATTAATGGATCTAGGTTGTTGCTCACATCCCCCAAAAGATAAAAAGCCATTTAAATGCTTCTTGATGGTGGACCACAACACTACCTATGAAACAGTCTTTACCAAATAAGCAAATCTGGGTCTGACCTTGACTCTAGCTGCAACTATCATAATAGGAAATAAAAAGGACAGAGAAGCATGTTAACACCAAGGGGATGCAATCAGCAAAATCTAGGCTATGGAAAACTCCAGAACAAATGACTCCATTTTTTTTTTAAACAAATAAGCTGCAAGGGAAAAAGAAGGGGAAATCTATAGATGGAGAGACCTAAAAAGCATCAATAAATTGCAACATACAGACATTTTTTTGGATCCCAGTTGATCCAAGTTTTAAAAAATATGGCATTTATGAGACAATTGGTTATTTGAATGCTACCTGGATATTTGTATTAAAAATTATTATTTTGGGGGTATGATAATGGTATTATGGTGATGTTTTTAAAAAGAGTCCTTATCTTTTAGAGATACATACTGAAATATTTACAGATGAAGTTATATGACATATAGAATTTGCTTCAAAATAACATGAAAGGGAGGAAGTGGTTGGAGGTATAAGTGAAATAAGACTGGCTATGTGTTGAAAATTGTTGAAGTTTGGTAATGGGGATATTATAACATTTTACTTAAAAACATTAAAGGCATTACTGGGGACTAGGTACTTTTAAGCATATTTTTACAGATTATTTTGTGTTCTCTTATAGCCCTGTGAATGAAGTACAATTTTCCCCATTTTCAAACTGAGGCCCTTCTTCACTGAAGCCACCATTACCCTTGGCTTGGACTTTTACAGAGTTCTCCTAGGTATTCTCTTTGCCCTCTCTCTTGCCCACTCCAATCCATATTCCTCACAGCAGCCCAAATACTTCAAGTATATTAACCCATTAATTCTCACAACAACTCAGTACTAATACTATTTTTTGAGTTTCAGATGAGGAAACTGAAGCACAGAGGTTTAAATAAATTTTCCCCAAGCCCACATAGTTTGTAAATGGCTGAGCTGTACTAGAAGTCTGGCTTAGTTGCCATGCGTATGTGTGCTTATATCATACTTCTATAAATGGAAAATAAAATCATATATAAACATACAAGATCTGTCATATAGTGGCTTAGCGTATTGGCTGACAGCCTGAACACTGGAGCCAGACTGTGAACCTTGGGCAAGTTACTTAACCTTGTGGTGCCTCAGTTCCATCATCTGTAAACGGAGATAATAATTGTTCCTACCTCATGGTATCTTTGTGTGAAGTGGATGTGTTCATCTGTGGGAAGCATTTAAGTGATGTGTTAGCTATCAACAGATGTTACCTTTGGCATCTGAGAGTTCCTTTCTCTCTAGTACCTTTCACTCCAGCAGAACCACTTGCAGCTCCCTAAATAAGCCTCTGTGTTCCCTCTGCCTTTCCCACCCTGCCCAGCTGGCAAATCCTCACTTATCCTTTCAGCACCAAACTAAGGGTCACCACCTCTGTGAGGATCCCCCAGGGAGAGGTCTGCTTGGTTCCCAACTGTATATATAATCCCTCTTATTTCACCCTGTGTGTTATTATCTGTTTCTGTATCTGTCTTCCCTACTAGACTCAGCTCTCCTTGAGAGCAGAGACCTGTCTTTATCTCCATATCCAGCAGAGAGATGGGCCCAAAAATGTTTAATAAATGTTGGTTAAATAAACGGTCGTGGGCATGCCTCTCCGGGCAGCTGTGTGCCAAAGTTGGAAGTGTTTCAAATTTGGAAATAAATCTAAATAAATGAGAAATGCTCAAATGACATTATGTATGTATGTATGTATGTATATGTATATATGCTACTGTAATTGCCTATAAACTTATCTATAGCCCACACTATAAACAAACTTATCTTGTTTGTTTTTGAATCATTGGCACCCAAAACCTAGCACAGTGTCTGACAAATAGCAGGGATTCAATAAACATTTTAAAAAATAAATGTGTTTAAGGAGAGGTATACCCAATGAAATTCTTTTTGTAATGACCCTTCATTCTTTAGTTCTGTACTAAAGCATTTCTCAAGTTTGAGCTCTTGAAACCAAGAATACACATCCACAGGCACCAGTTTGAAGATACCCAACTGTACAAGGTGGAGTTATGTGCCTCTATTTGATTATAAGGTGGTTGTCCACAGAGGGGCAGTAAAGTGTAATGGTTTAAAATTCAGGTCACCTATAATTCCACTGTCTGTTTTTTTATTTCTTAGAATATCATAAAATGACACAAATTTTTTAAATTTTGTAGAGAGCTTGGGAACTCACTGAAGGATTTGAGAAACTGGGAAAGCTAATTGACACAATTACTAATTGGTTACTAACTGACACAAAAGCTTTGGTTTGCCATGCTCTATATCTAGGATAGGAAAGTAGCATTTTGCCATGCAGGATTTTTCCCTGATACAGTCATTCTTATAAGTTTTTTTATGGCTTCTGAGTTTTGTGTCATACTTAAAAAGACTTTTCTTACTCTGAGATAGTAAAAAATTTTCTAATGTTTTCTTCTAGCACTTTTATTAATTTATTGTTCAGCTTTAATGTCTTGATCCATCTGGAATTTATTTTGGTATAAGGTGTGAAGTATGGTTCCAATTTTATTTTTCTTCCAGATGACTACCTAGTTTGTTCCAACACCATTCACTGAATTCATTTCCCCACTGATTTGAAATGCCACCTTCATCATATTCAGAATTTTTTGTAAGATATAAAACACTAGTCCTTTTTTTGTTCTGATTTGAGTGGAAAGATCTTCAAGTGTACTTTTTAACTACCCCTAGGTTGTGGATTTTTAAAAAAAAATTTTTTTTAAGTTGTATATAGCCATCAATATCCTATCCAAACAAGATTTTTATACTCACTTCTCAAATTTGTCATTACCAAGCTCGTTTCAGTTTCTTTAAGTGTACTGCACACAACCTTCAAATATTATGAACATTTCTCTCTCCCAGCTGTCACTACACAAAACTACATATGTTATGTTTCCCTAAATCATCTTGCTGTGCTCTTTGCAGCTCTTCTGTACAGTTGATGTCTCCATCTAACAAGTTGCTCAGAAGTTACTATAATTATTTTAGGTGAGACCCAAAGTGAAAGCCTATCATCACTATCCAGTTCATCTCCAAAATGGGTATTAATTTCCATTTAACATGGACAGGCTATGTTTCTGGAAAATAACAGATTTTGAAGGACTATGGCAGTTATTTGCTGGCTCTTTAAACAGTCCACCTGGGGGGAAGGGGAATGTCCTACAAAATGCCAACTGCTATTGTGGGAATTTTTTGCTACTTATTCCAGCAAAAAATGATTCAGACACTGAAGAAAAAGAGTCGCCCTGTACTAGGTCTCGAACCCAAAGAACTGTTTGCACAGATATTCATCCAAGATACATCACAGCCTCCACCTCAACAGATGCTCTTTCAAATGTTTCATGACACTTCTCAACAGTCTCCATTTAAGGGGAGGAGGAGGACACTGCCAGAGAGGGCTCTGCTGGCATGAAGGCTGGCCTAAAATTTCTATTTAAAAGCCGGACCAAAATACGTTTGGCTTCTGTTGTCTATTTAAAATTTCAAGTTAAGACGAAGAAAAATTACTCTCCATCCTGAATGGGCCTTGGGTGCCTCACTCACAGACTAGAGTGGCAAATGGTAAGAGAGTCACAGAGAAAGAAGAGAAATTAGGAACACTGACTGAGGTATTAGGTACAGACTATGAAGCCAGATATGAAAAATTGGAAAGAAAAGAAAAGCCTTGAGCAGGGGGAAAGACTCCCATATTGGACCTCCTAACCTGAGGATCCTGATTAAGATAAGCATTCTGCATGTCTCCTGTCACCACATCAGCCACCTCTGCTCAGCACCCCTCCCCCGCCTCATGGTCTTCCACCTCCTGACCCCTTTCCAGTGGCCTTTCACCTCAGAACACGCCCCACCTCAGGGCCTTCTGTCTCACAGCAGCCTGTCTTCACCTCAGCGCCCACCTCAGTACCCGCTAATTTCGATGTCTCCTCAGTGCCCCCACCTGAGAGTCCTCTCCCTAACCTGAGCATCTCCCTCCGCTCTAGAGACGCCCCAGCCTCCCCTCCAACCAAATCCCCTCTCCTCAGCACACTCCCTCCACCTCAACGCCCCTCCCTCTTCCCAGCGAGCCACCGGCAGTGGCTCCTTTTGCTGCTCCAGGTTGCCTCTCTGCTCTGCTCCCGAGCCTTCCCTCCGCCCCGCCCCCTCGTTCTCTGCCCCGCCCCGGGACCCGCCCCTCGCCATTCGCCCCTCCCACAGTGGGCCCGCCTCTCTGTCCTGGCCCCGCCCACGCCGGGCGCGCGCCCAAAGCAGTCGTTGGGCGCCAAACCTCTTGGTCAGCGACGCGCGGGACGCTAGTCTCCGCGTTCTGGTTCCGAGTCAGAATTCCTGAGGACTGGAAGGCCCGGGCGGGGGGCGGAAGGGGTTTCAGATACCTTGAAAACGTCGGGGAGACTGTGGGTACGAGCAGGGTTTGTGGCAAAAAGGGCAGGCGGTGAAGAATCTGAGGGGAAACTCGGGGGTTCCTTTCTTTGGTCATACTCGGTGGTCGTTGCTGGGCCCTGGGCAGGTGGCTTTGTGCGTCTCCCCACCCCCACCCCCGGAGGGAATCTCAGTGCTCTCGAGGGATTTCCAGCATCCTTATTTTAAACCAAGTCGGACCTAAGTCTTGAAGAGGCCTCCTCGACCTCCTTATGAGGGAGTCAGGTGTCAGGAAAACGGCTGGGGGCGGGGGAGGCAGTGAGGGTGACCTGGACCGCGCTCGCCACGATGAGGGACAGCTTCTGGTGCCTTAAGCCGAGATGTCTGGGGGCCCTACTTTAGATTCAGCTGTTCACCCCGTCAATTGCTATTTGAGAAAGATGAAGAACAATTTTTGTTTATCAAGGAGAAAAGAAAGGCAGTCACTGTGGAACTTGGGGTTATCATATATATGATTAGCTATCTGAATGAGGGACTGGACTGCAGAAGATTCCATTTACACTGTCTCCTCATTTGCCTCGAATACTTTGCTGTTCAGAGGTACTAGGTGGTAGCGACCATATCTCTACCTTAGCAGTTTGTTCACCTTCTGGGCTGGACCCCAACCCAAATTTCGTGTTAAGGGAAAAGGTGGAATAGACCGAAAAAACTGATAACTTGGACCACACTTTCTAATGAACACAGCCATACCTTGTAGAGTCCTGAGATCTTAAAACAACTGCTACAGTGTTAAAGACTATCTGCTTATTGGCCCTAATATTTTATCATGTTAAAATATTGGGTATGCACCACAATTTTAAATCTTAAAAGAATCATGAACTAGTAAATACTATAAAACAAAATACATGTAATATTTTGTTAAACAAAAATCTATGTGTTATGAGAGAGCCCATTCATAATTCCCAAGCAGGAAGGCATTCCTCATGTGTGAGAAAAATATCTTTTTATTGAGGATAGACTAAGTTCTAGGTGCCAGGGAGAAAACAAGGAAGATTTGACTTAAGGCCAAAGTTCTTAGAGTGTTGTTAACAAACATAAAAGTTTAATAACAACGTGGAATTGTAATATTCTACTTCTAAATAACATTCCAAGACAACAAAAAAGATATTATCAGTCCCGATTAACTGCGCTATAGGAAATCAAAAGATGATACAAAGTGACCAGTTTTGAGAAAAGAAACTAAGTCCCCATCCCCACATACACACACTGACAAAAATAATGCCACAGGCTTGGAGAAAGAAGATAGGCCAGCCCAGTTATTCCAAACTAAATATTTTTCTAATTGTCCTTCTCACTTTGACGACTGAAATGAAGTTAAGAAGGTCTATGGGTAAAGGAATTTGTACTATGTGATCTATGACTACTTCTTAATATTTCTTATTTTTCCAGAATTGATTATTTTTCTGCTGTTCACCTTTCAATATGAAGGAGGATCAAGTTGTGCTGGAAGAACCAGGATTCCAAGATGAAGAAGTATGGCTAGAATGTTCAAAGATATGCAGACACTCAGTCATTCTACAAAAATGGAGTTCCTTCTCTATTAACTACTATTTTTAGAAACTGAGATTAGAAATAAAACATAGTTCTGGAGAGAGGCAAGGTTACAAATATGTAACAACTTGTTTGGCAAGGGGTGCTATGATTAGCTACTTAGCAGCTGGCATGAAAGTATTTTAATAATTTAACAACTGGTATGGCCATACTGGTACCTATGCTCACTGGTACCAAATAGCAGAGGAAGGAGTTCGAGGTCTGCTGGGGAAGAAGATTGAGAAAAGATATTTAAAAATACATTGTGTTATTCCACTCTTTTGGATTAAGGTCTTAAAAATTTGGAGAGGCCATGGGAATTCCATGGCGGTCCAGTGGTTAGGACTCCATGCTTCCACTGCAGGGGGCACGGGTTCGATCCCTGGTTGGGGAACTAAGATGGCATGCCTAATGGGCTTCCCAGTGCTTTCAGTGTTGGCACTTCAGCGTTTGAAAAAGCATTATTGATCCTACCTCAGTCTAGAGAAGTGGAATTTGAGGCATTTTGGAGTGACTCACAATACTGAATTAACTCTTTAAAATATGTGAAAGAGTTGGATATGAAGAGTCAACACTCGTTTTTTTTCTATTCCATCTCCTTTAGGAATCTTTGTTTCAAGACATTGACCTGTTACAAAAACATGGAATTGTAAGTATTTTTTCAATGCTACATGAAATTGTCTATTTTGAAGTTTCTCAGGCTTGACTGTTGGCCTCTGGGACCAGGCAATTCTTTGTTGTGGGGGGCTGTCCTGTGCATCTTAAGGTGTTTAGCAGCATCCCTGACTCCTGACCATTCATTAAATGCCAGTAGCAACTCTAGTTGTGACAAGCAAAAATTTCTCCAGACATTGTCAAGTGTCCCCAGGGGGCAAAATTTCCCCCAGTTCAGAACCACTGGTCCAGTTGGAGGCGTTCAGATCTACCTACTGTTTTCATCAACAGAAAATTCACACTCTTGTGTCATGTGATTACAGTAAATGGCCTTGACAGAAATCAAGACTTTAACAAGCTAGATGAATTTCAATAGCAATCAGTTGACAGTAAGACTTCTCTGACGTTACCCTTTGAAGCCCTCACATTTAATCTTTTTCAGTTGAATTTAGAAAATCGGAGCAAGAGAAAATCCTGGTCTTTTGGTTATGTAGTTATTTGCATTCTCCAAGGGTAAAGAAAAAAATCTTTAAAAAAATTTTAAAGAACATTTTGGTAATGAAGTTCTGTAGAAGGAAGGAGCTGAACTGAGAGGGTGAATGTGTGATAAATTTGTTAGCTTTTCTACCAACAGACTTTTCTTTTGAATTTCTTGTTACATTGCCATGGTCTCACTAACATTCTTGGGAAATCAGGGCACAGCCAGAACATTTGGCAGCATGCTGGGTGTGTTCTACTCAGATATTTCCAGAACATTTGGCTACATGGTGGGTGGGTTCCACCTGGCTGCTTGTATAAAATTGGCATCGTGATGGAAGTAGAATGGACACAAAAGCACATGACATAGTATGGGAGCCTTTCAGGCTGGCATTTTCTCAATCTGCTGCACCCATTCTTTTACTTACAGAATGTGGCTGACATTAAGAAACTGAAGTCAGTCGGCATCTGTACCATCAAAGGGATACAAATGACAACAAGAAGAGCACTATGCAATGTCAAAGGGCTCTCAGAAGCCAAAGTGGACAAGATTAAAGAGGCAGCCAACAAGCTTATTGTAAGAAAAATCCATTCTTTGTTGTTTTAGCTTAGAAGGGCCCTGTGAGTCTCTGTAGCCTTTCTCATTATGCACACTAAAAACTATTGTGAGAACTCTGAGTTGCTGTAGATCACAATATATTATATGCCACATGTTAAGTTTTCATCACGCCAGTTTCAAAGCAATTTCTGAAAGAATGCGACAGGGGTTACGAGACCTGGAAAACTATGAAGATAATTATTTTTTATTAAAACTTTTCTTTTTATCTCCCTTTATATTACTTTTTTTAAAAGATATTTTTGATGTGGACCATTTTTAAAGTCTTTATTGAATTTGTTACAATATTGCTTTTATGTTTTGGTTTTTTGGCTGCAAGGCCTGTGGGATCTTATCTCCCCCACCAGGGATCAAACCTGTACTCCCTGCATTGGAAGGCAAAGTCTTAACCACTGGACCGCCAGGGAAGTCCCTCCTTTTATATTACTTTTTTTCCGTGTCTGTGTCTCTGCCTTTCCTTCGCTGGTGGTTTTTTTTGGGTTTTTGTTTTTTTGGTTTTTTTTTTGGTTGTTGTTTTTGCCACACCACTAGGCTTGCCGGATCCTAATTCCCCAACCAGGGATCAAACCTGAGCCCTGGGCAGGGAGAGCACCGAGTCCTAACCGCTGGACCTCCTTTTCATAATTTTTACCCTCCTCCTCCTTCTTTTTGTCTTATCTCCTCAAACATTGCATCTATGGCTGTTGTGAAGTGCTCAGCACCAAAGAAGTTGCTCTCTTCTGCTATAGGCATTTGATAAAAGAGCATTGCATTTGAAAAAGACAACAGTGGCTGGATCTATATGTGAGCAGTTAAGATAGATATGACCAAGAATGTGTTCACTGAAGCACCTGAGCTTAAAACTAGGTGAAACCTATACCTCGTAGCTGGACCTACAGACCACAAGAGGCCTATGCAGCTGAGAGGCTCCAAGCAAAAACACTTCCCTGGTAGTTCAGTGGTTAAGAATCCACCTGCCAATGCAGGGGACATGGGTTCGAGCCCTGGTCTGGGAAGATCCCACATGCCGCAGAGCAACTAAGCCCATGTGCCACAACTACTAAGCCTGTGAGCCACAACTACTGAGCCCATGTGCCACAACTACTGAAGCCCGAGCACCTAGTGCCCATGCTCTGCAACAAGAGAAGCCACAGCAGTGAGAAGCCTGCGCACCACAACGAACCCCTACTCACCGCAACTAGAGAAAGCCCATGCACAGCAACGAAGACCCAACACAGCCAAATAAACAAAATAATAAATGTCTTAAAAAAAAAAAAAGTAGTTAAAAACACATGCCTTTGACCCAAGCTTTTGCATAGAGCTTTTGGGGGCCACTGGAGGCGCTAGCTCTGGAAATAAGAATGTGCAGAAAGGCAGTCTCCCTCTTTGCAGAAGAGCAGGATTCTCCATTTCTACATGTATATGTGAGGGTCTCATTCCCACCAAGTCCTGGAAAGTGTCTTTACCAACAGCCATCTGGTTTCCTTCCCCAGAGGCAATTGAGGTGTGAGAGTGATGCAGCGTGGTCCAAAACTTGGAGAGGACCCAACTGAACTGCTCTGAACACAGCTCAGTTGCTATACCTTCTGAGTACTCTTGGGCAGTATACCCACAAGTCAGTTTTGTAACTGCCAGGGTGTCTAATGAAGCCCAGAGTAGTATCCAGGATTTGGGAAACTGCTACTTTATAGCTCTAGGCATTAGTCTTTTTTTCTTTGGAAAATAACCCTATTACCAAAGAAAAGAACCTCTCTCCTTGTCATGTACCCACTAATGCACCAAGAGTCTTATCCTTTCTTAACTAAAGCTTTTTATTCTTATAGAAAGAGAAACAGATTGAGACATACAGGGAGAGGCAGACAGAGACAGACAGAGAGAGTTAATTTCGTAGTAGAGTGGTGTCAGAATCATCTGGAGTGGCTATTAAAGAACACAGAGGCCCAGGCTCATTGAAGTAGGATTGGGCGTGGGCTTTTCCCCCATTTCAAGTTCTCTAAAGTTTGAGAACCACTGTCATAGTATAAAACAACAAAGAGGGGAACACATTAGACCACATCAGGACCTATTTTCACTAGTAAAAACACTGCATCAGCTGTAGCTCATTAATTCAGCCAGTCCATAGTATACCTAACATGAAAAATATTGTATCATGAATACTGAAAACTGGAACTCCTGTGCTCCTTGCAACTTCTAGGGCTGGGGGGAAATAATGCTATTGAATGAAATCAACTGTATCATTTAGTAAAGTACCATTCTACTTTATGCCGTAAATATACCTCATTTAATCTTTACAGCTCCCCTATGAGAGAGACACTGTTATTATCGCATTCGACCCAAAAGAGGAAGCCAGAGTACAGCAACATTAAGTAGTTTCTCAACATCACACAATAAGTATTAGAGACATATTTTGAACTTTGGTAGGATAGCTCAAGAGCCTGTGTTCTTTTTTTTTTTTTTTTTTTTCTTATGGTAAAATACACATCACATAAAATTTACCATTTTAATCATTTTTAAGTATACAGTTCAGTGGTATTAAATACATTCACGTTGTTGTTGCATGTTACCACCATCCATTCCCCATAACTCTTTTTTTTTAAATTTAATTTATTTTTTCTACTCTTTTTCAAATTCTTTTCCCATTAGGTTATTACAAACTATTGAGCAGAGTTCCCTGTGCTGTACAGTAAATCCTTGTTGGTTATCTATTTCAAGATAAGAGCCTGTGTTCTTAACCATTGTATTGTGCTGCCTTCAAAGACAAATGAATTGTAGCTTATATCAAATGATGACCTTGATAATCAAGTATATAGTTTTTGGTGGGATTTGAAATTAAAACCATCATCTTAAACCCTTTTTGAACCTTTCCTTTTGTCTTTCTGTAGGAACCAGGATTCCTGACTGCATTTGAGTACAGTGAGAAAAGGAAGATGGTTTTCCATATCACCACTGGGAGTCAGGAATTTGAGTATGTATCTCATATTTTTTATAACCACTAAGCATAATCTTTGGAATACTATATTTCTTTTCCTCTATCCAGGTTGTTATTTTGACTATAAGTAGTAGAAATAGCTTCATATTTTGCAGAAGTGTGTTTTTTTTTTTCCTCAAAAGGCAACTGAAGCAAATAAATTCCAGACACCTTGTAAAAACAGGATTAAATTTCTTACAAGAAATTCAGACCCAAAATATAAGTAGTTTCTGAATCAGCCTGTATTAATCTATAAACCATTTAAAAAATTAGTTTAACTTTACATTTCCTTTTTCTTCTCCATTTTATGAAGGAAATTCCATTTCACTTTTGGTTTTACTTAAAAATCAGTTGTTAGAGTGAATATTTTAGAAGAAATAATGCAGTGTTGTTTTTGCTCTTGAGCATCAGCAGTTTTAACTTCCCTATTTTTAAAAAATTTATTTATGTATTTTATTTTTGGCTGCATTGGGTCTTTGTTGCTGTGCTTGGGCTTTCTCTAGTTGCAGTGAGCAGGGGCTACTCTTCATTGCAGTGCTCTGGCTTCTCATTGCAGTAGCTTCTCTTGTTGCAGAGCATGGGCTCTGGGCGCGCAGGCTTCAGTAGTTATGGAACATGGGCTCGGTAGTTGTGGCTCTCAGGCTTAGTGGCTCCAAGGCACGTGGGATCTTCACAGGCTGGGGCTCGAATCCGTGTCCCCTGCTTTAGCAGGTGGATTCTTAACCACTGCGCCACCACGGAAGCCCTTAACTTCCCTTTTTATTTACCATCTTATGATTCCTGACACAGTCATCATCTTCCCAATGCAAGTTGACCAGAATGTGTTTTTATTTTCCTCTACCTTAGTAGGCAGAATTACTATTTCGTAAGTTAGAGCAGTGGCCAAGAGCAATTTGAACAAAAGCAGTATTTCCTCAAAGTATTCCTCAAAATCTTGACCTCACAAAAAACTCCAAGAAAAAAAAAAAAAAGAGTTCATAGTCAAATATGCCCCCATTTGAATGTCTACTAGGCAGCTCAGACTTCACAGTTTCAAAACCAAACTTCTGATTTTTGCCCCAGATCTGCTCCTCCTAAAATCTCACTCAGCTTAGATCTCTTTTCGATCCTGAGACCTGAAACCTTAGTGTCATCCTTGGCACCTTTTTTCCCCTCTCATACCCTAACTCTAATCTCTTAACAAATCCTGTCTGCTCTACCTTCAAATATATTTAGTCAGAACAAACCAACCAGTTTCTTCAACAAATATATTATAAGGAATTAAAAAAAGAGATGGAATCAGGGAGAAGACCTAGAGATTAAAAGATTTAAAAGACATGTCACTTAATCCCGATATGTGGATCTTATTTTGGATCCTGATTCAAACACAGTACAGGAAATAAGACATATGAGACTGAAAACTGAGCACTTAACTAGATAGTTGGTATTAAGGAATTACTAATGTTTTAGATGTGATAATTGTAATGCAGTTATATTAAAACTAAGAGTCTTCATCTTGTAGAGATTCCTACTGAAATATTTAGGATGAAATGATATGTTGCCTAGTAACTGCTTAAAGTAATACGAAAAGGGAGGGAAGTGGTTGGAGATTTATATGAAAAAAGATTGACCATGAGTTCATAGTTGATAATTTTTGAAGCTGAGTGATAGATACATGATGGCTCATTATTATACTGTTTTTGTCTACTTTTATTTATGTTTGAAATTTTCCGTAATAGAAATTATATATATATATATATTTTCTATTTGTGTCTATATGTGTACAAAGAGAAAAAATACGAGTTACTTCTCACCACATTCTGCTTTGTTACCTCACTTGTCTAAACCACTTATTAATATCTCTTCTGGATTATTAATAACAACTTCTAACTAACTTCCCTCCTTTAGACCTTGCCCCTACCATTTATTCTTCACATAGGAGCCAGAATAATCCTTTTAAAACATAGGTCAGATCATAACACTCCTCTGCCCAAAACACCCTAATGACTCCCCATCACACTCAGAGCAAAAGCCAAAATCCTTTCTAATCTCAAATCTACTCTCATCTTTCATTGTCTTCTGGTTTACTATGTACCAACCACACTAACTTCTTTGCTATTTCCTAGAACATGCCACATACACTCCCACCTCAGGACCTTTGCATTCAGCATTCCCTCTGCCTGGAATATTCTTTCCTCATTATGTTGATATCTTGCTGTCAGATTTTTCAGGTCTTTGCTAAAATGTCCACTTCTCACTGAGGCCTTCTCTGATCAGTTTATTTGAAAATTTATTTGAAAACTCCCCACCTTCATCCTCTGCACATCTTATCCCCTTTCCGGATCTAATTTTTATCCATATACCATTTAATAACATCTGACATACCACAAATTTTACTTACTTGTGTTGTGTCTGTTCTCTCATTAGAATGTTTGTTCCTTGAAGCGATGGATTTCTGTCTCTTTTGTTTGCTGCTTTACTGCAAGTGCATGGAGCAATCTCTAGCACAAACTAGGTGTTCAATAAATATTTGTAGAATGACTGAATGAATAAACAAATAGTGAATAAAGTAAGTTGGGGAAGTGTAATATACTATATATTCCTCTTGGAGATGCACACATTTTATTAAAGGGTCTGAATTCCTGCCATGAAAGAAAATACCTCTTTAACTTAGCATTGCTTCAAATTTTTAAAATCACAGAACCTTTTTTTCAAATGAGAGCTAAGGAAAAGTCTTTGGTCCAAGACAAATTGGTCAAAATCAGGTTGATCAAAATAACTTGATTCAGGGACTTCCCTGGCCCAGTGGGTTGGGCTCACAATGCAGGGGGCCTGGGTTCCATCCCTGGTCTGGGAACTAGAGACTGCACATCTTGCATGCCTCAGCTAAAAGATCCCACATGCCGCAACTAAGACCCGGAGCAGCCAAAATAAATAAATAATTAAATTAAATTAAAAAAAAAACATGATTCAAATGACAGCTTGATATTCTCCAGTTGCTCTACCACATCATGGTTTAAGAACCATTTGGCTTAGAAAAATTATTACTATCATAGTGAGTTTTCTGGTGTCCTCGATGTTGGGTTTTGGCGCACATGAAAGGTTACTCAGGAACTAGGTTTTTTTAAATTAATATTTTTTTTGTTTAAATGTTACATAATTTTTTTTAAGCTGACAGCCTATAAATTTGGCAAATTTTAAGGGAGATTTGCTAATATGGTTAACTAAATTCCCTTAAGCATTTTAAATTATAATTTATTTAAAATATAATTTAAATTATATTTATTAATTTATTATATTTCCTTGTGTAATTATTAAAATCTTTCCAATTACCTGAATGTCTTAAATTTAATAAATTAAACTTATAAGTATAATGAATCTTAGACACTCTTAAATGTTCAATACTGTGTATAAACTAAGTTACCAACTTAGAAACTGCAGGTCTATATCATTTAATCAATTAGAGGCTAATGTGTAATCATAAAAATGTCAAATTCTCTTAAACTTTGGAAGTTTTCAAGTACCAAATATGCAAAGATTATTCCCAAATGTAATAAGAAAATAGTAATCTGTGGGTTTGATTTGTCTCTGTTTTTAAATCTTCCTAGATTATGCTATTCCAGGTAATTTGGGGTACCCTTTCAGTTAAATTTTGGGGTCACATTTTTCAACATATCAACCAGAAATTTTGTCTGAGATTTTCCAGAGCTATAGCCTTTCAGGGTGATGTTTCTCAAGATTAGGAGGGACAAGTATCAGTAAAGCTCTCTTTAATAGTTGGTAGGCTTACAGAATCCCTAAGCACATGCCCTTCAAATGGAGTGGTCCTTTGTCCTTTACACAGGTGCGCATGTCCTTTATGTGGGTCAGCATCTGGATTTTTCTTTCTCATTAAAGTTCATAGCCCTCACTAAATTTGCGGATAACTTCCAGCATTGCTTCAATTTACATTTAAGTTGCTCTCTTAAACTATGTAAATGTAAATCTGTTAGATTAGCCATGTCTTAAAACTTTGTTTAATCTGTGACTATGTCCCAACATCATGCTAATAAAAACTACAAAGATTTTTAAAGTGTTCTTACCAGATCTTAGCATAATTACCATAATTAATATTTGTTGAATTAAATAAATTAATGAGATTAATTAACTTTAGGTCTTTTCATATCAAGAGTATGTATTAAATGCACTGAATCACTGCATTACCAATTAAGTACATGCTGTCAAAATCTGACAGTTATTCTTCTAACTGCTAGCATTACCTATCACATCTTTGAATATTTTCTATTCTGACATGTTCTTCATAGAATTTGGTTTGTGTGAGATAAGCCAATCATGGTGACAGTCACTGGATTCTCCTAATAACTCTTTTTCATGTTTCTCAGTATATTAAGAAAATTGAATATTCAGTTGACTTTTAGAAACATAGTCCCAGCACAATATGGAAAATCCCTGTTAATAACTAAAACCATTTATTCACAATCCAGTTCAAGTCTAAAGAATACTGAAATATAAAAGCTGCATAGCCCATTTCCTATTGGTACACAGGAGTAAGAACAGCAGGGCTTACAAATTGTTTTGTTGACCCTCCTGCCCATACACAATACAACCTGTGATCTAAACAGGTGGGAAGCCATTTGTTCAGCCAAGAATTCCTGTTCATGTTGGATAGATAGAAAGATATATAGATAGACAAATGATACTAATGATATTAGCACTTTCTCCTTTCTTGATATCTCTATTTCTGTTCCTGTTACTAAAGCTTACTTTCTATTTATAGTAAGTTGCTAGGAGGTGGAATTGAAAGCATGGCAATCACAGAAGCTTTTGGAGGTAGGTAGAACCTTAATATTTTGTTATATGAAAAATATATGTATATATACACACCCATATGTATAATTAAGTAGTCAATTGTAGATAGTAACTATTTTGGAGCTTATGATGAAATATCAGTTATGATAATGCAAGATCATTCTGGGCTGCAATTAAAATATATTCCAACATTAACAGATGTGTTTTACTGGCATTTTTCATCTTTTTATCTCTGATTCCTATAGAAGAGATTAGAATTTTTTTCTCTCATACCTTCAGAAGGTAGTTGTATAAGGAGACCTATCTTATTTCTAAGAAATGCATGTGTCAGGAACATAGAGAATAGATTTTCCCTTCCCTTATTGTATCCTCTATTAAAAAAAAAACTCGAGAATTCCATGGTGGTCCAGTGGTTAGGACCCCACACTCTTACTGCCGAGGGCCTGGAGTTTGATCCCTGGTTGGGGAATTAAAATCCCACAGGCCACGCAGTGCAGCCAAGAAAAAGAAAAGTTCATGCATAGCTATGTTACGCACTATTCCTGACAGTTCCAGTATTTTCAGTCCTCAGAGTACTAAATCTGTTTTTTGTTTTGTTTGAGGATTTTTCAGCGTTGATGTTTCTGTTGACTTGGAGAAATAAATCTGTTTAATTATTTCTGTTGACTCTCACTCTTAATGGCTCTCCTTCTTGTATATTTATTGATATTTGTGAGCTTATTTCTTGATTTTAATCTGTTGGAGTGCAATAGGCCTAAATTGGTGAGTGGGGATTTTTCTCTGGAGAGAATTTGCTTTCGTTGGTAGCTAGGGGATACCACCAATCTGAGGATCTCAGGTCAATGGGAGAACCCCAGGCTCTCCTTCCTGTGGTGGAGTCTTAAACTTTCATTTAAATGACTATTCCTAAGGAAAATTTGGTTTAATTATTATCTAAAGGACAGTTCTGAAAAAGAAAACCTTTAAAGAGTTGTTTTTACTACTGGTATTCATATATGCAGAGTCCATTCATGACACAGAGGTACTTTATGTGTGAGATCTGAGAGTTGGAAAAGAAAACCATACTCTGAGGCCATATTTATTCTTTATGAAAATAACTGAAAATTTACTATGTTTTTTTTCTATATTTCACAGAATTTCGAACTGGAAAAACCCAACTCTCTCATACCCTCTGTGGTAAGGATATATAACAACAACAATAATAGCAATAATAATAATAGCTACCACTTACTAATCTACTTTGTGCCTAGTACTTTACATAATCTTGCATAATCTGAACAAACTTTCGAGGAAACTAAAACTGAGATTACATAAACTGCCCACGGTTACACAAATACCACAGCTGGTCTTTGAATGTGTGATGCTTGAGGTGATGTTGTATGTGCTGCACTCTGAACACCTGAATGGAAATAGGGAGAGTATAAGTGGGTATATGAATGTGTTGGTGGAGAGAGGTATTCATTCAAGGTCTTGATTTTTCCCACTCTATCTTTTCTATATCGTTTTTATAAGAATGTCACAGAATCTTTTGAGGCCTAGAATTCCTTACTTTCCATAGAGTAAGGTTGGAACTAAAAAAGACTTAAGTGTTTCTAAAACAAAATAACCAAAAATACCTCCTTTTGCATAAAGACATTATACTATATTTCTTTGACCTAAGTAGAAGGAGCATGGAAAAGTGTTTAATAAGAAGATTCTGGAATCAGAATAACTCTATGATTAATAGCTGCATGACCTTGGGCAAGTTGCTTCACCTTTCAGATTTTCCCCATCAGTAAAATAGGAATAATGATAGTGCCAAATTTAGGGTTGTTTTGAAAAATAAATGAAATAATGCATGCACTTAATGTAAAGTAATTCCTTAGAGTTAACTACTATATATAAAGAAAATGCATTTAAAATTTTGACATACATTAATTGAAAAGTTACTTGAATGACTTATATAGCATAAATTATATTTGTGATTAATTCTTATAGGAAGAAAGTTAGTGATATTTAAATTCTACTTATGTTCTTTAGGAGAACTAAATTTCATGGATATCTCCCATTGTGAAAGATATTGACATTCTTTGTTGAATTACTACTATGCTGGCAGAATACTTATGATTTTACCGCTGGTTAGTAATATAAAAATATAGCATGCTGTTTAGAAACTAAAGGATCATTATTCTTTGCTAGATGGGTAGAGAGTTGCAACCAGCATAAATCCCATGTTAATTTATATATTCATTTGTACAAAGTTTATTGACTCTTACTAATAGTAATTAATTTTAATTGCTTTCTAGTGACAGCTCAACTTCCAGGAGCAGGTGGCTACTCAGGAGGAAAGATTATCTTCATTGATACAGAAAATACTTTGTAACCCTTTTATTTAAACAAGTTGCTAATATAATAGTGTGATATAGTACTGTTACTATGAAATAATTTGTTTGAAATATGTCATTTTTGTAATCATCCTGTAAACCAGCAATAATGAGAAAAGTCAAGTTCTCAAATCACTTTTTCCCCTGAAATCTTTTTAAAATTATTTTTTTAAATTGAGGTATAGTTGATTTGCAATGTCATGTTAGTTTCAGGTGTACAGCAAAGTGATCCAGTTATATATATGTGTGTGTGTGTGTATACACACGCACACACACACACTTTTTCAGAGTATATACATATATTTTTTTTCAGATTCTTTTCCCTTGTCGGTTATTAGGTTATTACAAAATATTGAGTATAGTTCCCTGTGCCATACAGTAGGCAGTAGGTCCTTGTTGGTTATCTATTTTACATATAGTAGTGTATATATGTTAATCCCGAACTCCTAATTTATCCCTTCCCACTGCTCTTTCCCCTTTGGTTACCATAAGTTTGTTTTCTATGTTCAAATCACCTTTTATTTAAAAAGGTTTCACTTCTCCAAGTGGGTTTGGTATAAAATTGACAAAATGAGTACATGAGTAGAAATTACATCTATCTGATTTGTTTTTGTTTTTGTTTTTTATTTAAAGGAGATCCCTCTACTTTTTTTTAATATAAATTTATTTATTTATTTATTTTATTGGCTGTGTTGGGTCTTTTTTGCTGTGTGTGGGCTTTCTTTTTAGTTGCAGTGAGTGGGGGCTACTCTTTGTTGTGGTACACAGGCTCCTCATTGTCGTGGCTTCTCTTGTTGCAGAGCACAGGGTCTAGGTGCATGAGCTTCAGTAGTTGCAGCACATGGGCTCAATTGTTGTGGCTCATGGGCTCTAAAGCACAGGCTCAATAGTTGTGGCGCACGGGCTTAGCTGCTCCGCGGCATGTGGGATCTTCCCGGAGCAGGGATCAAACCTGTGTCCCCTGCACTGGCAGGCAGATTCTCAACCACTGCGCCACCTAGGAAGCCACCATCTATTTGTTTTTAATCCTCTTACTTCTTCAAAGATTTAACTTAATAGTCAGAAGATTATTAACTCACTCAAAGTCGTGGTCTCAAATAAAGGAAAAGGTCTGAATTGATCAAAACTACAGAAGGAAAAAGAGAAGAACCTGTTTGGGTAACAAAAAGAATTGCAGTTTTATTGAAGTGAAAGTTATTTCACAATGGAAGGCTGGAAAGGTGGGTCTTAGACATGAAGGGCCTTGAAGCTGGATGATGGGTGTAAGTTGGATACTTTTGCAATATTCTAGGCAAGTAATGAGATTTGATGGCTGTATTTGGTAGACAAAGGAAAGAGAAGTTTGGGAAACCACTCTTAGGTTTGTCTAGATACTTGGAGAATGATGATGACAGAATTGGGAAGATCATATTCAGAGAAAAGGCAATGTTTCATTTTATTATGTTGAATATGAGGTACAGGAGGACATCCATATGGTAGTTGGAAATGTTGGACTCAGCTTAAGAAAGGGTTAGAGCCAAAGATATGGATGGAATAGCCGGGGGGTGGGGGTGGGGGGTGGCGAGAGAACTGACAGAGAGAGAAGAGAACTGAGAACATAACTTTGGGGTGTGCCTATGACTAGGAACAGGGACTAAAAAGATGAGGCAATAGAGACAGACAAAATGAGGGGATATCTGATTGTGGATGCCAAGCATAAGGAAAGTTTCAAGAAGAAAAGGTTAGACAGTGATGTTCCACAGAGAGAGAGAGAGAGGAGAGAGAGAGAGAAAGTGCATCTGAGAAAGATTACTGAGGTTTGCGATTAGGAGTCCAAGAGGCCATTTGCAGTAAAGTAAGACGATGGAATGTTGTTGCAAATAAACAGTAAAGAATTGAGACAGTGTGTAATTAACCAATAAATAGAAGAAGAAACATGGTAGTTTGAGGAGATATTAGGTTCAGAGGACATTCTTTTTTAACAATAGGACTGTAGCAAGAGGCGCTCAGCTGGAGTTCAGCTAGTTTCAGAAACAGTTGATTAAGGATGGTTCTTCTAGAGGGAGGAGTTGTTCTTGCAGAATAGCTGCCACTGTTTGGGCAATTTGGATTTTATCAAGAATGGTAGAAAGAAACAGGAGCCAGGTCATAATGCAAGAGGGAATAGGGAGGAGCAGCTTGGGGGAACAAGGACATGCAAGGGCTCAAGTGGAATGTTCTCACTCTTACACTGCTCTCTCTTAGTATTTTTCCTCTTTTTTTAAAAAAAAGATTTATTTATTTATTTATTTATTTATTTATTTATTTATTTATTTATTTATTTATTTTATTGGCTGCATTGGGTCTTCATTGCTGTGCTCAGGCTTTCTGTAGTTGCGGAGAGTGGGGGCTACTCTTCATTGCAGTGCGCAGACTTCTTACTGTGGTGGTTTCTCTTGTTGAGGAGCACGGACTCTAGGTGCACGGGCTTCAGTAGTTGTGGCTTGCAGGCGCTAGAGCACAGGCTCAGTAGGTGTGGCACACAAGCTTAGTTGCTCCGCGTCATGTGGAATCTTCCTGGACCAGGACTCGAATGTGTGTCCCCTGCACTGGCAGGCAGATTCTTAACCACTGTGCTGCCAGAGAAGCCCTATTATTTATTTTTATTAAATTATTTTTGGCTGCATTAGGTCTTAGTTACGGTTCGTGGGATCTTGGTTGAGGCATGCAGGATCTTTCGTTGGAGTGCACGGGCTCTTTGTTGCGCCACGCAGGCTTCTCTCTATTTGTGGTGTGTGGGTTTTCTCTCTAGTTGTGGCATGCAGGCTCCAGGGCACGTGGTCTCTGTAGTTTGTGGCACACAGGCTCTGTAGTTGAGGCACGCTCAGTAGTTGTGTCTCGTGGGCTTAGTTGTTCTGTGGCATGTGGGATCTTAGTTCCCTGACCAGGGATCAAACCCATGTCCCCTGCATTGGAAGGCAGATTCTTTATCACTGGATCACCAGGGAAGTCCTAGTATTTTTCTTTTTATGTGCTTATATTTTGCCTACATAATTATGTTTTACACTTACCTATGGCATAGATTATCTTATGACTCCTTAAATCTTCCACAGTGCCTTGCTCTGGTAATTGGTTAATATGGTAACCATTCCATGTGGTAATCAGTTGATAAACATTTGTAAATTGATGTAAACTTCCCTTCAGCATAAGCCCAACTCTTACATTCCTGGTAACATAGTCACCCAGTTTTGTAAAAACTGATAGTGAAAAACATTTTTATTACCTTTTCCAATTCCTTGCCTTTAATTTGTCCGCCAAAAACATCTGCTGGGTATACTCAGCAACAATAGAAGATTTAAGTGGCTATCACTGAATATAGTGCTGTAGGATTTAGATGGCTGGGAAATCCTAAAGACAATTCAATTCAACATTTACTGTTTCAAGTGTCACAAATAAGATTATAAATGGTCTTTGCTTTACAGTTACTTATAGTGTGATCAGTATTATACAAACACTGTAAACAAAGTGAAATGAGACCACAGACATGCCTTTCATTTTATCTTACTTTACTTTAGAGATTATTATAGACATATTTTGGGGATCACTGAAGACATTTAAAAAATGTTTATTACTCCTTAATAGTCTAGATAGATATAAGTGATTATTAGCATCTTCCAGAATACCTTTCCAGGTACACTGAATTTGCCCCCCTATGAATTTACCAATTTCAGAATGCTAACACAACTCCTTTAGAAGCAAGTGGATTTTAAACCTTAAATAAACCAAAAATTATATGATAGTAATTCCCTTCTGGACCCTTGAAGTTACTTTTTTGACGCTTTGGTTCATGTAGTCAAATTTATCATTTGTTGGCAACATGTGATTAGTGGTGTATTAAACTATTTTGTGTTGAACAAGTGAGGAATATGAAGAGAGTGAATTAATTCACTTTAAACTGATGAATTATAATTCAGTGATATTATCTTCCTAGAATAGATCTATCTTTATAGAACTGAGAACAAAAGAGATTCACAAATCTTACTTTCTAGTTTTTCTCTTGTAACTGATTTGCTGCATAATCCTGAGTCATTTGCCTAATCTCTGTCAGTGTCCTCATTTGTAAAACGTAATATAGACCATAACAATGAACTTCCAAGGTTATTGTTTAGATTAGATAATTTAATATTTAAATTCATTAGTCACATTATTTCTGTCACTGTTATCGCTGCCTAAGGTGCTCATTATTTGAGGCACTTATGGAAAATAAAGTCTGATATAGACTTTAAGGGATTATTAGCATCCTCCAGAATACCTTTGCAGGTACACTGTTTTGCCTCTCTTTAATACACCTACTTAAGGTATTATTTTTGTAGTTGTTGTCTAAACTTCTTGTAATTGATTTATTGGATCCTTAATCTTGGCATACTCCAGTCGTCCAGATCGCCTTCGGGACATTGCTGATCGCTTCAATGTAGACCATGATGCTGTCCTGGACAATGTACTTTATGCACGTGCATATACTAGTAAGAGCCCCATGCAATTTGATGCTTAGGCTGTTTTAAAGTTGGCAGCACTGATTTATTATATGAGTGATACAACATTTTGACACTATTCTTTTCTCTTTCTGTTTTACTTTTCTCCAAATTTATTTAGTCAGTCCACAATTTTATCATCTGGTAAGTCCTTAGATATTGAAATGCTCTCAAATTATTTCTTATTCTTTGAAATGGAGAGTAACATTCTTTTTGGGTAAGGTAGCATTTGGTATGTGTGATAAGGCAGAATATGAAATCATATTTAATAAAGTCATAAATAATTAAGAAAATCCTTCAAGTACTCTCTTATGCCTGACTCCCAAGGACATACATGATCTTAGCCTCTGCTTCTTCTAGCTTTTGTAACATTTTCCCACTGCATTTCCCACCAGGTGAACATCAGATGGAGCTACTTGATTATGTAGCAGCAAAGTTCCATGAAGAAGCTGGCATCTTCAAGCTATTGGTACAAGCTTTTAAATATTGCTCAATCCAGAGCTATTTAGCATATTATCTTTCTTTTATCGATTCCAGTTCAAATTAACTTCTTCCTTCCATTTCAAAATGCATTATTTATTTTTACATTAATCCTGCACAGATCATTGATTCAATAATGGCACTTTTCCGAGTGGATTTCAGTGGTCGTGGGGAGTTGGCTGAACGGCAGCAAAAACTGGCCCAGATGTTGTCACGGCTCCAAAAAATCTCAGAAGGTAGATTTGTAAAATAAACGGTGATATCAGAATAGTATCTGTGACTGTTTGCTGAGTAGGCTTTGCAGAGAAGCTCAGAATAATGTCAGGAGGCAATCCATTTTTTTAAATTTCCTTCATGGGAATACAACTTTTTTTTAAAATCAAAAATACTGATTCCAATACAATAAGGTACCTAAATAATATAACAATAATAACTTTAAATTAATTTATGTTATCAGTGAAAAAACAGGAATGTAATCTTGTTTATCAAATAAATTCATGGCACAATATTGCTAAACTCTGAAATCTAAGCAATGAACTTTCAATATTTACATTGTCATTCTCTTAGTTTCTTAATTTTATTTCTTGATGCAGAATATAATGTGGCTGTGTTTGTGACCAATCAAATGACTGCTGACCCAGGAGCAACTATGACGTAAGCCTCAACATTCTGCTTTTGTATTTCACAAAAGTTAATATCAAAAGGGTTAGAGTGTAGAATAGGAAATAATTTCAAAATGATCAGCCTTGATGTGGGCACAAATATGTCACAAATCACTTTTTGCACAGTGCATATTACTTCATAACTGCAAATATCACTTGTTATCCAGATGTATTTTTCTCTAGTTCTTTATAAAACAAATAATAGTTTAACTATTTTCAGAGATACTTTAGGTTCCTTTTTGTCTAGGACTAAAAGGATATGGTAGGACAATAAGAAAAAGATCTTAGGGAAATACAAACATATTCCAGATACATGAATGGTTTCTATTGCACTGATAAGCTGTTAGCCTAAAAACAAAAAAGCAGGCTCTCTACAGGATATACATGAGGCATATTTATAAGAGGTCCTATGAGAGACATCTCCTGTTTGAAGAAACAGAATTTCAGTCCAAGTGAATATGCCACTAGGCATATTCAGAATTTGTTGAGGTACCTGTGTACATAACATACATATTGATGGCTCTGTTTGAAAGACAGTGGTGAGTAGAAAGACAAGGAGAGCTAAAGTAGGATAGTGAACAGACAATTTGAAGAAAGTTTAGTTGCCACCATCAAAAATTTTGAGCATTATGTATCTGAATAAGCAAGCAAAATAACCCTGAATCTCTGTATTGCTTTTTTAAAGATCTTTTCAGCAGCTTTTTATTTATAATAATTTTTAGCCTGAGAAAAGACTAGCACAGTGAATACACAATTGTCATTTGCCTAAGCTCATCAGTTGTTAACATTTTGCCACATTTTTCTATGTGTTTGTGCATGTGTATGTAAAATCTCTCTATATATTACACACACATACACACATGCTCAAATATATAAAAATGTATATATTTTGTGAACCTTTTGGAAGTTCTTTTCCCTGAACCAGTGAGAATTATTTGCAGACATCATGACATCTGACTTCTTAATACTTCAGCATATCTCTTCTAAGAACAAGAACATTCTTCTACATAACTACAATATAATTAGCATAGTCAGGGAATTTGACATTGGTGTACTAGTTATCTAATATACAGTTATATTCAAATGTCTCCAATTGTTCTAGTAATATCCTTTGTAGTTTGGGGGGGGGTCTTGTTTTGTTTTTGATTCAGGATAAATTAAGGATCAGGCATTCCATATACTTGTCATGTCTCTGTAGTTTCCTTTAATCAGAACAGCTCCTCAACCTTTGTTAGATTTTTGTGACGCTGACTTTTTTTTTTGGCTATGGCATGCAGCATAGTTCCCTGACCAGGGATTGAACCCGTGCCCCCTATACAGGGAGCATGTGACATTTTTGAAGAGCACAGGTCAACTGTTTTTCAGAATGTCTCTCAATTTGGAGTTGATTTTTTTCTCATTATTTAAAATGTTAAACACTTTTGGCAGGAAAACTATTAATATATAAGTGATGTTATGACCTTTTCCATATATCATGTCAGGAGGCACACTCTGGCAGTTTGTCCCTTTATTTGAGATAAGTTTGATCATGTGATTAAGATGGTGTTCACAAGATTCACCATTGTAAAAGACCTTTTCCCGTTTGTAATTATTAAGTAATTTGTGGGGTGATACTTTGAGACTTGTGTAAATATCATGTTCTGCACCCATAGGTTTTTTTTTGTTTGTTTTTTGATAAATTTATTTATTTATTTATTTATTTATTTATTGGCTGCATTGAGTCTGTTTCTGCACACGGGCTTTCTCTAGTTGCTGCGAGCAGGGGCTACTCTTCATTGTGATGCGCGGGCTCCTCATTGCAGTGGCTTCTCTTGTTGCAGAGCACAGGCTCTAGGTGCGTGGGCTTCAGTAGTTGTGGCACATGGGCTCAATAGTTGTGGCTTGTGGGCTCTAGAGCACAGGCTCAGTAGTTGTGGCGCACAGGCTTAATTGCTCCGCAGCATGTGGTATCTTTCTGGGGCAAGGATCGAACCTGTGTGCCCTGCATTGGCAAGTGGATTCTTAACCACTGAGCCACCTAGGAAGTCCTGCACCCATTGGTTTTAGCATCCATTGGAGATTCTTGCTTAAATCAATTATTACTCTGATGGCTGTAGTACAAAGTTCTGTTACTTTAAAACTGAATCAGTACATCATTTGGTAGCAGATAAATCAGTCATTGACATATGTATTGGAAGATATTTGATATGATATTCTAAATTATGTAAATTGTACTGAAATGAATATATCTCTCTTTAGGCATTTTCTAAACTAAACCCTAAGAGTATTGCTGCATCTTCTGCAATTTGCTATAGCTCTCCTTTTCAATACTCTTTTATGAATATTTTCTATTTAATTACAGGAGATTCCAATGTAAAAAGTATTAATTACACAAAAGATTTTAAACAAGGTGTTTTGTTTTGTCTTGTTTTGTTTTGTTTTGTTTGCCTGCACATGCAGGATCTTAGCTCCCCTAACAGGGATTGAACCCGTGCCCCCTCAGTGGAAGCGCAGAGTCTTAACCACTGGATCGACAGGGAAGTCCAAACAAGTTAAAAAGATTGAGGAGGGGGAAATCAATCATTTCTTCATTCAATATATATTTGTTAAAAATCTACCATGTATCAAGATTCTGGGAATTCACTAGTGAACAAAAGAGACTATATGCCTTCCCTTCATTAGGAAAAAAATAAATGATGTCCATTTAAGTCAAAATTTTGAAGTCTTGGTAGGTCATGCATTGTCTGTAGTCTTTGTGTGATTAAGGCAATCTTCTCTGTTTTATAGGGTGTCCTTCATACACAGGACATGAAGTACTTCACAAAGAGAATAATTTTAAACTGAAGAGAAATGGAAGATTTTTAAGGCTCACTTTAAAAAGAGAAAATGACTCATTGGCTCAGAGGGAGGAAGTGGGTTGCATTCAAATAAAACAGTACAAGTTAAAGAGCAATGTTCTTTCTTCAGGTGTTGGGAGGGAGCACTGAAGAGGCCAAAACTGTCGATCTAGAGTTAGAAGGCAAAGGAAGTCTGTGGAAATTAGATCAGATAGGGTTCTTTTTCTTATATTTGTAGAAAGTTTCAAAAAGAGTAAATTCATTTTGAATTGACTCCAATAAGAGAAAAATAGAGAGGTGACAGAAAGGAAATAATTGCAGAAGTCAGAGAGGGGAGGATATTTATAATGAAGCAAGCTAAGTAAAGAGCTGAAGAAGGTACAAAGACTAGTATTTTTGCTGAGTGAATCTGCCTTGAGACAGTATCTCCTCCACCTAGCCAAGTTATACAGAAACAAATTTCACTATAATTAGTATATTCTAAAGTATATTATAACAATACAAATTAAATGCATGTGCTGTAAAGCACATAAATTGCCATAACTAAATTAAAAAAGAAAACAGGACCATTTTAAAGGATTTCAAATGCTATTAGAATACTTCCCATAAAGAAGATATCTTTGTTTCTCAGTGTTAAGGAAATCCAAGCTGCAACTCCCCTGGAGCCTGTCAGAGAAATATCACTATAATTGGTATGAGTCCCCAAGTACACTGACAATAATTGAGGCTTATATCCCATGCATTATACTTGATGGCACATCGTATTAAAAAGGAACAAAATTATAGAGGTGAGGAGCTACCATATGATACAGCAGAACAGCAACTCCTAGATGAGGCTTACAGATACAGATTTTAGAACTAGGATGATCCAGTTGATGAAGACCTGGAAGTAAAGTCAAAGTATCAGCCTGTAAAGCTGCATACCACAGCAGATAAGATAAGCAACAAATAACAGAATGATGTTGCCCCCTACTTCATTTGTATATTTGTTTCCCTAAAACTGAAAGTCATCTTAGAACATCTGCAGTCTTATAAATGTGCAGTGTATTCTTTAAGGATGTCACTTATTGATTCTATATTGTTAGTATAAATTAAGAGGCAATATGGTTAGAGAAAAAACATTAAACCAGGGTCACTAGTATGGTGACCTTGTGCAACATTTAAATTATTCGAATTTTACTTGCCTCTCCCTCAAAATTAAAAGCACTTATATTTATTGGTTTCTTACCATGTGCCAAGTGCTTTCATGTGTCATCTTACATAATTCTCATATCACCTCAACATAACTCAGCCTCCTAGACCTCCATATTCTATGAAGCCAGTCGCAGTATATTGCTGCATCTCTCCCCATCCCCCTCCAAGCCCCCCAGAATTCTATCTTCAAAATTTTGAAAAATGTGTAGATTTTTCTGCATATTTTGGGAGGAAATGGGAGGTAGGGGTTATTTAACAGAACTTCTTAAACATACTCTTTTTTTTTTCAAACCGTCCCGTCTTTTTCACCAAAATTCTTCTCTTTTGGCAGGACTCTTCTCTCTTTATCTTTCTCTAATCTCAAAATATCCTCCTCTCTCGGACATGTTCACCCAATCTTTCTCTCAATGGACCCCTTCTCAAAAATTCCATCTTTAAGCTTACCCCTTAACAAGTCAAAAGTACCAGGAGTACCAATTGTCCCTCAGGCTTGCCCTTGCCCAGACCCCTGAAGGTCTCCACTCCAACCAGTATTTTTTTTTATATATATAAATTTATTTGTTGGCTGCGTTGGGTCTTCGTTGCTGCACATGGGCTTTCTCTAGTTGCTGAGAGCGGGGGCCACTCTTCATTGTGGTGCACAGGCTCCTCACTGTAGTGGCTTCTCTTGTTGTGGAGCACAGGCTCTAGGCGCGTGGGCTTCAATAGTTGTGGCTCACGGGCTCTAGAGCACAGGCTCAATAGTTATGGAGCACAGGCTTAGTTGCTCCGTGGCATGTGGAATCTTCCCAGAGCAGGGCTTGAACCCGTGTCCCCTGCATTGGCAGGCAGATTCTCAACCACTGCGCCACCTAGGAAGTCCTCCAACCAGTATTTGAGGTAGACCCTATTATTATTCCTAATTTATAAAGGAGGAAACAGAGGCTTAGCATGCCTACTTGCTCAATCATACAGTTAAAAAACAGAAGTCAGAATTTGAACCCAGGTATCTTTGACTTCAAAGTTGATGCTCTTTTAGTCTCACTGTGCTATTCTTCCTAGCTCACTCCCAGAAAAATATCACCTGCCCTACCATCACCATAATCCTATACTCCCCACACCCTAATTTGAAGCTGGAAGGTCAGGAGATTCTGGGCCTTACTGTCAACAATATAACATGCTGTATCCTATTCAACTGAGGGGGTTAAATGAAACAATCTTTCTTGGCCCCTCTTTATTTCTAATATCCATCCCCATCTTCTTCCTCCTTCTCATCATACTCCCCCATCCCCTGAGAAAAGGAGGAAAGAAGAGAAGATAATATAAAAGAAAGGGAAATAAGAGAATAGGCTAAAGGAGTCATGTGGGTGGTTTTCTGAAGCTGTTTTTACTTGGTCAGAAATAGAAGTAAATTAAAGCCCTCTAAAAGAATGTGGAAAGCTATTACACCTTCTTGTACTTTACCTCAAGACTTGTTTATAACTGCTAGAATACTCAAGTTCAAAGAAACTTTAAGAAAGGTTTCTTGATTTACATGTCACTGAGAGAGTGGCTGTTTTAACTGAATCATTTTGTTAAATAATAATAGTTACAGTTTCTTGAGTATCTCATGTGCCAAGATTGCTGTAAGGGTAAATCTAATGCTTTATAAATGACCTGGCACAGTTCCTGGCATGTAGTAGGCTCCCAATGACTTGTAGTAAATATATCTCGAATCTTCACAACAGCCCTAAGAAGTAAGGGAAGTTTTTTGTTCCCATTTTACAGTTAAAGAAACTGAGATTCATAAAGATAAATAGCTAGCACAAGGTAACATAGATAAATAAGTGAATCGGGATTAGGAAAGCAGATAATAATAATTGCAGTCACTGGGTTAATGCCTTACCTAAATTATTTCATTTTATTCTTACAACTACTGTACCAGTTAGGTACAGTTGTTATCCTCCATTTAAAATGAAGAAACAGACACTTAGAATGATTAACAATTTTCCTGAGGTCATATGGCTGGCTAATAAGCCAAAATTTGAACCCAGGTCTAACTCTAAAGCTCTTACACCAGGGGTCTCCAACCCTCAGGCCCTGGACTGGTAGAGGTTAGGGTTAGGAACCTGGCCGCACAGCAGGAAGTGAGTGGCAGAGCAAAGCTTCATCTGCCGCTCCCCATCGCTAGCATTACCACCTGAACCATCCCTGCCTAAGTCCATGGAAAAACTGTCTTCCATGAAATCCATCACTGGTGCCAAAAAGGTTGGGGAACACTGTCTTACACCACATAGCACATTAAGGCTGTACGTGCCTGGGGAAAGGTTAGCATGCTGTCATATGAGAGGCTTTGCAGAGATGTATCCATTACCCTGGTGAGTTGACCAATGTTCAGGGCCCTCAGCCTTACAGACAGAGATTTGATTAGGTCATCCTACTGAGCACAAATCCATTTCTCAGGGGAAGGCTCATATTAATCAGACTCATGAGACTCAATGAAAGTCAGAGAGCCAGTGTACTGATAAAGAAAAATGTAACTACATTTGAGGTTCTTGTGACGAGGGCATTCTCTCCTTGTAAGCAGACCTCTATAGGAATCCAAATTTTAATCCAAAGTTAATTACTAATTATGGAATCCAAGCAAAAGGAAAATAATTAGATGAGTTGAAAGTGTCTGCCACATAGTAAGGACTCAGTAAATCTTGGTTGTTATTATTATTGTTAATAGCCATTCACAACAGAGAGGGGAGGAACCATGAATTGCCTCAACTTATGTGAAAATGTTTGTATGTGTACATATGTGCATTTTTCTGAGGGAGAGTCTATATATTTTATTAAATTATCAAAGTGTTAGTGACCTACAAGAAAAGTCAAGAGCCGTAAATCCTACATGAAATTCTACACAGAATCCTGAACATTTTGATGGAGCAAGTAAAATTTGAATTGGCCTGGTGTTCTCCCAGAGCTAAGGCTGTTATGTTATGTTGTAGTTTAATTAAATATAACCTCTTACATTACAAGTCACTTTTTAGGACCTTTTTCTCCCCGTGTTATCTTTCCTATATGATTTCTTAGCACTTTTGCAAATCCTATAATTTCTCATTTAGTTCATTCAAAATCATCTCCCTTTGGAAATGACATTCTTAACATTCAGGCTCTATACCTGGAGTAATCAATGATGAGCAATAGTACCTATTATCTTCTGTGCATAGGTTACCACATTGGTGATAGCAAACAGTAACTTGCCAAGAAAAAGCCATAGCCATACATCTAAAAGCTCCAGATTCCTTCTCTTCCTTAGATTATCTATAAGGGGGTGGCAGTAGAGAGGAGGGAGGATTACTTCAATTAGGGGGAAATCCTGTCTCCTTTTGCATTTCCCTTTCTGTCAGAACACCCTTTAAAAGTTCCTTGAATTACAGCTTCTTTGGAGATATATCACAAATCTGTGTCTAAAAAGATCTAATTTGGGGGAGACCCAAATTGTCTTCTCTTCTGTATCCATTCAACAATAGTTATTGAGTATCTTCTATATTATAGGTACTTTTCTAGGCACTGTAGTTGCAAAAATGGATAAGGATTTAGAGTACAGCTGGGGAATGAGACCCATGAATTAAAAATTATAATGTAGTGTGCTTTAATAGAGTTATATGTACATAGTGGTATGAGAGGACAGTGGAGGTAGGCTCTACTCTGTTTCAGAGTATCAAGAAAGGTTTTCAAGAAGGGATGACACTTGATTGGTGAGTAGGAGCTAAATGAACAAACACAATGGGAAAGGGGCTTTTGTTTCAGAGATAATCAAGTTTATAAATGCATTGAGGTATAAGAGGACCTGCTGAAATAAGAAAAAATGAAGTTTGAGAGGAAAGGAGGAAGAATGAGTATAGCTGTATATAAGGATAGTGGGCCCTTCCTATCCATAGGTTCCACTTCCATAAATTCAACCATTCAACTATTCAAAAATAGTCAGAAAAAGAAATCCAGAATGTTCCAAAGAGCAAAATTTGAATTTGCCATGCTCTAGCAGCTATTTACATGGCATTTAAATTGTACTTAAAACTATTTATGTAGCATTTACATTGTATTAGGTATTATAAGTAATCTAGAGATGATTTAAAGTGTATGGAAGGACACAATATTGTAAATCAACTATCCTCCAATAAAAAAATTTTAATTAGAAAAAATTAAAGATTAAAATTAAATATATGGGAGGATGTGTGTAGGTTACATGTAAATACCACACCATTTTAAATACGGGACTTGAGCATTCATGAATTTTGGTATGCATGGTGGGGAAGTGGGTCCTGGAACCAATCTCCCTATGGATACCAAGGGGGATGTAGGTAGCAGAGAAAAAAAAGGAGGGAGTGTTGAGGGAGTGTCTTCCTGAGAGCCCTCCTTTTCTTTGTGAAGAAGCAGGCAATGTCATCTAAGGTTAGGGAACAAGAATGGAAAAGGGGGCTTAAGGAGACTACTGAAGTTTTGGTAAAGGGGAGGTGAGGCTAACCATGCTCGTATAGAAAAATTACTAGGCAGAATGGAGAGACCATCTGTGAGAGGCATTAACACAGCTGTTAAAACTTCTCTCTGCCCATTTAGTGAACCCCACTCTCCTTTCTTGTCTTCTCCTCATTGTGATTTCTAACTGGTCTACCTTCTGTGGAGGCACCTATCTTTCCATAGTCCAATATTCTCCTTGTTATTTTTGTAACTTCTATATCTTAAGTTTGAAAAATATTTTTGAGCACCCACTGTGTGGCTGGTTGCTGCAGAGCCGAATACAATGTCACCTGCCCTTAAGGAGCATAGTGATAGGTAATAGGAGAGGGGTTGAGGGGGAATATAATATGTAAATAATAATAGTACTAAAGGCAGAACATGAAATGCATTAAGGAAGCATAAATATAGTGTTTGCAAGTTCAGAGTTCACAGCCCCGTTGAGAATATCATCAGGCCCTCAATAGCCCATCTGTGTGGAACATAGGATTCTTTTAAGACCTTGAAGAACCACCCATAAGGATGACCTGGAAGGTTTAGAGTTATTCCATTAAAAAAGAGTGGCATTGATCTGAAAGTGTTATAAAGACAATTCGTCTCTAGCTATTTCATCCAACTGAAGGGGCTTTATTGCTTTACTACCCTTTGAGCTGCCTGAATAAAGCAGCCCACCTTCTGACTTCTTAACTCCTGTCAGTCTCACCTGCCTGGCTGCTACTTTCTTCATAGTGGTTCACTCCAAAACTAACTTTCTGTTCTTGTTCTCACATTGGACCTGCTGAATCAGTAAATCCTACCCAGCCCCAGCCAGCTGGTTCTAACCTCAGCCATTTAATCAAGTAGCAGTTTAGTTTTTATTTTTTTGATTGTTTGACTCCGCAAAAATCAGAAGGCACTGACGGACAGCCAAACCATCCTCAGGGTGCCCTGAGTGAAGACAAGTCAACTTAGATATATGATGGACTAAAATCCTACCACCTAAGGCCCCAAGCAGTGAGAGAAACAGCCATCAAAAGGCAGCAGTTTGGGACTTACCTGGTGGTCCAGTGGTTAAGATAAGACTCCATACTTCCACTGCAGGAGGTGTGGTTTCGATCCCTGGTTGGGGAACTAAGATCCCACATGCTGCGAGGTGTGGCCCCCCAAAATAAAAAATAAAATAAAATGAAAAGCAGCAGTTTATATTAGCAGACTCCTTTCCCAGAGAGCTTCATATCCCCACCAACCTACAATCTCTTTAGCCTCACGTCAATCAGCCACATCCTTACTACACCAAGCCTCATTCTTAATCAGAATCCTGAACTTCATGGAGCGAGCAGAATTTGAACTGACTTTCAACTGAATTCTCCCAAAGCTGAGGCTATTATGCTACACCAAAATTTATTCTGATGAAGTACAACCTGGTAAAATTCAGTTCCATTTATTGATGATTTTGAAGCCGAGATTTTCTTCTGCATCAAAGGAGATGATCTTATGGTTTTCCCTTCATTCTATTGATATGGTATATTATGATGATGATTTTCCTATGTTGAACCACTCTTGCATTCCTAGAATAAATTCTACTTGGTCATGGTGTATAATCCTTTTGATATGCTGTAGATTCGGCTTGCTAGTGTTTTGTGGAAGATTTTTACACGTAGGGTTTTTTGAAGGGCTTACTATATTAGGGTTATTAAGTGAGAACATTTCACTTCTTGCCAAGTGAGTGTTAGTCCCCTAGTGAGTATCTCTCTCAAGAGTGTCAATATTTGTAACTACCTTGTAATCATAATATATTTTTTGAATCCATATGATTATGGTAAGAGCTTATCTTTTCTGTATCCTATTTTAGAAGAATAAACTTTAGACATCAGCGATAAAGATATTTCTAAGATTCTTCTCACCTCAAATTCATAACCAGTACAACATTGAAGGCTTCCAACGTATAGTTAGTGAACAAGAAGGAGGTTCCCAATCTGCTCTCATTTATCATATCATCATGAGGGAGGATTGCATATTTCTTATTCATTAGACTAGAATAGTGCTTGGTACAAAGTAGGCCATTAATAAATACTTCTGATAAATGAATGAAGAAATAAATAAATTCAATCTTAATAGTTTGTAAAGAATAATTGTTTAACCCCAAGAGTTATCCTAAGACAATAAGTAATGTTTTGTTTTTTATTTTTAAAAAATCAAACAAAACAGGAACTATTTATCATAGGAATCTCAGACGCTTGAACTGGATAGCAGTGGGGTACATAGCAGCTCCAAACCCTAGCCCATTCCCGAGTCTATGAACAAGCCTCTGCTTGTTTAGAACACACACCTACCCTGTCTTCCACGGAAAAGTTGCCTTGTAATTGCAAGTATTACTGTATAGAGTCCATATGATGAAACCTGAAAAAGTGTGTTATCAATTCAGCTTTCAGGCAGACCCCAAAAAACCCATTGGAGGACACATTCTGGCTCATGCTTCAACAACAAGAATAAGCTTGCGAAAGGGAAGAGGAGAACTGAGAATTGCCAAGATTTATGACAGGTAAATATTTTCTTATTCTTTTTTTAAAATTTTATTTGTTTATTTATTGGCTGCGTTGGGTCTTTGTTGCTGCACATGGGCTTTCTCTAGTTGCGGCAAGCGAAGGCTACTCTTTGTGTGGTGCATGGGCTTCTCAGTGTGGTGGCTTCTCATTGCAGAGCACAGACTCTAGGCAAGTGGGCTTCAGTAGTTGCGGCACGCAGGCTCTAGATCGCAGTTGCTCCGCGGCATGTGGGATCCCACCAAGAATCAACCCGTATTCCCTGCATTGGCAGGCAGTTTCTTAACCACTGTGCCACTAGGGAAGTCCCTGAAGTTGTCATTTCTACTGGAGAGAAACCAATTGTTTCTCTACACAATGAAATTCATTTCCATTGCTATAGACTACCATCATAAGAATAATCTGTATTGCTATCAGTTTTCTACAAATTAATCTCTACTCCAAAAGAGTAGAGCCTGCAAACCACAACTACTGAGCTCATGTGCTGTAACTGCTGAATCCCGCGTGCCTAGAGCCTGTGCTTCCCAAGAGAAGCCACTGCAATGAGAAGCCCGTGCAACTCAGCGAAGAGTAGCCCCTGCTCTCCACTACTAGAGAAAGCCCGTGCACAGCAATGAAGACCCAATGCAGCCAAAAATAAATTTAAAAAAATAATAAAGCTTTAAAATAACTAAATAAAATAAAAAATAAAAGAGCATGAAAAAATGAAGAAAAAAAGAGCATTAAATCATGACTTGTACAAATAGAAAATGTCAAAGATTTTTTATTTAACTCATTAACAGATGCAGGAACCAGTAAGATTTTATAACCAGATCAAAGGAAAAGTCAAATTACCACACTTACATAGTCAAACAAGTAATGCTGAAATGAATTATACATTGATCAAAAATGGATCAGTATACATAGGACAATAATCAATTGCATTCTTCCTCACATAATTTACATTTCTATGAAGAAGAATAATTTGAATTACTCATGGCATTGTAAAATAGCTCAAAGACAGTGAAAGCCATGGAGTCTTCATAGATTTGGATAACCTGGAAGCATGTGTTAGGCAACCTATTTTTCCACTGAAGGTACTCAGTCATCTAGTTTATTTCAAAGTCTTTCACAGTTTTCGCCTACATTAGTCTAGCCAATGGAAAGGTGCACACCTATTTATTTTATTATTTTTTAAAAATTTTATTGAAGTATAGTTAATTTACAATGTATTAATTTCTGCTGTACAGCAAAGTGATTCAGTTATACACATATATATTCTTTTTCATATTTGTTTCCATTATGGTTTATCACAGGATATTGAATATAGTTCCCTGTGCTATACAGTAAGACTTTGTTGTTTATCCATCCTATATATAATAGTTTGCATCTGCTAATCCAAACTCCCAATCCTTCCCTCCTCCATCACCCCCTGATAACCACAAGTCTGTTCTCTGTATCTGTGAGTCTTTCTGTTTTGTAGATATGTTCATTTGTGTCATATTTTAGATTCCACATATGATATCATATGACATTTGTCTTTCTCTTTCTAATTTGCTTCGCTTATGATATGATATGATAATATGATATGAGTATGATAATCTCTAGGTCCATCAATATTGCTGCAAATAGCATTATTTTATTCTTTTTTTTAATGGCTGTGCATATTCCAGTGTGTGTGTGTGTACACACACCACATCTTCCTTATCCTTTCATCTGTCGATGGACATTTAGGTTGTTTCCATGTCTTAGCTATAGTAAATAGTGCTTCTATGAACATAGAGGTGCATGTCTCTTTTCGAATTATAGTTTTGTCTGGATATATGCCTAGGAACGGGATTGCAGGATCATATGGCAACTCTATTTTTAGCTTCTTTTTGAGGAACCTCCATACTGTTTTCCATAGTGGCTGCACAAATTTACATTCCCACCAACAGTGTAGGAGGTTTCTCTTTTCTCCACACCCTCTCCAGCATTTGTTATTTGTAGACTTGTTTGTTTGTTTGTTTTGTTTTGTTTATTTGGTTGCACCAGGTCTTAGTTGCTGCAGGTGGGCTCCTTAGCTGTGGCTCTCGGGCTCCTTAGTTGTGGCATGCAAACTCTTAGTTGTGGCATGCAAACTCTTAGTTGTGGCATGCATGCGGGATCTCATTCCCTGACCAGGAATCAAACCCAGGGCCCCCTACTTTGGGAGGGCAGGGTCTTAACCACTGTGCCACCGGGGAAGTTCCTTGTAGACTTTTTAATGGTAGCCATTCTGACCGGTGTGAGGTGGTACCTCATTGTAGTTTTGATTTGCATTTCTCTAATAATCAGTGAAGATGAGCATCTTTTCATGTGCCTATTGGTCATCTGTACATCTTCTCTGGAGAAATATCTATTTAGGGCTTCTGCCCATTTTTCAATTGGGTTGTTTGTTTTTTTGTTATTGAGTTGTATGAGGTACATACCCATTTAGAATCAGATAAGCCTCTAAGGGTCCGCTACACAATGCCTGACAGTGCACTGTTAGAACACCCAGTTATCCCTTTTGGTTATTTCCAAGTTTGGGGTAATTTTTCTTGACATCCAAAACCTTACATATAGAAGTTGTTCAATAAATGTTTGTGACGGTTGGTAATACTTGTAGGTAAATTCTGCAGTCCACATTTAGATGTACCAACCCACATGTCTCTGGAGACTCAGACTAATAGGAATATGATGCCTGTGACATGAATATAGTATTTATAGAAATAGAGCTTTTTATAAACTTCTGTTCCCTTGTATTCTGTTAGCCCTGAGATGCCTGAAAATGAAGCCACCTTCGCAATAACTGCTGGAGGAATTGGGGATGCCAAGGAGTAGGTGGTGAATTGATGCAAATTGCTTCTTAGTGCTTATTAGGAGCTGAAGAAATGGAAAAGCAGTCTCAAATTTCAGATCTTGAAGTAAGAGTTTGTTTTTTTCATGTGTTATTAAAGGAAAGTCAGCAAAAGAGATTTAAATCTTATGTTTATCTTAAAAGTCTCTGATTTATAATAACTACACATTGTATGTCAGTTCAGGAATATAAATATGTATATGAATGAATAAACTTTTGAAAACTAGTTGGGGAAGGGATACCTCACTTTAGCTTTTCAAAGTGAGCCACTAAGCAGATGGAAAGTCTAAGAGCTCAGAAATGTCCCCTTTTCCTACAACTTCCCCACAAACACTTACAGAAGTGAATACACTTCCAAAGGAGGGAGATGTTTAAGGGAAGAATGTTTACAGGACACACAGAAAAGCTTTTTTATTTATAATATCAAACTGTACATTCACATTTATAGCAACAGAAAAGAAATGTTAAGTTAAATTTTAAATCATTTGACTTTTTGACAAGTTGAAATTACTTTTTAAAAATGTACTTCTGATACATACATATTTTATTGGGGAGATAAAAAGGAAGGTAATTAGGAAATTTACAATTTGGGGTGGTCAAGATAGCATGACTTTTATGTTTTAAGTTTTGGGTAGAGAATTCAAAATCTTTTTTAAAATATTAAAGTTAATTTAAATGTAAAATTTCTAGATACTAATTGTATAAATGTGTAAAAAATATTGTTTTTTCTAATTGTTAAGTGAAAATAAGATCTAGTTTTCAAAAAGTATGTATGATAAATATATTTACTACTTAAAACACTAATAATATTTACAGTGACAATCTTTATAGATCTCAAAAAGATTTAATCTCTTATGTTGCAACCACTTGTATGAGAATTCAGTTAATGAAAATACCATTTGTTACAAAAGGTATTTGATTATCCATTGTCATTCACTCGCCAATTGTATACTGAATGCTAAGTGCAAAAGAAGTATGGATCCTGCCCTCAAAGAATGTGTATACTAAGAGAAAAGACTAATATTTATGAAAAGATGAGAGAGCAAATGATTATAATTAATTTGGATTGTGTGGTTCCAAAATGGGAGAGGAAAGGTTAAGCTGTGGGACAGCATGTACAGAGGTATAGGAACTGGGATTTGGAAACAAAGAGACCAACCTGGCAAGCAGAAAATGTTTACAGTGTGGAGTATTGGGAAATAAGGACTTTTAAATTTTATTATTATTTTTAAAGTTCAGAAGCTGCTCCTCTGAATAAGCAGAAGTTAAAGTCATTGTGGAGCAGATTTCCTGTATTCTGCAAAGTCACTTAAATGGCTTTTTTTTTTAGTTTGCAAATACAAATGCACACTTTTTCCTTGGGAAGGAAAGGTTTTGCTACTTGATAAAAACAACATCTCCCAGAGATCCCCTAGCATGCCAAGCCCTGGAGAGGGAATGCACTAATTTGTATAGGAACCCAGAGCTTTTTGGTAGGAAAGGAAATAAAACTCCCAAGATTTGAATTTCAGAAAAATTTTCTTAGTTAAGCTGAGTACCCCCCGACAAGGAGAATTTACCCATTGGTGTAGAGTTGGAAACCAGGGCTCAACACAAGGGCCTACAGTTCTGTGGGGAAGGCTGGTTTCAATATGGCACCTGGCTAAGGCTAGAAACCTCTCTGGATCCAGCCGCTCTGATATGTCCTGCTTTGGAGAACAGTAGCTGAGCATGTGAATGTGAACTAAAAAGCTGTAAATTTCGGGCCCAACCTTGGGACAGCATAGCAGATTGTGCAGTGCCCCCTGAACTTTTCTAGACCAGGGTTCAATTTGCCACCAATGATCAAAGCATCAGGTCTTTCCAGTCTTCCCTCTCCATCTGACTGTAGAAATAGCTTTGGCTTATTCCAAGTGGGAGAGAAGACTCAAAAATGAGGTGTTATTGGTCAGAACTCTTTTGGTTGCAAGCCACAGAAACTCAGACTAGCAAATGCAAGACATGAATTTGTTGGCTCAAGAGAGTTTGAAAAGTCCAGAAGTAGAGCTGACTTTAGCCACAGCTGGAGCCAAGATCTCAAACAGAATTATCAAGACTTTTCTCTCTATCTCCATCTCCTGCTCTGCTCATTTCCATGCTGCTATTGTTCTTTGACAGGCTTTCCCTGCATAGTAAGTAGCCAAGATGCTGTTTATAGCTCTAGGCTTACATCCCACCAAGTTAGAAAACACACTAGAAAAAGAATGCCTTTTTCCTCCACAGATTATTCATTCTGTGGAAATAAGCAAAAACCACCAAAGGAGAACAGAGGCTATTTATTCAGAGTTTGCTACAGCAAGAGTCAGTGACCTTCAGTTTGCTTTTGGTAGAGACTCAAAGGCAGGCAGAGGATTGGGAAAGCTTTATAGAGGAAAAAAGGAAAGGCTTCAGGCATGCTCTGATTGGAGGTTGTTGGCATAGGGAGTTGGAGGATTAATTTCATAGAAATGCAGAAAATGGATAAAGGAAATAATACTGGCATCAGGGAGATAATTTAGGAACAGTTATGATAAGTCAATTGTGAGGTGGTAAAGAATGGGACTCTGGTGGTAGCAATGAAATGGACAGAGAGCTTAAAAAAGTAGTTAAGATTTGGTGTGAGACTGAATATAAAAAGAGGAAGAGAAGGCAGAGTCACAGGTGACTTGACAAAGTTCTTTAACCTATGAGAGGAGATTATGTTTGTATCATGAACATGAATGAAGAAGTGTTGAATAAAGATTAGAGATTTTACCTGGAAAGGTTAGCTTGTATTAGTTTGCTAGGACTGCCATAATAAAGCACCACAAACTAGAGGGCCAAAACAACAGAAATTATTGTCTCACAGTTCTGGAGGCTAAAAGTCCAGGATCGAGGTTGGTTCCTCCTGAGGGCTGTGAGGGAGAGTCTGTTCCATGCCTCTCCCCTAGCTTCTGGTGGTTTCCTGGTAATCTTCAGCATTCTTTGGCTTGTAGAAGAATTGCCCTGATCTTTGCTTTCATATTCACATGGCTTTCTCCCTATGTGGATGTCTTTATGTCCAAATTTCCCCTTTTTATAAGGATACCAGTCATATTGGATTAGAGGCCCACCCTACCCCAGTAAGACCTCAGCCTAGCTAATTACATCTACATTGACCCTATTTCTAAATAAGGTCAATTCTGATGAATTGGGGTTTAGAACTTCAACATATAAATTTTAAGGGGGACACAATTAAATAACAGTAAGAATCATGTACAGTTAAGTGTCAAACACCAGGATGCACAAGATACAACCTGAACGCAATACCTGCTACAATCAGAAACATGGAAGTCAAGATCTGGGGAAACCTAGTATCTATTTAGAAAATGAAGAGATTGAAATAGATGATGTCTTCCATCCCTTTCTAACTTTCCCGTTCAATTATTCCTTAAAGAACAAAGAACAAACAAGGACAGAAAGTCAGGAGATCAGAATAGGGTGGTCAAGCCAAAAATAGGGAATACAATAGACTAGACTCAGAGAAGGGATATCTTTCATGGAAAGGAGAGGGACTGGGACCTTAGACACCAAGTTGCAGCCAGTCAAGTCTCCTTCACCTGACTCAGGGTTGTTGGCTATGGTGAATGTTCATCATTTTTTTGGTTGCACAATTTCCATTTATCCATCATAATAACATGCTGGTTTTCTTTTAAAGAGTCGCCTCTCTCCAATTCATGTAGTCTATCCTGCGACATTGGATACTGAGCAACAGTCACAAGGATGAGAGCATGGGTTAGAGGCCACTAACACATGCAATGACAGCAGGGGCAGCACGGCTGGCAGCAGTGGCATTGATCTGAACAAGCTGTTCCTGCTGCTAGACTGCAGGTTTCTGACTCTTAAACTGCAGTGTTGCTTAGCCTCCTGTCCATTCCTATGGTGGTTCTTCAGGCTCCTGCCAATTCAATGACTCCTAATGTCCCTCTGATAAATTTCTCTTTGCTTCAGTAGCCAGAGTTGGATTCTATTATTTGCAATCTAGAATTCCATCCAAGGTGACCCCCAAAGGCTGCTTCAGGGGACTAGAAAAAAGGAAGCCAGGAAGGGCTTACTTAACAGTCAGGTGGATGATTCCTCATTATTCATATACTCTTCTATACCAGTCTTCAATATTTTAAGAGGAAAGTTGTTGAAGAGACTATTACCTGGCTGAACCCAAAATAATAGTGTCTAAAAAAGTCGAGGTTTGTTTTTCTCTCATAGACAAGAAATCTGAAGCCATGCAGTCCAGAGCTATTATACTGGCTCCACCTTGTAGAGGAATCCAGGCTCCTGTCTTTCTGCTTCCATCCTGCGCTTGGCTTCCATTCTCAAGGTCAGCTTATGGCCTAAGATGATACTGGAACTATGGTTGGAGAAATCAAGTTGGGGGAACAAACATGAAGGGCAGAGGGCAAAAAAAGGTTCTTTCCAGCTGAGTCAGCTCCTAAGAAGCACCCCCACCACCACCACCACCCACATACACACACACACAACACTTCTGCTTATATCTCATTGGCCTGAACTCACTCATATGGCCATATCTATATACTAAAAAGTAGGGACATACTGTCTTTTGTTCTAGGCAGCAATATGCCCAGCTGAAATTCGGAGTTCTGTAATTAAGGAGGAAAGGGAGAATGGCTGTTGGGTAAGCAACTAGCAGTTTCTACCGCAAAATCTTCTTTTACTTTCTCATCAATGACAAATTTCTTGAATGTCTATTACAGTAAGTACCCTACATACGAACCTTGAAGATGCGAACTTTCAAAGATATCAATGTGCATTTGCATGTCCAATCACATAAGTTAGTTCACGTGTCTGGTGTACATTGTCACGTACGTGCATCCTCTACAAATGGTTGTGCTTTTGTGTACTTTACTATACAGTACTGTATAGAGTACAGTAGTACAGTATCTTTATTTCAAGCCCAGGATGTCTGAAAGCAAGTGTAGAAGCAGCGGTGATGTTGCTGGTACTGCTAAGAAGCGTCAGGAATTAGAGGCCCAGAGAAAGGATGAAGAGAGACAAGAGGAAGAAGTAACTGAAGCACCAAAGAGATTCAGGGCAGAGGAAATGGCAAGGGGATTTTCTTTATTTCAGGAGGAACTGTTAGTTTTTGAGGCACAGGACCTGAACATAGAATGGTACATGAAGGTTGCAGTAGCCGTTCAGAATGCTATCCAAAGCTACTGTGTCATCTATGATGAGAAAAAAAAGAACTACTACCCAGATACCACTGGATCATTTTTTTAAGAGGGTAGATAGAATTGAATCCAGCAAAGAATCTGAACCTGTGCCATCAACAACAGCATGAGTGAAACTGCAGCTTGTCCTCCATCTCCTATTGCGAATGATCCTTCAGCTCTACCGTCTCCCACCTCCTGCCCCTCCTCCAGTAGTAACTCTTCTTGCCTGTTCACTTGATGCCAGCCCCTGTATGCCAGTAATTTTCAAAGTACTGTACGATAAGATTAAAAATGTTTTCTTCACTTTTTGTGTTTGTTTGTTTTATATGTGTTATTCATGTGAAAAGTATTATAAACCTATTCCAGTACAATACTATATAGCTGATTGTGTTACTTGATTACCTAGGCTAACTTTGTTGGACTTATGAACAAACTAGACTTAAGAACACACTCTCAGAAAAGAATTCAGAAGTTTTGTACTTGTACCAGTACTTGTATCAGTTAGAATGCCCTCAGCTGCAAGTAACAGAAAACCCAATTCCAATTCCAAGCAACCTAAACAATGAGGAAATATGCCATCTCATATAATAAAAAATCCAGAAGTCAACCAACTCCTTACTTAATTCAGCAACTCTATAATATCATCAAGGGCCAAGGTTCTTTCTTTCTGTCCACTTTCCCATCATCATTGTGCTGGTTTGGGTCTCTAAAAGCTCCCCTTATGGTCAAAAGATGACTATAGCAGTTCTACCTTCACATCCTAACTTGATCACATCTTGAAAAAAACAAGGCATTCTTTTAGGAGCAAGGAAACAGCTCACTTATACAGCTGCATTCAGTTTGTGGGTTGGCTGGAGGGTCTAAGATAGCCTCGCATGTATACCTGGGGTCTTGGTGGAGATGGTTGAAAGGGTGAGACTTCTCTCTGTCATCATTCAGTAGTCTAGCCTGAGCTTCTTTACATGGCATCTGGGTTCCAAAAGGGTAAGTGCTTATCAAGCCTCTACTTACTTTTTTCTTGTTAGTGTCTCATTGGCCAAAGCAAGTCACACAAGAAGCCCAGAGTCATTATGGGAGAGGAATACACTGGGGCTTAAATACTAGATGTGTTTTCTTGGAGGTCATCAGTATAACAGTCTTCTACAGGGAACTGTGTTGGGCCCTTTGGGGTGTGGAGAGTTTGTCTTCAAGAGTTTACAATATGGTCAGGGACGTGAAACACAAACGCTTGAAAAGTTAAATAGAAACACATGATTTAAATATTTAAATAACATTTTAAAGACTATGTAAGTCTGAAGGTAGGCACAGAGAGAGGGGTTTCAACCTGGAAAAGCTAGTTGGGTTTTTTTCCCAGGAGATTTCATATGGTGGTGAATGTTCCATGTCTCAGGGTCAGGCCTACAGCCTTCATCTTCAATATGCTTAGTGCCCCAGTACTGGCTAATTTCTAGAGAGATGCCTCAGTCTAACTAAGCCCACTAGCTGCCAGGGAGAGTGTACCAGGATGCCAGTAACATTGAAGAATAGAACATAATGTCAAGCAGACCAGATGTGAATATTGACCTGAACAACCAATCTATTGCCTTGGTGAGCAAGTTCATGTGACGCCAAAGATGTTTGATGAACATGGAATCAGAATAAGGCTGCTTGGATATAAAACTTGAATTATTGATGGGTTCTGGTGGCCCATTATATTCACCTTCATTCATTCATATGTATGTTAAATGTATTATTAAAAGTATTTAAGACAAAAAGGCATAAAATAATACAATTAATATTCATAATGTAAAACATTATCAATACAATTAAAGACCCCTGAATATCCTCTAGGATTGACTCTTTTCTCCCCCACAGAATTATTCAGTTTTCTGAATTTGTCAAACACTTTTATGCATTTCTTTATTCTTACCCTATATATATGTATATATCCCTAAGTAATAAAACATATTTCCTTGCATTCAGTCAATATTGAGACACCAGTTAGGTGCCAAGTACAACAGATATAATAATGATTAATCAAGACTGTTCCTGAAACATGGAGTTACAGGGAAAATCACCCAAATAACCAACATGGTTAAGTGCTGCAAAGCAAAAGTACAGGCAGCTATAAAAATACCCACTGAGGAAGCTGCCTTGTCTGGGGTTAACCTGATATGGTTTGGGGCAGGTACAAAGGCCTGTCAGGCACCTTAGCCATTCACATTATCTTGACAGGCACCCTCTACCTTGGGTAGCTCTTGAATGGCGGCATTGCCAACCTCCCCTCTACTCCCTTCCCCAAGTAGTTTCACCCCTTCTTGGCAGAGAGCAAAAAGCCTGTGCTGAACTCTACAGTCCCAATTCAACTCACAGGTACAACCAAGGGAGTCAATTCCCTCATTTCCCAATCTGAGAACTGGTGTTTGCAGTGATTCCAATAGGTAGAGGAGGTAAAGCCACATGAATCTGCTTGCACTGACTTATTTACTCCGAGCAGGAGCCATTTTGAAGGGAAACAACAAGTCTGCAGCATCCCCATAAATTCTCAAACATACATGTCTAGAATTACATACGTACACAAAAGCAAAAGTCCCTTCTTTTCTCTCCACCTGATTTCCACCCAGTACCTATATGAACCTATGAACCACCTCCAGATCAGGTAGGGGGATGGGTGGATGTGTGTGGGTGTGTGCATGCGCGCATATGTGTGTGTATTTGGGCTTGACGTCCTTGTTTGGCACAGTCCTTCATCGGAGATAACCCTAATGCTATTTAATTTTCCTCCAATTTTGTGCAAATTATATTTTGCCTTTGTGATCAAATTATGTAAATACCAGAGCTTTCCTTCTCATTATATAAAATCTTAGACACACCAGTTGGTGTTTAACTGACCTATTGATGTTTTCACTGTCTTTGTCCTTATGTTCTAATTTTTTTGCCAGTTTGTTTTTGTTCACATTATTAAGTGTATGTATTTCTAGAATATAATTGACTATAACATAATTACATACTTTGGGGTCAACTCTCCTCCTTTCCATCTTAATTCTCAGCAGGATGTTGCCGACTTTCCTCTCTGACTTTCCACTCAGCTCTGTATCTGATCAACACCCCTATATCTACCTGGGGAACACAGAGGAATCTATTAAACATGAACACACCTCTCTAACTCTTGCTCAGCTACTAAGGAGTTTGGTCTCCATTTTAGCATATTCCTACTCCCTCCCTTCCAGCCTGTGAGAGCTGACTTTTCCTCTTTATGCTTGTCAAAAGCAAACAAAGACTCCCAATCACCTGTTCTTCAAGAAAAAAGAGAGACTTGTTTGTATTCCCCAGCAAAGACAAGGCCCTGCTATAGTTGAACAGACTCCCAGGGCCTCCCAAGCACCAGCAGTCATAGTCTAACAGCCCTGGCAGGTCTGATCTTTAACTCTTGAGCCCTATCCAGAAGGAGAACTCAGAGACTGGACCCCAGCAGTGACATGGCAGATGGTCCTTGGCTATAATGACCCAGTAGTTTGCTTGGGTCAGTTTTATGTCTCCTCCAGAACTGAAAATCTGCCATTGAAACAGCCTTGGTTACTCAGCCTTTGGTAAGTCCAAGCCCGTGACAGTTGTTTTTCTACTGCTTGCAAGGGAGGAGAAGTAATGTCAGCTGTATCTGGACTTGAACTGCTGAAAACTCTTAAAATTGGCTGCAACCTTTGCAGTAGTGGACATGGGTGGAGGTGGGGGGGGAGGGGGAGTGTAGGGGTGGGGGTGAGGAGTAACAGGAAATTTGTGGAACCAGGAGTGTAAAGAAAATTACATTCCTGTGCCTTACAATCTCCTGGAATATCTCTGAATTTTCGGACTGTGAATGAGTTACCTCCCATGTGGCTATGTCCCCACCAACAGTCTCTTTTCTCAATGAGCATCTATCTTGAAGGGATCTCAGCACTCCATGGTATCTTAATGGCACTTATATTAGACAAACCCTCTACTAAGCGCTAGTGAACATTACTGATTTTATTATTGAAGGTAAAATCATTACTTTATTGCCTCCTCCTCCACTTTCCCCCCACAAAGCTTTTTGACTTTGGCTTCTCAGATTTTACACTCCCATTCCCATCATTTCACACTGTCTTTATTTTTTATTTTTGGAGCAGAGGAAGGTTTATTGCAGGGCCAAGCAAGGATAACAGTAGCTTGTGCTCAAAAACCCCAAACTCCCCAATGGTTTGGGGGGAAAAGTTTATATATGCAAAATTTGGGGTGAGGGCTGCAGGGTGTGTGACTTTCTTCTGATTGGTTGGTGGTGAGGTAGCAGGACAGTGTTCCAGGAATCTTGTGCTCAGCCTAAAGTTGCCAACCTCCACCTGGGTGAGGGCCTTAGTTCCTGGGAGCCCCACAGGGTCCTGCTCAGTTTCAAAACTGGGATCAGATTCCAGAACCAGGCGATTAGAATAAAAAACATCATCCACCTGGAGTCTGAAGTTTATCAAAACCCATCTTTAACAAATCAAAATAAGAATCATTTGGCCTCAGGACTTAACGAAGCTCAGGTTCTTTATGTCTCATCGCAGAAAGAATTCAGTGAGATACAAAGTGATAGGTAAGAAGTGTAGTGACACAGTAGTTAAGAATCTGCCTGCCAATGCAGGGGACGTGGGTTTGATCCCTGGTCCGGGAAGATCCCACATGCCTTGGAGCAACTAAGCCCGTGTACTACAACTACTGAGCCTGCACTCTAGAGCCCACAAGCCACAACTACTGAGCCCAAGCACCACAGCTACTGAAGCTGGCGCACACTAGGGCCCGCGTGCTGTCACTATTGAAGCCCATGCGCCTAGAGCCTGTGCTCCACAAGAGAAGCCACCGCAAATGAGAAGCCCACGCACCGCAACGAAGAGTAGCCCTCACTTGCCACAACTAGAGAAAGCCTGCACACAGCAACAAAGACCCAGTGCAGCCGAAAAGAAAAAAAAAAGGAAAAAACAGTGTATTTATTTAGAGAGATACATATTCCATAGGCAGAATGTGATCTGTCTCAAAAGGCGAGAACAGTCTTGGGAGAAACACACTCCACAGGCAGAGTGTGGGCCATCTCAGAAGGTGAGAGGCAACACTGTCTTTAAATTCATTTACATTCAACAAAGCAAAGAGGCTTCAGCTACTAGGATCCCTTGACTTAGAAGGCTGCTAGGGAACTATAACAATTTTTTCTGTCACCAAAAAATGTTTTCTTCTCCCACCCTAATTAGAAAGGTCCATTTGCTGAAGCAAAGGGCAGTGTGGATGTATCACCCTGTGCTTTCCAAAAGATAAGTGCCAAGCATTTGTGTATGTGAGTGGAGTATTTATCACACCTTGTTAATTATAATCCCCCTTCTCACTTAGAGTCTTTAAAATGCATTAATACTGTTATTCTGAGTCATTCTGTCTCTTTAATTCTAACTATTTCACCCCTAGTGAGCTGACTGTACAGTCTGAACTCTCTGCTTTCTCAGCTAGCTTGTGCTGTGTGTTGAGGGGAGGAACTGAACAGCTGCCCCCATTATCTATAAAGAGAACAGAAAAAATATCATTTTCAGGTGGTGATTAATGCCTCTTAAGTGCCAGAGGACAGGAGATCTCATCCCTAAGGTTCCAAGGCGGGGGAAGGAACAGAAGTGGACCTTGATTTTTTCTATTTGCATGCTTATAGAGGGATTAACAACAACAACAACAACAATAACAAAATCACAGAAGTTGCGGGAAAATGTGGGGTGGGGGGAGGGGAGTAGAGAATAGAGGAGATCTGTTAAAGCAGGGAGGTGGTAGGAGGTTGTGGCCAGAATTTGGAAGCTCTGAATGTCAGAATATGGACCTAAAGCTGGGTCTTTAGGTCTCAGGGAACAAGAGACTAGCAAGACTGAAAAACACGTGGGATTCCATTCTTCTTTGCCTCTCTAATACGGAAGTCAGGAACACACAAATTCAATTAGAGTCAATAATCAACACCTCTGTGCCTAAATTTCTGCTTGCCAACAACTGGTTGGACAGTGAAGCGACCCCTTAGATGGAGCATGGCTCTCCAGCTCCCTCAGGCCCTACCTGCTCTCAGTTCACCTCTTTAGATTAATGGTCTTCAAATAGTACCCCCTAAGAAAATTCTGAAAACATATTTTAAGTTGCTGTCTAAACTGTTTTAAAGGATGTAATTTATGATATGTTGAAATATTAACATTTTAAAATGAAACTGTCACATTGCTCTTTAAAAGGCATCCCAATGGAATTTAAATACCATAGCAGCTTGATACCAACATCATCCTTTAAAAATACATGAATAAGGGACTTCCCTGATGGTACAGAGGTTAAGACTCCACACTCCCACTGCAGGGGGCATGGGTTCGATCCCTGGTTGAGGAACTGGGATCCCACATACCACGTGGCAAAAAAACAAAGCCCCCAAAATCAATAAGGTCTTTAGGAGTTGAAATTTTAAAAAAATATATTTATTTGGTTGTGCCGGGTCCTATGCAGGAGGCAGCCTCCTTAGTTGTGGTATGAGAACTCTTGGTTGCAGTATGCATGTGGGATCTAGTTCCCTGACCAGGGATGGAATCCTGGTCCCCTGCATTGGGAGTGTGGAGTCTTAACCACTGTGCAGCCAGGGAAGTCCCAAGAGTTGAACATTTTATACGGTTCCTTTTTCTCTTTGAACTCTTATTTTCTTTCCAGAATTTTATTCTATATTTTTATATCAAATGTTTTATTCATCACTTAATTTTATTTCTCTGTGTATTAAAATTTCTTCTGGATTAAGTTATTGCAATTATTAGAACAAAATTAAGCAAAGAAATATAAATATATTACAACTCAATAACTTTTAAACAGAAAGTAAAATGTGTAATGGAAATGCATCTTTTAATAAGATAGAGACTAAGAAAAAGTAGATCCTGTATCCATTGGTAATTTTTTTCTCCCTTTCTATAGCCATTAAGTGCTGAGAAACTTTGATCACATAATTTAGTAGGTGGGAATGGAAAGAGTTTTGTTATGGTAATGTCCCTCAATTCTTTGATCTTCTTCCAAGTTATATGGCAAAAATCCAGAAATCTATCAAGTTATTTTTAAGGATCTATCAGCTGAAAATTCCACGTGGTCCTCCTTCCATTTTGTTGAAAACTAAGAACCAGAATTCTCCTGATTTGCAAAAGGATATGTTACCAAGTCATTAGAATCATTTACTTTTTTCACATCAATATTAGTGTTTCTAATTGTCCTATTTGTCACCTCTGAGATTTTTACATGCATGGCAAAGTCCATAGTAAGATTTTGAGTAGAAGAGAAATATTCTCTGTTTGTAAAGTGGGATGGTGCAATTGTGGACAAATTTCTCAGTCATATCAATTTTTAGAAAAGAATATATATGAAAGTTCAATCTGGAAACAGACTTTCTGAAAACTCTGTTCCAATGTGTACCTTTTATATCATAGTTTGAAAGCAACTGTTTTAGGTAACTTTGTTGATTTAATCATCTGAATATTCTTAACCTCTTATATCTAAAGTACAAATTGACTCTTAAACAACATAGGGGTTAGGGGTGTCCTACCTCCGTGCAGTTGAACAGAGGCCTATGATTTTACAGTTGCCCTTGAATCTGAGGTTCCACATCCATGTATTCAACCAACCTCAGATCTTATAGTACTTATTTAGTGAAAGACTTCCTGGTATAAGTGGACCTGGGCATTTCAAACCCCTGTTGTTCAAGGGTCAGCTGTACAATAAGCCAAGCTATCAAAGAACCAACATGGGTCATACCAAGATAGAAAGCAGAAGCATTATATTCCACATTTAGGTAAGTTTAATGACTATGCAATTGCAGAGCTGTGAATAGGCAAACCAGTCAAAATAACTCCTTCAGGGCCTATACAGCCTAACTCAGTAGGAATTTAACTGTTGGCTAATTCCTATAAGATTCATCCTTGGCTCTTCTTTCTTTCATATCTCACCCATCAACAAATCATTGGTGGGCTTCCTAGGGGGTGCAGTGGTTAAGAATCCTCCTGCCAATGCAGGGGACACGGGTTTGATCCCTGCTCCAGGAAGATCCCACATGCGGCGGAGCAACTAAGCCTGTGTGCCACAACTATTGAGCCTGCGCTTTAGAGCCCGTGAGCCACAACTATTGAGCCCATGTGCTGCAACTACCGAAGCCTATGCACCTAGAGCCCTTGTCTCCACAACAAGAGAAGCCATGGCAACGAGGAACCCATGCACCACAACGAAGAGTAGCCCCCACTCGCCGCAACTAAAAGAAAGCCCGCGCACAGCAAAAAAAGACCCAACACAGCCAATAAAATAAATACATTAATTAAAAAACAAAAACAAAAACCAACAAAAAAAAAATCATTGGCTAGATTTTTAATTAGACCATTTCTCCACTACCCATTCCTACACTACCCATTCCTACTAACCTGCACCAAGCTCCATCATTTCTTGCCTGGATTACTGCACTAGCCTCCTAATTAATCTGCCTGCTTCTGTCCTACCTCACTCTCAATTTATTCTCTAGACTGCAGTGATAGGGGTCTTTTTATTATGTTGCTCTGCTTAGAACTTTTTAGAGATTTCCATTTTACTGAAAGGAAAAGATAAAGTCTTTCAAGTGGCCTACAACTTCTTCAAACTCCTTCAGAATCTGGCCCTCTCCTGTCTTTTCTCCTTGCTACTCCAGTCACATTCTGCCTCAGGGCCTTTGTACTTGCTCTTTCCTCTGTGTTAGCAAGCCTAGCTGCCTCACTTTAGGTCTCTGCTCAAATGTCACTTGATCAGGAAGGTCTTCCCAGGACATCGTGTCGCAAGTATACTCCCGTCCCCCACAGGCACACATACACTATCCCTTTTCTATGTTTTAAATTTTTATTTGTTAGCAACTGCCTGACAAACATTTATTATCCATCTCCCAACTGGAGTGTAAACTCCACAGGTGTAGGAACTCATTGTTCACTGCTGTGCCGCAGTGCCTAGCACAGTGCTTGGACCATTAGGCCTTCAACACTTATCCAATAAATCCATGACTGTCCATCTTGTCTATGGCCTAAGAGACATTTGCACGATCCCTCAGGAAGCTCCTTTCCTTATGCTACTTTTCTAATAATTTGGGAAGCACTCAGAACAGAGTAGGAGCCACCACTCAGCCCCCCACCACTCCCCTCCCCCTTCACCAATCTGCAGAAATAAAAGGAGATGTTCAACGAACTGCTCTGCAAGGGCCCTAACAACTGACAATTCTGTGACACTCTCTGGCCAAGCTTGCGGGACTCTAAAGTGCAGCTAAAGGGAGAAGGAAGCAGGTAGGAAGAAAGTCAGCTTAGAAGGAACTGAGAGTGAAGGAGGCAGCCTGGTCTGGTTAAAAACCTGTGCTTATGCCTTCATCTTTTCAGTGTCTGAAGACCACCGCTTTTAAACCTTTTCGTCTCGGGAGGGCGCTAGGGACCTGTCATGGGCCTTCTGAGGCAGCGCCATTTAACGGTGGCCAAGGGGCCTCAGCGTCTACCTTGAGAGACCCCACCCACATTTCGTTTCTTTGTTAGCTAACTGTGCTCAGACGGGGACAGTGTAAATATTCTGCTCAGAAAAAGCACTCCAGTGTGAACCAAGCGTAGCACAGAGTGATCTAACTCAGCTGGGACGTGGGCACCTAACCAACTCTCCAAAGAACCGACCAAGGGGCATCCATCATGGCGGCCGGCGACAGCGCAGCGAGAGACAACTGATAGGAAATGGCGCCAGGGGCGCGCGGCGAGTCTCGCCAGGCCCAGGGCGGTGGGGCCAGAGCGCTGGCAGGACCATCTGGGAGCGCCAGCCAGGGACCCTGAAGGCGCTCCTGGGCTTTTGGCACCTGGAGACCCTGAAACTTAACCCCTGCAATATGGAGGACAGTCATTGTCTCTGCAAAGCAACGAGCACAAGCAGGCTCGGGTTCCGTCCCGCGTCGGAACCCGGCAAAATCCTCTATTCTCTAAACAGAATGCGTTACGCACACTGCGCATCTTCGCAATAGTGGGCCGGCTAACGACGCAAAGAATGTTACGTCGCTCTCCCCCTCCCCTCCCTACCCCTAGTTCTGGTTCAGGTGGCGCGAGAACTCTACGCCCGATCCGTATTTTGCTTTTCTGCTACCGACCGCAAAGTGCGCCCTCCTCCGCAACTGACGTAAAGTGCTTTCAAGAATATCCGTAGTACTCCGCGAAGCCCTCGAGCTATTCCGAGACGCTGTTTACGTATCGTGTCGGACGTACGTAACGTTAAGCTGGAGCAGTCTCAGCGCCCGCCGCCATTTTGTGTAGTCGCTGGGAAGGAAGGAGACGCCTAAACCGCGGCACTGCCGGGTTTGAGCGTAGCCAAACCTACCCGCTGCTTCTGTAACCCCGATTCTCTGTGTTTTGCTCCCGTCTCCGACGAGAGAGGCGGCGACGGTGGCGTCTGCGACGGGAGACAGCGCGTCGGAGCGAGAAAGCGCCGCGCCTGCCGCCGCCCCAACAGCGGAGGCGCCGCCGCCATCGGTCGTTACCAGACCGGAGCCGCAGGCCCTCCCGAGCCCGGCCATCCGTGCCCCGCTCCCAGATCTCTATCCATTTGGGACCATGCGCGGAGGCGGCTTTGGGGACCGGGACCGGGATCGTGACCGTGGAGGGTAAGGGGGGAGGAGGAGAGGAAAGGCCTTGTGTGCGCGGGGGGCGGGGAGGAGGTTGCTTCCTGAGGAGACCGCAGCCTGCGGTCGAGCGGAAGACTTCGGAGCTGACTGCAGGCCGCGGGGCCAGGCGACCCGGGACGTAATAGCGGTTTAGTGTCTGGGCCTCTGGGTGGGCCTGGGTTCCCCGGGTCACTGGTGACCTGGCAGTGGGGGCGGCGGCTTGGAGACGCCCCAGCCCCTGCTTGCGGACGGTAGTCGTGGCGCGGTCCGGTCCGGCCCGGCCTCAGCCCCGCGGGGAGTAGGAGGGGAGGCCTGGGCGCTGCAGACCCTGACCGGGCCTCCTTCGTTTCCCGGCTTTCGAGCTCGGCGGGTTTGAGCAAGTCATTCGATCTCTCCAGGCGTAGTGTTCATCCGTGAAACTCGGATGTTCTTGCTGAGAGAAGATGATGAGGTCTCCCGAGTTCAGCTTGGGAAAATCTCTTACGCGAAATGGCTTCCCTGTTAATGGAACGGGAAACCTGGTTTGAAACTAGAGACTAAGAGGCTGACTTGTAGTTTTTAAAGTATTAAAACATTATCTTTAGTCGTATTTTAAAGTAATTCGAAGGAAGCACATAGGAGTGCAAAGCGATGGGGTTCTTTGCCATCTAAATGGTCGTTTGCAGGGGAGAGAGTTTTTTGTTTGGTCGCTATTATAGGGTTTTTTTCCCCTCTCTCTAATTGGACTGAGGCATTAACTTCTCGCCTAGCTTGAAAGTTTTTGATGTAGTAATGCCACGATTACTGGGTTGGAAGTTAACAGGATTAAACTGAAGTCCTCCCCGATACTGAGATTCAGATCTTAGTGTTCTCCCCCACCCCGCAAACGAAAAAGTTGCCTAAGAGATCCGTGTTGATTTGTGCTGTTGACTTTTTTGTAATAAAAGTTTTATCCCTGGATAAAAAGTTTACGTGACGCCACTTAATATGTGTGTGTGACTTTGGGCAAGATCCTGAACCTTTGTGAGCCGATTTTCTCATCTGAAGATGGGGATAATAATTGCCTTTGCATTGTTCTCCAGAATTGAGATACTGTAATTGTCTCTCTGTAGTAAGCATTCTGTTAATGCTATTTTCTCCAAACATTTTTTTGTCTTTAGTGGTTCACAGACACAAGTACCAGACCTGCTAGTCACAAGCTTCTCCTCAGTTATCACTTAATTTACTAAATAAAAATGATTGCTTTGACTTATACCTTGTTTGGAAGGAAAATATTTGATTTTAGCATTAAATTCGGAGGGCTCTAAGTAGAGTGTGTGCCTAGTGTTTCATAGTATAGCTAAATTTAGAAGTGAATTTCAGTACAACCACTTAGGAAAAAGAACTTAATGTTACCTAGTAAAAACAAAATGACCCAGAATTCCTCTCTTAAGTTTTATACCCGAACTCTTAGGCCTAGAGAAACCCTTGTACACATACCCCGGTATCCATGTTTATAACAGTGGTGTTCATGACAGAATATTAGAAACAGCTCAAATGTCTGGATAAATTTGTGCAATAGAATATAATACTCTAGTGAAAAAGAAAAACTTGCATCAACATGGATGATTCACAAACATAATATTAAGTAAAAAAAGCAAATCGTGCTAGAAGGATAACATATAAGGACACAAATAAATATGACAAGACCAAAAAACAAGGCAATGGTTAAAATTCAAGGTACTAGTTATTATGATGGAGATTGTAAACTTGAAATAGGCACATGGAGGCTACCAAGGTACTGATAAGGTTATTTCTTTACCGTGAGTATTTGGTTTAATATTTTACTGTATATATGCTTTAATAATAAAAGTTCATTATTTGAAAAGAGGAAAATGAATTACTGATCCATCCTTAGTTTGTTCCACGTTGACTCATAAGTACCAGCTGACATTAAAAAAACTCTAGAAATAATTTATTTCAAACAATGGCACTCTTTAATAAGGTCTGTGCCCTAACTCTACCTTTACTATGAAATTTCCGTTATTTGAATTGCTGTTGTGTTCTTAACTGAACAGAGCTGAAATGGATTATTGTCTTGAAAAGGAAAAGAGTGAGGTAGTGTACAGACTCGGACCAGTCCAAATGCACATTGTACATTTAAACTAGCATGATTTTGCATGTTAATGTGGAAATCTTCAAAACTGGTATTTATTGCAAAGCCAAATTAAACTTAATAAAAACATTTAATGAGCAGCATAGTATGCAAGGGGTTAGGGTATGTGCACTTTTAAATGATAGCACAAATGTACTCAAATTCTGCAAGAGAAAAGGCTCAACTTCTGTTTTTGTCTAGGTCATTATTTTAACGTCTGGGTAGCATTGGAATGCAACAGTAGCAGCATTGAAATGGCATCTTCTAGGAACCACATAAATTTATATGATTAGCCAATCTCTGAAAATTGGTCTTTGGTCGTTTTTATTCTTTGCAAGACTGACAATCTAAAGACTTGGCTTTTTTATTTGTAGACTGCCTTATTTAAAACTGTGTTAGTTGCTTCACTTGCAAGTGAGGGGGGAGAGGTCAATCCATCTAGTCTTAGGTCCCCTCATTCTTAAGCCTGAGGGCATATTGAAGGTGTCACTGGTATTGATCAACAGTAGTATAAATGGAATCAGCCAAGTTCTGTTTTTTGAATGTAAATATTTAATAGCCCTATTAGAATTTACTGCCATCAGTCTTTCTATATATGTATGGAGAGAAATGTCTACCTGGGTCTTTAAGCCAAGGAATTTTAAGAGCATTTTGAATTCCAGGACTTTGAAGCCCTTTAGGATAGTACACCTACTGCCTGTTGATTATTAAGTGGAACCACTTGCAAGATGATGTTATGGGTGAGTTAGAGTGGAAAAGGGGAATTAAATTTAGTGTTTTCAGGAGTAAGGAAATGGGATGGAAACATACTGTATATTTGTACGCTGAACAATGCCCTGCACTTTAATAGGTTGAAATACAGACACGAAGACCATCTTAGTGTTAGGATTCTTCTAGGTAAAGTAGAACGTCACAAGTTTAGCTAATGGCCATATTTGTATTCCAGTTGAACTTACCTGTTATGAAGGTTAGATAAAGCAAAAAGATTGATTTTTAAATTGAGATATAAAGACCTTAAATAAGCCTTATTAATGGTTCCTTTAGTAAATTTATGGTTATATTAATAGTAGTATTTGCCTGTGAACAGAAAGGAGATTGAAGGTAGAGGTGGAGATGAAGTGGAAGGAAAAATCATAAATTTTGCCCTGGCCATTCATTAGCATGAACTGATGGTGAAGACCAGCCTACCAGTCTTTTAGGGGTCCTAGTAGTTTTCCTTAGCAGATTGGCAGGCAAAAGGAGTGCTCGTCACAGTGTAAAGGAGCAAGGGGTTCAAGAAGCTGTTCCAAGTATGGGGCCACTTGAACTGTTTTTCTACCTGTCCACAATTTTGCCCTAATTTAAACTTAATGTCCTCACTTACCTACATTTCAGAATATTACATAAGAGTAGAGACTTCTGTTCACTTTAGTATCTCTAGCACCACTTAAAAACAGTACCTGGTACATAGTTGGTAGCCAGTAACTATTGAATGAATACAGTTAGTTATGCCAGCTTGTACTGAATCTTTACTATGCCGGGTACTGTTTTAAGCACTTTACAGATAAATATTTTTCTGGAGGGGCTGGTGGTATCTTAAGAGTCCCATCTTTTTGCATGTTTTTATGGCATCTAAGGTGTTTTGCTTTAAAAATACTAATAAACTAAAAATTTTGGTGTTTCTAGATTTGGAGCAAGAGGTGGTGGTGGCCTTCCCCCGAAGAAATTTGGTAATCCTGGGGAGCGTTTACGTAAAAAGAAGTGGGATTTGAGTGAGCTCCCCAAGTTTGAGAAGAATTTTTATGTTGAACATCCAGAAGTGGCAAGGCTGACTCCAGTAAGTTTGGGGGGTTTATTTATTTACCTTTTTTTCATATACAGAAATGAACCAAGTAGATAAATAACCAGAGTTGCTCATATACAGCGGTTGCTGTTACATGTTTTAGTCTAGTGTGGTGGTACTTTCCTTTGGCTCTTGTTAGGATTACTGATACTCACAAGAGAAACCAGTAATACCTAATGTATTACTTGGTTCTCATTTGTTGGTTATATTTCCCAACCAGTTTGTTGTGTGATTTTAACTGTATTTGAGGTGTCATGTCTTTTCATCTGTGAAGTAAATTAAATTTAAAATAATTGGCTTTTACTCCTGTTTGTGTTTTTAACCTCATGATTATTTTGGACTCTACCCATGACATGGTAACTTGTTCAGAAGAAAATATAAAGAAAGGGCACTTGGTCCTAAGTTCCACATTTTCTCCCTCTTGCTACTACTGGCCTTGGGCAATTTACTAATCTTTCTGAGTAACTGTTTTCTCATGTGGAAAATGGAACTGTTACTGCCTGTTTGATTGACTCACAACGTTGGATGAAGCTGAACACATGTAAAAGCACGATAAGTGTTATACATATTTTCCATTGTAATTGTGGATTTGATAATTGTTCTGTATTGGAACATAAAGTTTTGCATGTTTAGAATAATTTGTTTACTGATTTGTCTTACTTTGTTTTCTTACATAGTATGAGGTTGATGAACTACGCCGAAAGAAAGAGATTACAGTGAGAGGCGGAGATGTTTGTCCTAAACCTGTGTTTGCCTTCCATCATGCTAACTTCCCACGTAAGTGTTTTTCAATCCAGGATCTTAATTTAATTGCTAATTTAGCTTGAATAGTCAGTGTGGCCATAGGTTATTTAAAGGTTTTGACCTAGGCTCACGATTTTGTTGAAAAGACAAGTAAAAACCTTTCACAAAGGTTTTTTGGGGTTTTTGGTTGGTTTTTGGTGTGTTTTTGCTCTTTTTTCTATCTTTCCCTGGGGTTTTGCCTCTACCTTTTAGAAAACAGCAAAATGAAATTGCTTTCTAGCTGGATAAAATTTGAATTAGATAAACAGTAAGTGACTACCATATACCTATTCCCTGTTAGATACTTTAGAGCAGTGGTTTTCAAGTTTTGAGAATAAGGGTAGATGGCTGTGGCAGTAGCCTTCTTGCGAAGTAGTAGTCAGCAGGTCAAAGATTCAATACTGAAGAAAAAAACAGTACTTGGAGAGATGTAAAGCTGGGTGAATCTTACCTTCAGTGAGCTTAACAGTTTTTAAAATTTCTTTTGGCTGTGGGTCCTTAGTTTTACTTAAAAGCAGTAATATCCCTTCTCGTACAGAATACGTAATGGACGTGCTGATGGATCAGCACTTCACAGAACCAACGCCAATTCAGTGCCAGGGATTTCCCTTGGCTCTTAGTGGCCGGGATATGGTGGGCATCGCTCAGACTGGCTCTGGGAAGACATTGGCGGTATGTACCAGCAAGGGAAGATTTTTAATATTGTGGTACCTTATTTTGCTATTGTAAATGTTCCATATATTCTCAGTTCTTAAAATTCTAATTCAGGTAGCTTTTTAAGCTATCTGAAATATTTGGAAGCATTTTATGTTCAAGTACACATTGCACGTATGTGTAACAGTTGTGAGTTCTGTTTTCCCTTTCCTGGTTACCTAGGCATTATCGATGACTGTGATAATTTAGAACAACTGATATGGCTTAGTTTTGGTATAAGACTGTCCTTCTTTCCCACCCCTCAGTATTTGCTGCCTGCAATTGTTCATATCAACCACCAGCCTTACTTGGAAAGAGGAGATGGCCCAATCGTAAGTGTGTTTCAGTTTGTTTATACTTCTAAGAATAACTACAACTTAATGATCATTGTGTTTCAGGCACTGTGCTTCTCAGATTTCATTCTCAACCCCGCCTTCCATATCTGGAAGACATATTATCTCTATCTTATGGATAACTCTTAGACACAGTGCAATTAAATGACTTGCCTAGGGTCATATAGGAATTAAATGGCTGAGCTTGAATTGGAACCAGTCTTTTAATCACTGCCCATTACCCTCATACAGAGGCATGTACTTTGCATTAAATTCAAGTGCAGTGCTAACTTGCTCATTGATGCTATGAGGGATACAAAAGTATGAAATGAGATTCTTTCCCTGTGGATCTAAGTCAGGTTTGGGATGTGTATTCTTTGTGGTTAAGTAATGCTTTTGTAAATGTTCATAGAGCAGCATGATTTTCTGGTTTTATCATTTTTTCATATACGCTATTTACTGTAAGCTTTCAGTAGTGGTCTCCAGACATTTTGAATGTACATTCTTAAATTTTTTTTAATAGAGCTTGTACTCAATATATATGTTTATAAATGTTATTACAGTATGTCTCAGTGTAGCCATAGCAAGAAATAATGCATTACTTTCATTACATAATATAATACATTCCATATGGCTAATGGAGTTAGCTTTATTACCTATTGGCTAATGTCTAATGGATCAGTACACTGAGTGGGAGTCATTGTTAACAATATATGATACCTGTTTCAAAGTGTCTTAATTTTGTATTTTTTGGCCAGCTTCTTGTGTTATTGTGTAGAAGTCATCCTTGTTTTTGCCTAATGCACCTGGCTAAGAGCTTAAACTAGGTATCAGAAAAGTGTCAGCTTTGCTCTTTTCTTGTTCATGTTTCTAGTAATTTTTTTTAATTGGGATATAGGTATTTTACAGCGTTGTATTAGTTTCTACTGTACAGCAAAGTGAAGTAGTTCCCTGTGCTATACAGCAGGTTCTCATTAGTTATCTGTTTTATACATATTAGTATATATATGTCAATCCCAATCTCCCAGTTTGTTTCTGATAGTTAATCCATGATTTTATCGCAGGAATATTTTATAGCTACATACTCATTTTGTGAGTTGTTTAGTTAAAACTAGGTAACACAATCTGTAAATCTGCTTACATAGCACACGTAACTGTAATGAATCATGTGTCAAAAGTCAACCATCATACCACATGCCAAGTATTACTTCTCATAATTTTTTGCCACACTCCAATGCACTGTCTTATACCCCTGCCTTCCCAACCCCCCACCCTGTCACATACTTTGAAAGTACCAGATTAGACAATAGAGAATTAAATAACCTTCCCCCCGCCCCCACCCACCCAAACTTGGGGTAGGTGTCTCAAGTGATTTGTTTGTTTGTTTTGTTTTAGTGTCTAGTTCTGGCTCCTACCAGAGAGCTTGCCCAGCAAGTACAGCAAGTGGCTGATGACTATGGCAAGTGTTCTAGATTGAAGAGCACTTGCATTTACGGAGGTGCTCCTAAAGGTCCCCAGATTCGCGACTTGGAGAGAGGTAATAAAAAAAAATTAGTTTTTAAGGATTATTAGTTTCTCTCATTTTACCAATTTCTGTAAATGAAATTGAAGAGAAAGATAGTGGATTCTGGTGGTGGGAAAATCAGTATTTCAGTAGCTTAGAAATTCTCAAATATGGTTAAAATGCTATTTTAGGGAAGTTCAATATGGCTAGAGACTTAAACTTTGTTGAGGTTTGGATGATTATACATAAATTCTTGTTATATCATGCTTTTCCGGGTACTGTGTTAAAATTTAATGATCTGCAGCACTGAGTACAACCACCAGAGTTGGTGCTTCTTAGTTTGCTGAGACTTGAACAGTGTATAAAGAATTCTTAGTTGGATAGATCTTTGGTTTTGTTTTACAGGTGTCGAGATCTGTATAGCTACTCCTGGACGCCTGATAGATTTCCTGGAATCAGGAAAGACAAATCTTCGCCGATGTACTTACCTTGTACTGGATGAGGCTGACAGGATGCTTGATATGGGCTTTGAACCCCAGATTCGTAAAATTGTTGACCAAATCAGGGTGTGTAAAGCTGATAATTCATTATCGTATACCCTTTGCCTGTTGTAGTTTCTTAATCTAAAAGAAAGCCTTTCCTTTCCTGATAGCCTGATAGGCAGACATTAATGTGGAGTGCAACCTGGCCAAAAGAAGTAAGACAGCTTGCAGAGGATTTTCTTCGTGATTACACCCAGATCAATGTAGGCAATCTGGAGCTGAGTGCCAACCACAACATCCTCCAGATTGTGGATGTCTGCATGGAAAGTGAAAAAGACCACAAGTATGAAAGATTTTACTGTTTTGATAATGCTGATAAACCTTTCCTAATAATCCTCCAAAATTAAAGGGTTATAGAAGCCAGTATTTTTTTAGGCTTGGAAACATTAAAAGCGTTGCTAGTTTTCCAGCAATCCATTCTTTATATTATTCATCAGAGCATTGTGGTTAAAGGCAAGGATTTTGGATCTTTGGATTTGAATCCCAGTTTTGATGATTACCAGCTGTAATTTGAAAAGAAAAATAGAAAGTAATTTGGAAAGAAAATAGTAAAGCTTTAGAGGGTTGATATTGCAAACGTAGCCTTTTGCATAATGTATAGGGAGGTCTTCCGGATGACTGCATTGTTTGGTCTTGTTTTCAGGTTGATCCAACTCATGGAGGAAATAATGGCTGAAAAGGAAAATAAGACAATAATATTTGTAGAGACAAAGAGACGCTGTGATGACCTCACTCGAAGGATGCGCAGAGATGGGTGAGTGCAGCACTGAGGTAATTAATTTGCCTCAGGTTTTATAATTCAGTAGGAATTTCTAAGTTGATATTGTAAATGTGTATTATTTCAGTGATGCCTAACGTGCTTTTGCTCTTTCCTTCTGACAGTTGGCCAGCTATGTGTATCCATGGAGACAAGAGTCAACCAGAAAGAGATTGGGTACTTAATGGTGAGTTGAAAACTAAACATTGTTCTTATACTGTTTCAGGGATTGGCAAACTTTCTGTAAAGAGCCAGGTAGTAAATATTTTTGGCTTTGCAGACTGTATAGTGTTTGTCACAACTGTTGTGTCACAACTCTGCTGTTGTAGCACAGAAATGGCCACAGACATTATGTAAGGAGGCAGCCTGGCTGTGTTCCAACAAAACTTTATTTGCAAAAATAGGCATTGTGCCAGATTTGACCCATAGACCAGAGTTTGCCTAGCTCTGCTCTAGTTAATTGAATGTTGGGGACATTTTTGTCATCTCCACTGTACTTTAAGGTCAGTAATCCTGGCTCTTTATACAGCTTTTTCACCACTTAGACCACCCTTTCTTTATGTAATAAGTTTTTGTTTTATAGATACATGCATCAGCCAGAAGATCCCCACATCTCATACTTGTGGGATGTTAATGGAAGTTTCATCTCGTTAACTCAAATCTCCATCTCCTCTCCTCTCCTCTGAGGATTGGGAGTGGGGCTCAAAGTTCCAAGCTTCTCTAATCATGGCTTGGTCTTTCTGTGACCAGCCTCCATCCAGGAGCTATTCTGGAGCCCATCAAGTGTCTTCATTAGAGCAAAAGACTCCTTGTCACCCAGGAAATTGAAGGATTTAGGAATTCTTGTTCAGGGACCAGGGTCAAAGACTTAAGTATTAGAATAAAAGATTCTCCTAGCATTCCTGTTTTACAAGGGTTTTAGGAGCTCTGTGCCAGGAACTGAGGGCAGAGACCAATATATATCTGTTATTTCACAGGGCAAAGTTATGATTTTTCCTTTCATTCCACATCTTTTGAACTTCCTCCTTCCCTTTCCCTACCGCCTCCCCTACCCCTACTTTTGGTTTTGTTTTATTTGGGAGATAACTTTGCTGTCATAATTTAAGGGAAGAAAAATTCCAGCTCGTTAATTTTGTTATAAATTGCCACACCATTTTAATGGTACTTCATTATTAGAGGTAAATTTTTTAATCTATTGCTCCTCTGCTAAAGGTGAGTATAATATTTTCAAAGGAATTACTGTTACCTTTAAATTTAAAAGAGCTCAGCATGTTCTTACACCATTACTTGAAATTTTAACATGATAGGGTAAAAAGGCCAGATAGCTGGAATGTTTATTTGATCTTTTTTTTAAGATAAATCATGACGTAGCCTTGATTTTATAACTTGGCTTTCATGGTATCATCTTGTTTTTCAGAGTTTCGTTCTGGAAAGGCTCCCATTCTCATTGCCACGGATGTAGCCTCCCGTGGGCTAGGTTTGTATAGATAGGTGTCTCTGTCAATGGTATATGTATCTTTTGGTTTAAAGATTTGCTTGTCATTTCACATTAGAGTTGGATATATGTGTGTTTAGATAAATACTTAAAAGAGAAGAATTATATACAAAGTACGTGATCCTCCCCCCCCCCCCCCCCCACGATTTTTTTTTTTAACCTTGGTTGGGGTTTTTTGTTTGTTTTTTTCCTTTTATTTTCAAAGTCTCTTCCTGGTCCTAACAAACAGGCTTTGGTCTGCAGCAGGGCCTAGGCATGACTATTTAAATAGTTAGAGGGAGAGGAGACATTCAGTTGAACAGCTCAACTTCTTCCTGGTTTTATTTTATTTTCTGGGTGAATAAAATGAGCCTGATTTAACCTAGCTATAAGAAGCTAGTTTCTTCAGTTATTTTTTTTCCCTCTACCAATCTATGTGTGGAGGTCCGATTCCATGAATACTAATATAATATATTCTTGGGAAATAGTAAATCTATAAATATGATATCTTTCAGCAATTAAATCTGCGTTGCCCATTTTAATTTACTGAAGTAAAATTATGAGCACTCAGTTATCCCCTCCTCCCACCCATACTCATATCATTGATGTGCTATCTTCCAATTTAAGAACTTAATTTGAAGCTGATGTTCTGATGCTTTCAACCCATTATGATTTAAGATACACAGAGATATTTTGTGGTACTTTAACCCATTATTCTGAGCAAAACAGGTGTAACTCAAAACTTTTAAAAAATGATAGAGTATTTCTGTTGTAAAAATATTTTTAAATTATTGACAGATATTAATTTCTTGCCCAGTAAGGCGAGAAGCACCATATTCCCTTATGATATTAAACATAAATAGAGCAAGTATTCAAACTGGAATACAAAAGTAATGAAGGCTTTTTATACATTGCACTCATCATTCCCTCCTTCAGAGGTGGTGACTTGCAGCCATGACTGAAAAATTGTCTCTGCCCTCTGAGGTCATGTCTGGATCTGTGCGGTTAGAGCTTGGGCCTGTTGGGAGAAGAGGCTGAGGCCTGAAAGCAGTTTACGTAAAAGCTTTCAGTGATGGTGGTTTTTAAACAGGCTTGCTATGTGCTGGTAGCTTCTTTGTGCATCTTGCCTAGACAATTTAAAATATTTGTTCCATGTCCCCCTGCATTTCTAAACCAAATCAATTGGCTGCCATTAGAATAACTTAGACTCTTCATCCCACCCCCACTCATCCAGGAGAGGGGAGAGGGAAGGTATCTGAGTCTGTTTCTTGTTACTCAACATCAGTGCTTGTTTTGGGCCCCTTTGTTTGCTGCCTTGTAAAAATCAAAAGGAAGGGGAAAACCCACCAAAATGGCAGAATGCTGACCAAGGTCCTACAAGATCCTGGAAAGTGAAGGCTTCTACCTCATAGACAGGGGTGCAATTTTCAGCTGAGTCACCAGGCCTTTTTTCACTTCCTGTCGAGCGATGGCCTCTTAAATGTTCCCTTCAGGTAAGTTCTTCGATTCCCATAATTTTATAATAGTCATCCTCAGGAAACCACTATTTATTCCCTTTCCAATAGGATATTTTTAATTTTTCATTTTTTTGTTTAAACTACACACTGTTAAACTAAAAGTATTGAATTTATTTTGTTTTGTTTTTTAACAGAAGCTTTGATAGCAGCTGCAGATCACTCAGTACATGGCCGAGGCAAATCTACATTGGCCCGAAGCAGCTCTAGATGAGCCTATTTGCTAGTCTCAGCCCCTTCCAATTAGTGATTGGATATTCAGGCCATGTCATAGGGCTTGTCAGACAAAAAGTTCTTATCCTAGACAGCTGGCCAAAACATTAACTTTTTGATTTCTTACCCTGCTACAGCATCTTCTCTAAAGACACCAAGGTAATACTGTTACAGTGCACAAATAGCATCAGGGCAGGCTAGACTGGAGAGAACCACATTCTGCGCTTGCTCTCATGGGCCCTCAGCCAGCTATGTGTGTGCACACACAAGACACCCTTCTAGTATGAAGAACTTGCACCATGTCTGCCCCCATTGAACCCCTCCAGAAATATTTCCAAGTGTTAATAGCTGAACTGTCGACTCCAGCCCCCAGTGCTTTCTGCTAGGAAAGCACACATCTGTGCATGCAGTGCAGTAATTCAGCTTGCTCTGCTGCCTGTGGTCATACAATGGGATTGACTAAGGAGCGTTATCCTAGCTCTGAAGATGTGGTCATGGAGCATAATTCCTCATTCCCCCCATCTCACATCCATCCTGGCCCTGTAAATTTTTGTTTGCCCTTTGTTACATCGACGATCCTAGCCGGAGACTCACGCTGCCCCCTGTGATAAGTGCCTTCTCGTCTTTCTGGTGTGATTTCAGGACTTTAGGGGTCAGTAAAGACTGAGGAGCCTTTATTGTAATAAGAAACAGACATAATGCCCCTTTCTTCACAGCCCCTTTAACAACAGCTGAATTTTTTTTTTTTTAAATCATCTCCCCTTTCCCCCTGAAATTAATCCAGTCTGGGCAATAGATGCAGTCTGACCCTTTGGATGTAACTTACATTTTTTTTATTAATTATTTTTTTCTACAATCACCCCAATTATCCTTGGGGGAGGCGTTGGAGGACCTGAAATTTTTACCCGAACCCAGGTTCTCCGGCGCTTGGCAACCAAATGGGGCTACAGAGAAGCATCTAAGCCAGTTCACAGAGCGAGCGTGTGTGGGGACTTCTCACTGCCACGGACCCTTGATGCATGCTCCCCGCGCTCCAGTGGTCCCGTGTCAGAAGGCGGAGTTTTCGAAAGGAGGCCGCCAAAAATAAAAGGCAAAGAGACGGGATCGGCTGCAGCGGTTTCCCAAAGGAGGAGGGAGTGTGCATCGGTCTGGTAACAAACAGAGAATGTTTTTTAATTATTTATATCACAAAAATCTGTGTTTTATCTAGGATATTTTCTGAATATTCTTTGTAAAATGCAGATTTTTTTCCACAAAACATTAGGATTCTTTGTTATATTCTTAAAATTGTTTGTTTAAGTAGGTAAAAATATACATTTAGCTGAAAGCATTACACTAACATTTACATACTTTAAGCTTTAGGAGGTTATTCAATCCAATTCCCAGCAGTGGACAGAACATTAAACTTGTGTCTCAAGGTTTCATGGTTTTTCCCACACTCTTTGGCTATTTAATTTTCCAGGTTACGTAGACAATCTTTGATAATTGAAGCAAGGACTGAGTTGAAGTAACCTTGAGTTGAGAAAAAACCTCATTTGGCAGAGCTGGGCTTGGTAGTACAGTGAAATTTTAGTGTAATGTGCTCTTGTAATTGAAAGAGGAAAGATAATTTGGACATTTCTGCAAAGGAAAATAAGTGTGTATTTAACTTTGGTTCCGATCAGTTTTTTTTTTAATATAAGCAGAAAAATTTAAATACCTTAAGTCTCCATGAAAATGTAGTAATAAAGTATATGAAGTTGTTTTGTTTTGTTTTGTTTTGTTTTGCTCTGTGACTGGTTTAAAGGTAAGTTTGTTATATTACTGGTAGACTTTGCCAGGCTTCTCCCAACAGAGTAGAAGCGATTTGGCCTTGTAGCTTAATGGTGTTTACCATCCTCTACATTCCAGTTTTGAAAAGGGTGGAACTAGAATTTGGTACAACTCCTGTCAGTATATTGGTTAAAATACAGAAGAGGCAGGAGTTCGGATGGTTGAATGGGATTCCCTTAGGATTTTACAGCTGATAAAGATGCCGCTTCCTCTGCATGTCCCAAGCATCATTAATCCTCTTTTACTCTGTTGGGATGAGTCTTTTTTTGTTCCTGTTCAGAGTGGTTACTAACTTAGTCTTCTCTCCTCTTGCTGTCATCTGCATTCGTGCTTCCCACCTGTTGTTGGCATGTCCTTTACCTTCTCTTTCCCTGCCACATCAACCTACACACTGACTCATCGTTGGCTTTGAAGATGTGGAAGACGTCAAGTTTGTGATCAACTATGATTATCCAAACAGCTCAGAGGATTATGTGCACCGTATTGGCCGAACAGCCCGTAGTACCAACAAGGGCACCGCTTACACCTTCTTCACCCCAGGGAACCTAAAGCAGGCCAGAGAGTTGATCAAAGTTCTGGAAGAGGCTAATCAGGCTATCAATCCAAAACTGATGCAGCTGGTGGACCACAGAGGAGGCGGCGGAGGAGGGGGTAAGGGTAAGTCCTGGAGTTTTCCAGGTACTGCCAAGGTATCTTTTTTGGTGTGTTCATTGTGCCTTGTTTTTTTAATGCAGTGAAGATTAATGTATGTTGCTTAATAATTTTTCATAATTAGTAAGACAACATGAAGGTTGGGAGCCTGTCATAGCCTTAGTGGTATGTTAGGTTTTCATTTTTCCATATGGAGAAATCAGTAGTTTTATACCATTTCATGGTAGTAGAGACAGGCATAGTTACTGGATCTGAATTGGACAGTTGCAAAATATACTAGGATCTGAGTTTCCTGCCTACCAGTTTGATAGGATTTTTTCCCCAACTTACTGTACATTGAAGCTTTACCTCAAAATTCCCTTAGAGGCTTTTAAAACAGTTTTGTTTTTTTTTTTTTAGTGGGTTTAGAATTGAACTAGAAACCTGAACTTTTCCCCTAAAACTTGTGAGATGAGTCTGATGCAATTAGGTCTACAAAGCAACATTTGAGAACCAGTGTGCACTAGTAGAGGATCCTTTTGTGGTCGTATGAACTTAGCTGCATGCCTTTTTTTTGTTGTTTTTTAAACTGTCCTTACCATTTTTCCTGCTTTTTAAAGAGTGTGTTCCTTGGTAATCCTCAAAGGGCCTAAAAGGTGAGAAGTTGAATATCATTTAATAATGTTTATCATTCTTTTGAGTGTGAAGAAGCAAATTATGGGTATATTGTTAAAGTACTGATTTGGAAGGTGGCCTAGCTAAAGATCAAGAAAGAATATTGAATACTTTGTACCTAGTAGCATTTTTACATATGGTTATGTTTGGATCATGTATGTGGCATTGAAAATTCCTTGTGTCCTCATCAGGAGGTCGTTCTCGATACCGGACCACTTCTTCAGCCAACAATCCCAATCTGATGTATCAGGATGAGTGTGACCGGAGGCTTCGAGGGGTCAAAGATGGTGGCCGGAGAGACTCTACAAGCTATCGGGATCGTGGTGAAACCGATAGAGCTGGTTACGCTAACGGCAGTGGCTATGGAAGTCCAAATTCTGCCTTTGGAGCACAAGCAGGCCAATACACCTATGGTCAAGGCACCTATGGGGCAGCTGCTTATGGCACCAGTGGTTACACAGCCCAAGAATATGGCGCTGGCACTTATGGGGCCAGCAGCACCACCTCAACTGGGAGAAGTTCACAGAGCTCTAGCCAGCAGTTTAGTGGGATAGGCCGGTCTGGGCAGCAGCCACAGCCACTGATGTCACAACAGTTTGCACAGCCTCCGGGAGCTACCAATATGATAGGTTACATGGGGCAGACTGCCTACCAATACCCTCCTCCTCCTCCTCCCCCTCCTCCTTCACGTAAATGAAGCCACCCAAGTGGTAGTGACTTGTGCAGACTTACTACATTTAAAGGAACGCTCTTTCCCTTTTTTCTCTTCCCTTTTTCTTTCTTTTTCTTTTTAAATTTCTTTCCCCAACCATGGTGATTTGTCTTTCATGCAGATTAGTTAGAATTCACTGCCAGGTTTCTTCTGCCCACCAAAATGATCCAGTCTGTAATAACAGATTTTGTAAAAGTATATATATATATGTATAGCCGACTGGAAGAGATTTTTTCCCCCAACTTCTTGCATGTTGAGGATATTTGAGCTATTTTTCATCTATAAAAGAAAAAGTAAGGTATTAGGCCCTTTTGTGGGAGCCCATTTTTTTGTTGTCCTGAGTTGGGGGGGGGCAGGGGAGGGTAGAGGGTTGAATTCTGCAGAAGAAGATGGCATCTGTGCTTTAAATTGCTCTCGTTACTGGGATAGAAGACCAAGAGGGAGTTCCCTGCACATTTTCTGTAATGCTTTTTAATGTTTTCAAGCTGGAACAGGGTTCCTCAGTCCTGATGAGTTTTTAAGACAGTGCTTTACCATTGTCATTTTGGCTGATTGCTTGTTAAGTGCATTTGACAGTTTTTAAAAGAAAATCCTAATTGGTTTTTTCTCTCCTTTACACTCTGCCTTCCCCCTTCCCAATTACTGAAAAATAACCATTTTAGTTGTCAGGTTAGAAATTAAATTGCTGAGTCTGAGTTTTTTTAAGTGTATGTTTTAAATTAAAAACCCAAATGTTTATTGCAATGGTTAAATGTAGCATCTCAGCATCTGGGTGGTAGCTTCCTACTTTTCTTCCCCATATTAGCAGGGACCATCTGTGGAATTCGTTTTCCAACCAGACAGCTGCTGTGAGCAGAATGAACATAAAGGCTCACTGGAAATTTATTAACCAGTTAAATATGCATTCACCTGCAGTGTAAGAACCACATTTAATTATAAACAGTATACTCAATGGGCAAATTTTCTTTTTAAACTCAGTATTCCTAGAGCTAGAGTAAAAGCAACTCTTTGCCAGCTCCTCACCCCTTTTGGCCAAGTTATCTTGAAGGGTCTTAAGGGTTTATTAAGAAAGAACTCTTATTCTCTTCATGCTCTGTTCTCTGCTGTGCTTTGTAACAGCTTTTGGATGCAAATTTCCTCAGCATCCTTTTGCACTCAGCTTTTTACAGGTAGGTAGTGCTTAGGAAAAGTTACAGAGGACTAAAGGCCAAGTCCTTTTACTTTTCCTCCACCTGGAAGGTAGGTGAGATTGTCCCCTTCATAGTAATATCAACTGTTTTACTGAGACTTCCTATAGCAGATGGGCCTGGAAAGAATTTTCTGCTCTTGTGTTCACTGTAACAGGACAGGGAGATCAGACAGCCTCAGAAATCTCTATCTAGTGTGGGACTATTAATTTTTTAATGCTGTTAAGATATTGTTCATTCACAGTGTAGTTAAAGGGGGAAGGCTCCACTGCATTCTTCAGCTTAGGCCTGAGAGTGCTTGCTGGTTTGTAAGATCAAAATATCTAAATACTTGAGGTTTTTGTTTTTGTTTTCCTCTTAAAATTCTTCAGGGAGAGAGAAGGGATTGTTTCTGAGGGGTACGGAAAGTGTGGTTGAATGTACAACATACAGGTAGGTTGTCAGCATAAGCTGAAATATATGCATGTAAGAACTTTGACATCTATTTTCCCCCACTTTCTTTCTTAATTTCACTTCTCTCTTTTTCTCATAGAAGTTGAGGCTGAGGGAGGATGGTAGGCACAGGAGAAACATGGCAACATTGCTCTGTACTTTCAAACCAAAGTGTCTCCCCCCCCACCCCCAGGGAAAAAAAAAGTTCATCTAAGCACTGATTAGTCCATTGTAGACATTTTTTTCTATACCAAAATTCTGATTTTTTTTTTCCTTTTTTTTTTTTTTTTTTAAACACAAAGGTGCCACCACAGGGGTTGTCCCGCTCCCTTGCATTCTTCAGAGCATCCCTTTGTGGGAAAGGTCTCTGGGCAAGCAAGCAGTATTTGGTCTGCTGCGTGCCTGCCTTTTTCCACCAGGGATGTTGTAATGGTAAAATCAAAGTAACAGCATATCCCAAAACTCAAAAGCTATTGTGGCCTGAGCACAGCTGAAATCTAGTAGTTTTTCCTATATAGCTCCAGACTTAAGTCTTCTGCCTCTGTGTCTGCCACTCGTAATTCAGGTTCTGCCTTTGCTTCAGAACATGAGCAGAAGAATCCTCATTTGATGCTAATTATTGCAGTCATGATTGAAACTCATTTAGGGAAAGGATTTCTATATTAAGCTGTGGGGCTGCTTCTCCCCAGTCCCTCCGTTAAAGATTCATTGTGTGGACTTCTCTCATCTAAAAGGTTGGTGGCTTTTGCTTGGGATCAGTGCTCTCTCTATTTATGTCCTTGCTGGTCTCTGAACACATTCCTGTTGCGTTAAGACTTGAAAGATTTGTAGATGTGTGATGTGCAGGCACAGGATGCTAAGAGCTTATGTTACTATTCTTAGTTTGTAAATTGTCCTTTTGATACCATCTTGTTTTCTTTTGTAGGTATAAATAAAACACTGTTGACAATAAGGTGTGAGATTTTTATTGCTTAAAAAATCTGATGGTAGCCCAATGACAGTCTCTCAAAAAGAGTTTTTATTTGCTTCAAGACCATGCTGGATTGACTAACACCTTAGCACCTAAAAATGTGAGAGGGAGGTGGGATTAATTGTTCTTAATGCATAAATTTGAGTCACAGAGCAACAACAATACCTAGTAGGTAGAGCCTGGGGTATTTGTTTCCTCATAACATTTCCCACCTGTCACATCACCTTTGTATCTTGACTCCCTAAACTTGATGGTTTCCTACCTAGAAAGTGAAAATTAAATCACAACAGGATACTTCTAATAGTTGGGACTATGATCTTCATTTGGGGCTTTTGCCTTATACACAGTGGGGGCATATTTCCCAGATTGGGGTTGGCTGTTCCTTAGCATGAGTCTCACACTAGGGCCTTAGCAGTAGTTGACTTGATCCATTCATGGGTTAAGCACCTAAGGTTTTTGTGATGGTCTAGTTGACATTGTAAGGGTACCATACTTGAGTAATTGGTCCAAGTTTTAATTGCCTCTGATTTAAAGGGGATGTTGATAAGAAGGTCTTCTAGATAGAATGATCAGTGCTTTGCTGAGTTCCAGACTAAGCATTTTTGTGACTTCAGTTCTAACATTAGGTCTGAGTCATGTGTAAGTTGCCCAGGAGAACACTTCATATGGTTTGCTTCGTGTCCTTGTTCAGGTGTAGAACATCTCTGAGGACCTTCAAATTGGCATTGGAAGACTCAGCTTCTTTCCTTTAAGGACTAGAAGGAAATGACTGAAATTAGAATCTATCATGAAAGGACTCCTTTATAACTTTGTGCATAATCTTAGTACCTGGGTGCCCATTTCACAGTAGGCATTCAGATGTTACAGCCAAGGGGGAACATCACTGCAGGTTAACTACAGAGTCACTGGCCCCATCTTGGACACTGATACCACCACCCCCTCTTGGCAGGCCACAAATCTAGCAGTTGTCCTCAATTCCTTTCTTTCACGTCCCACACCCAACCCAGCAAGAGTTCCTATCAACTCCATTCTCAAGAAATGTCCGTATCTCTACTTGCACTGATGAGCACCTGGACAATTCCAACTGCCTCACAACACCTCCCTGCTTTGGCTGTTTTTTACCCTACTCAGCAGCTGGTGGATTGGTTTTAAGGTGACCCAGTTGTTGCCGTTTGTGACTAGAATGCAGTGTGAATGCCTTACTCTAATTTACAAGGCCTTATGTGGTTAATTTTGATTGACATCCCATATCTCTAGGTTAATAGATTGACCATACTAGCCTTTTTGTCTTTTACCATAGCAAGCTGGTTCCTGCCTTGGGGCTTACACATAAGCTGTTCTCTGGAATATATTTGTGCTATATTTTCCTAAGCCAAGTGTTTTGTCAAATGTCATCTCATAGTTGTCTTCCCTACACAATGCACAGTACGTAAAATACCCTATTGGTCTGTATTGTTTTCTCATGGTATTTAGAATTTCCTGAAAACATGTCTTCCCTTGTTGGAATGTAAGCACCATTAAGGGCACACAGACTTGCCTCTGTTCATTTCCACGTCTCCTCGAATAGTGGATGTATGTCTAACTCCGAGACAGTGCCAGCGACACTGTTCTTCCAGCACCTACCTTTGGTCACATACAAGTAGAAGAAGTCGCAGTAGAAGATGGTTTGTACTACGCCAGACACCACTGCAATTTGGTCATAGAAATTCTCAGTCTGGTACCGCCTGATCCAGTTAGCCAAGTAGAGGGCCCGGTAGAGCCCAAGAAAGAACAGGTAGTGAGTAGTGATGGTTTCTGCCTCTCCAGTCTTGCTGATCATGAAGAGCTGCGGCAGGATGGCCACTGACTCCAGGTAGATAGAGAAAGTCCAGAGGATCTGAGCCAGAGGGAGAAGCAGCCAGAGGGAGGCTGATCAGGAAGGGACCATCTTTAGAATTTAGTTACTAAAATAATGTTTATTGGAAAGAATATAGTGAAACAAAAATTTTTTAAGATGAACTAGTTCATCATTTATTCAGGTCTTATGTAATTTACTACTCCACGTGGCTTGTGGGATCTCGGTTCCCCAACCAGGGATTAAACCCGGGCCATGGTAGTGAAAGCCTGGAATCCTAAGCACTTAGGCCATCAGGGAACTCCCAGAATCATGTTCTTGAAATCCTTAAATATTTTAATCAGTATATCATTCCACCCCTTTCTTTGTAAATAACTATTTTTAAAAGATTCAAGCATACTGCTTTTTTCACAACAACATGAACGTTGCTATAGAACATAATTTTTCATTGTTGCCAAATTTTATCATATAAACTCGCTTTAATTGAGGCTGTGGTTTCTCAACATGCAGCCCATGAACACCAGCATCAGAATCTCCTCAGATGCTTTTGCCCCAGATTCCTGGGTCAGAGGCCAGACCTACTGAGTTGAAATCTTGGTCTGCACTGTGCTCTAGTATCCACTAACCACCTGTTGGACAGAAGATCTCAATCTCAAGTGGTGCTGTGATGCCTGCTTTGTTTATGAACATGACTACACGTGACCATTTTCAACAGGAACACTGTCAATAGTTCACAGGCAATTTCTAAACTTATAACAACACAAGGGTAACGGCCATGATTGTAGCAGAAAGGTAGCCCAGATATTACCGAGACCGGAGGTAAGGAATTTAGGGAGTGTGTTTATCTGTGGGAATTAGTACTCTGGGTCCCTTCCCTTACCTCCAGAGGAGTGAAACTGTAGTTTTCAAGAAAGGAGAGGCCAATGACTGGGACCAGAAGAAACTCCAGACGGAATGTGTCATTCTCACTGTCAAATGTTTTCCGGAATTTCCCATAGATCATGTACACTGTGACATAGGCACAGAGGAGAAAAACCACCTAAAAAGGGAGACAGACACATGGGAATCGATAAAGTCATTTCCCAACCTATTTGCTGGGCTTCAAAGCCACCCTGAGTTGGGACCTACCAAGCCCTAGGGCTAGCGTTCTGCCTTAAGGTGGAAAAGGTGAAGTGTGTTTGCAATTTCTCTTGGGCCAATGGACCTAGAATCGGAAGCTAATGACCTTTTTGTTAGTAACTCCATGCTTCTAACTGGGACTGATAGTGCCACCACGAAGGGTGCCCAGGCGTCCTCTCACTATGGAGCGTTAGGCAAAAAAACAACAACAAAAAAACCAGAATTGGTCTTTGTGGGGGGATTTAGCAGTGGTGTTCCCGGGTTCTTTTAAAGCCTCAACTTCCTGGATCTGCATCAGTGACTTGAGAGCGTTCTTCCACAAAGACTTGAATCAGCTGATCATCAATCCTGCAGAAAAGTGCTCTTTTTCTAACTACAGTAGCTGTCCCCCAGCATATAACGGTCTTACAATCTGGCCTCTAATGTAGGCCAGAGGCTCTCAAACTTGAATGTGCATCAAAATCACATAGATGACTGCCCCTTCCCCTGCCCCCAGAGCTTCTGGTTTAGTAGGTTTGAGCGGGCCTGAGAATTTTGCATCTCTAGCGAGTTCCTGTGTCACACTGCTGCTGCTGGTCCAGGACTACACTGGCCTAGAAAACTAATGTTTGCACTTAAAACTCAGGTTATTTCCTCAAAGGTCTTTTCTCACGAGAATGTGGCACACATGCTCTGTGTCACTATATCCCCATGTAAAAATACTCACTGCTGCTTGTGATCACATGTTCTGTAAATGTCTGTGCACCGGCTGTCTCCCCTAGGAGAGGAGATTCCATAAGAGGGTCCATGCTCTGTCCACCTCTGAATCTAAGTCAGGGCCCAGCACAAAACAAATGCTGGAATGAGTGAATGAATTAATGAAATGGAGATCACTTCTTCATTTCACAAATTTGGAAACTGGCCTCTTTGAGGCTCCAAGACCTCATTCAGCCATGGCAAGGGCTGGGTTTACGGTCCCTGCCAGGACTGCCCTAGTCAGACCCTTGGGCAGAGAAATAAACTAAGCAGGTGGTATTTGCTATTTCTGTGTCAGATTTAAGGAGACAGTGATTTCAGGACCTCAGAATGAAGTTCACACTGAGTTCAACAGCACACAAATAACAGCATCCTCCATTCCACCAATCCCAGGAACAATATGCCCAGAATCCCAAAGGGACCTCTCTGATATGGACAGATAACTCACTTTTGGTTAAATAACTTCTGGGTGCTAGGTACATTACATAGATTATCTCATGTTATCTTCACAATAGCCCTACAAGATAGGTAGGATTCCTCCCATGTAGCTTTTTTTCCTTAAAAACAGGACTTTTATTAGACAATGTGCCCAACTAAAGACCACGTTTCCCAGGTTTGCAGATAAGGATGGTCAGTGACATGTAGATGGAAGTTACTGGAAAGCTCTTTAAAAAAGGCTTACCCAGCTGGCAAGCACCCTATTGCTCTTTCTCCCCTTCCTCCTCCTTCCTGTCCAGAGTGTGATGTGATGGTAGGAGCTCTAGCATCCATTTTGTGACCCTGAGGCAACCTTGAGGATCGATACCACATTTAGGACTAGCTATATCATTTGCAGGGCTTCTTGTTAAAAAGTATTTCAAAACGGCAACAGCAAAGCATTAAACCAAGCATGGGGCCCGTCTGAGCCACTGCACAGGTAATAAACTCAAGTCCTGGTTACACTAAAGCTGGCAGAGCAGAAAGTTAAAAGGAGCTACCATCCCAGCCCTAGACCACCTACTTCCAGATTTTATGTTATGAGTGAGGTAAAAATAAATCCTTACCTTATTAAAATATCTCAAGTCTCTGTTACCAAACAGTTACATCCCACTTTACTGACTCTGAAACCTGGGCTCCTTCCACTAAACTGTGTCAGATGGTTGGTTGAAACCTCACAAAATGTCTCACCCCAACAAAACCTTACAGCTATGGCCCAGGGCTGAGAGATGCTCAGTCTCTCCTTCTGTAACACAGGACCAAGCTTCAAAGCAACAGCTTCCCATGGCAAAACTGAATCCAAACTCTTCACCTGCACCATCTGCCCTCTCCCAGCCCTCTATTGGCACCCCTACCACCAGCAGGCAGCCCTCGCCTGCTGAGTGCACACCGTGCCTGCCTGCCTCTCTGTCTCTCCTTTGAATACACCAAGCTTGTTCCTGTCTTGGGGGTCTTTGCGTCCGCTATTCCTTCTGCTTAGAATGCTCTTCCTCTGCGCTTCATTCCTTGTGTCACTCAGACCTCAGCTTACACGTCACCTCTTTGGAGAGGCCCTTCCTCATCACACTCCCTAAACAGCTCCCTACTCATTCTCTATCATGTAACCCTGTTTTTAAAACTTTTTTCTTTATAATTGAAGGAAACACCACCCTATTTTAATTATTTGCATAACCTTACCCATAACCAGTTTTTCTTACTTGTTTTATTTTCTGTCTCCCCAGTTAGGATGTAGGTTCCGTGAGGACAGGCGCCTCATATCTCTCCTTCAGGTACCTAGCTCACAGTAGGTGCTCGATAAATATTTGTCAGATAAATGGACAAATAAATTCTCTGAAAGCTCAGGGGACCACATCTGATTCTTTGCTTATTTTTTAACCATTATAATAGCTAATCTTTATTGAGTTTTTAATATATGACAGCTATTCTGTATTACATTTATTACCTCATTTAATTTTCACAACAAAACTCTTTGAAGTAAGTACAACTATTCTTCTTTTTGTAGAGGAGGAAACCACGGTGCACAGAGGTCAGAAGCCTTGCCCAAGCCCAGGTCCCCCAGCTACTAACAACAAAGCCAGGATTCAAGCCCAGGTCTGCCTGGTTCCACAGCCTGGGTCCCCAAGCATACTGTCTCACCGTCTCGGGGAGCTTGGCAGGCCCCCCGACCACGGCTGCCCAGCCCCCTCACCTTCATTACTGTGTTGTAGATGGAGATGAAGTTGGTGAACAGGTCCAGGTACCTGGTGGTGAAGACGAGCGCGAAAAGGATCTGGCTCTTCCCAGAGATGCCTGTAGCCAGATGGGGACAGGAGACAATAAGAACACAGACGGCCAGGCTCACACACACTCGAGAAGCCCAGAGCCTGAGCTGGAAAGGCCTCTAGAGTGTCCACGTAATAATGACACCCTGTCCAGAGCACTGTTACCCTCCGAGGGTCAGGAAACACCCCTTCCCATTGGATCACTTAAGTCTATTCCTCTCATTAGGCCGTAATCTGTCACCCAGTCTCCAAATAAAGACATGAACACGGAGTTCCCAGGGCCCCTGAGCATGCCTGCCTTGGTTCCTGCTCTGGGGAGGGCGTGGGGGTGGTGAGAGTCCGGCTTGGGGCCCGGGGTGTCAAGGCTTCTCTTTGCTCCACCCCCGGAGTTCCACTGACAATCCCCAAAGCTCCACCTTTTGGAGAACAACTCACTGACGCTACAAAGTGTCGATTCACCAGGGAGACCGCAGCAGGTGGAGGAAGGCACAGGGCCAGGGGAGCATTCTATTTTATTTTTCCCAATTTTAAGGATTAAAAAAGCTTTTTTTTCTAGTTCTAAAAGTTATGACTATTTTTACTCTTTGTGAAACAAAAACCAGATAATACATAGAGATGTAAATTAAAAAGCAGCAATCACCTGAACCTCAAAGACTGAGTGTGTGACCTTCCAGATCTTTGTTGGTGCACATGTACACACAACACATATATGCACATATCTGACACATATGGCTGCATCGAGTGGACAAAACTGGCTTCGTAATTTCCATGCTATTTCCTCAACCTCTTTGGTCTCTTTCTTTTTAAACTTTTTATTTTGAAATAATTTTAGATTTACAGATGAGTTGTAAAGACAGTACAGAGAGTCCCCATATACCCTTCCCCCAGCTTCCCCTAATGGTAACACCTCGCATAATCACAGAACACTTGCCAAACCTGAGAACTTGACATCGGTATAGCACCATGGACTGAACTCCAGACTTTATTCAGATTTCACATTTTCCCACGGATGTCCCTTTTCTGTTCCAGGATCTAAGCCAGGAATCGAGGCTGCATTTAGCCATCATGCTCCTTAGTCAACATTTGGCCACTTTGGTTACATCGTGGAGGTGGTTCCAGAGTGGAGCGAGCAGCTGCCCCACCTCACGTTTCTCTTGCCCCATTAAACCCACAGCAGTCGGGATACTTCAGCAAACCACTCCCATGGTCCACGACGCCCACGTTTCTGCACCCAAATCTCCACTCTGTCCTCACTCACCCAAGTCCTCAACAGCCAGCTGAGCGCTCCGTCTATCCCAATTACACCCTTCTCCGGGTTTCTGCAACTGTCCACACTGCCGGCTTCCCACCTCCTCTGGCTGCTCCTGTCCTCCTCGACGCCTAATCCTCAGAGGGCTACCTCTCTTCTCCCTCTGTCCCTTTGCCATCCCATCCCACATACGAGGGACCCTCCAACTCCGGACTCTCCTTGGATCCCTGACCTGTATATTCCTGCCTGACCAAACACACCAGCTTCCCTCGAACCCCCTCCTTCTCTTGTCTTCTGTCCTTCTTCTGCCACCATCATCCCCTTTGTGCTCAAGGCAGAAAACTGAAAGGCATCCTTGAGCCTCTCACCTTTGTCCCCCTACCCCTGGATTTCATTCTAAATGTGATGGATCAACTGGGGAGTTTGACACCAGGAAGTGACATTACCTGATTCAGGGTCTGACTCCTTTGTACGTCTGCTCTGTGCCTTTTCTAACTATGCCTCTGGTGTGGGACATTTTGGGGAGGGGGGATAATTTTAATGACTGAGGATGAAAGCACTGAAGCCCCTAATATTCTGGAGAGTGCTGGGTCCACATGCCAACTTTCCTACCAGCGTGGCAACCCTGAGCCTCACATTCCTCATCTGTAAAACGGGGCAGGACTGAATAGGATCCAGTGAGAACTCGAGTGCCTCCCTGGGGGGTCTGGCAGTGGGGCTGGCTGTGGGTGAAGGAGCCCCCTGAGGGAGGGGGATGGAGTCTGGAAGGCAATACTGACTCAGCTCGGAGCTGTGCCTGTCCTTATGCCATCTCCCTGAGCCCTCACTGAGGTATGGCCCGGGGGGCCGTCAGCCCCACTCAGGAGGGTTCAGGAGGTGGCTCTAGTCGGGGACGCTTGGCTCCCCCATCACAAGGCCTTTCCCCACCCCTCCCCTCTTTCCATCCCCAGCCTGCCAGGCCCCTGGGTTTCCCTCACATTTTCCTTAGCACTTTGGGAGCCCTGGTGGTCTTGAACACAATGGCTTTTTCACACTCTTTTGAAAGCAGTAAATAATTCCCACCAAAGCAAGTCGTGCATGGAGACCCCAGGAAACAGAGGAGAACAGGAGCCAGTCCCTGGCCAGAATCCCTCAGGGAACCCACTGACCAGGTGCAGACCCCCTACCATTTGACAGAGTGGAAAACTGAGGCCCAAGGTCATGCAGTGAGTCAGTGGCAGAGCAAGAATGAAGCTCCAGTCTCCTGTCTTTGGGGCTGGGTCACTGGGATGTCACCCCAGGCCCTGCTCTTCGGGGCTGACGGGCTGGCATTCAGGCACCTCACCTCCTCCGTTCTCAACCAGGCCTGTGATGACTCCTCTGTGCACACACAAGCCCCACCACTCACCCGCCCTTTCCTTTTCCCACAGCACTTCGCTTTTCTGACAAAGCATATCATTTACTCGGCTGCTACCATTGTTGCTGGCTGGCGGTCTCCCACTGCTAGACGCAGCTCCACCAGGCCCGGATCTCTGCCTGTGCTGCCGGGTTATATCCCAGGTGCCTGTACAACGCCTGGCACAGCGGGTTGGGGAACAGCGCCCCCTCCTGGTCACATTTGCCTACCCTGCCCAGCGTCCTCCACGGCAGGGACAGGTCCGCGCTAGATTCCTCCCCTCACCGGAGCCCCTCTCAGCATTCCTGGCCCACTTTCCCCAAGTGGGAACCTGAGGGCCCGTGAGTGCCTGTTTCCCTGGAGACCCCAAACCCAAATGGCCTCCAGGTCTGGAATCGCTGCAATGACCCTCACACCAGCACCCACCTCTCACCCCCAGCAAGCCCCCCGGGGCTGACAGCCTCCACGACGCTCTCTCTGCTTCCTCTCTTGGCCTCTCCACACAGCTTCCAGAGTCCCCTTCTGAGCCCCCTCCCCTACTCCCAAACTTTCCTTGGCTCCCAGTCCCAACTGCCTAGCCTGACCAACAAAGCCCTTTCACCCATGTCCACCCACCCCCCAGACTCATCTCCCTCCCAGACCGCCCCGAAATCGGGCTGTTCACCATTCCCGAGACATGCCCTGCCCTCCGTGACACCGCCTACCCTTCCTGGGTGACACTCTGCCTGTCTTCCAGGACCCAGCACAGAGCTGCTCCCTACATGAAACCTTCAGGAAGCTCCTTGGCCCCCACGAGGAGCCTGTGCACTTCTCTGTATGCCCTCACCCCAGTGCCAAGCACAGGGCGGGTGCCTCCAGGACACCAGTGGACAAAGATGGCTGCAGGCGGCTCGGACAGCCTCTAAATGCACTGGGTCTGTCTGGCCACCCCCAGTCTGCCCTGAAACTTCTCCAACCCCCAAGCAGGGCAGCCAGACTGCTGGGCAAAAGGGGGACCCCTCCTACCCTCCCTGGGCTTCTGCTCTTGGGCAGCTCCATGCCCACCTGAGCCAGGCTGGTGCCCCTCCTGCCACATCACAGCCGCCTGAGGCCCAGGCGGGGCAGGAAAGAGGGCCCAGCTTGGGGCGGGGGGTGGGGGTGGGGGGCGGGTGGCGGAGGCGCAGGAAAAGAGAAGACCTTGAGAGTTTGGAGCCACTTCCTGTGTGTACACCTCCTTCGCCCCCATCTCCTGATCCCTACCCTGGGCCTGAGTGAGGGGAGAGAGAACAATGGGCCCCAAGGGATGCTGCCCCTGGGCAGCAAGAGGGGGGGTCACCGCCTCCTTATCCCCCTCCTCTTCCAACTGGCAGTGGCAATGCCAAGCAGGCGAGGGAGGGAGTCAGTGGAGGCCCAAACCCATCTCCCTCCATAATCTCCACGGGTTCAATTTCAAGTGTTCTTGGAAGCTAAGCTGTGCAAAAAACAGTTTCAAGCACCCACCAAGCCGAAGTCCCCACCCTGAACAGACACTCGGGAGCCTCCCCTCAAGCCCTGCAGCAGGGGCGTGGGGCCGGTCCTGCGCCCCCGGGCGCCCCACCTCCGACCCGGGGCGCCCCTCACCGGTGCAGCACTTGGACCTCCAGATCTTCCCCAGGAGCAAGATCATGGCCAGGAGGTGGCTCAGGTCGCCGAGGATACGGAACACGTTCATGGTCCGGCCCGCGCGCAGCCAACTCCCGGCAAACTTTCTGGCGGGCGAGGCGGCTGCCACGTCCCCGGCCCCGGCCTCTGGGTCCCGCGCCCCTGCCCGCGCCCCCGAGCTCCGCCAGCGCGCTCTTGGCCGGGCGGTGACGTGGCCGGGCCGGCCGCCGCGCCAGGGAGCCAGGAAGCGCCGCCGCCCGAGCTCCCGAGATCCCGCCTCCCGGCCCAGCCCAGCGCCGCGGCTCCCGGGCGGGGCGGCCGCGCGGGCCGGGGGGCTTCCGGCCTGGGCCCGCCGCCCGGGCCGCCCTGTGTCTGCGAGGCGCCCGCCACGTCCCGCCCCGCCGATGCCCGGAGAAGGGTCCGCCGGGAGTCCGGGCCTCTGCCTCCCCCGCTGGGAACCCGGGGTCCTCCCGCACGTGACCGTGGGCTAGCCACTGGGCCCTTCTCTCTGCCTCGATTCCCTCATCTGTCCACGAGGCTAAGAAGACCCGTGTTGGCCGGAAGTGGGGTCCCCCGTGCCACTGCTTGGCATGAGCTTAGCATGTTGGAAGCCCCCCGTAAACGGTGAGCCACTGCTATTGTCACCATCAGCCTGGGTTTTGAACTCCGCCCTCCTCGGGTGGGAGAAGAGCCCGAGCCAGGTTCCCCACCCTCTCACCTGTTAATGTGAACAGCCGCCTTGTCCTGTCCTGACCTGTTAGACAATGATAACCGAAGGCTCTCTGGCTGGGACTCAGGCTGACTTCGGTTCCAGCCTGGGTTCTGAGAGCCTTCCCCTCTCTTGTCCTCAGTTGTTGCATCTGTAAAATGGGGTTATTGTGAGCAGGGACGAGGTCAGGTCTGCCAGGGAGATCCAGGGTCCTCACTAGTGTCTCCCTCTTCTCGGTGTGACAAGATGTGAAACAGGAGCACAGGCCAGGACAGACTCCAGAGGGCTGTGGAGTGTTCACCAGCAAGTTAGGAGGCTGAAGGGTGAGGGAACAACGGTGGGCAGGAGTCCCGTCAGTGCTGTGTGGCCTGAGCAAGTCAGCCACCCTCTCTGGGCCTTGGTCTCTGCATCTGTAGTAGTGGATCGCATGTTCTAAGGGACCTTATCACCGCCCCCCTTTTAACCCCTGTAGCCCTTTTCCCACTCAGGACCTTCATCTCTCCCTAAATTGCTGGCTTCCCCACGCAAGCAATTAACAGCCACGGAGGCTTTGCCACGATGAAATCTGTCATTCCTCTAATTGTGACCCTTCTGTGGCCCCCTCCCCATGACTCCCAGGGTGAGGTGGTCCTTTGAGACTCAAAATGTGGTCCAGGGACCAGCAGCATCCGTATTGCCTTCTGAGGATGCAGAATCTCTGGCCTCACCCCAGACTAACTGAATCAGGATCTGCTGTTAAACAAGATCCCTGGGTGATTCGTGTGCACACGAAAGCTTGAGAAGCACTGATCTAACAAAACTAAGAGAGAGATACGTTATTATCCCCATTCCACTCTGGGGAAACTGAGGCACAGAGAGGTTAAGTAATTTGCTTAAGGTCACACAGACACTAAATACTGGAGCTGGATTCCAACACACAGTCTGACTCCAGGGTTCATGGAATTAAATCATTACATTACATTGTGGGTTGTCATGGGAGGTGATGAGCTCCCTGTCATGAGAGGCAAGTGAACAGGGGGTTGGGTGCCCATTTGTCAGGGATGCTGCAATGGGGGTTCCTGCCATGGCAGGGATGGCCATCAAGTATTGGGCATCTACTGGGCGCCAGGCATGAGTCAGTCACGTTAGTCACGTTCTCTCCATTCAGCCGCAACAGTCACCCTCAGAAGCAGGCTTTAAATTCTCACTTTGCAGGTGAAGGCTGTTGAGGCCCTGGAAAGTGAGGTGCATAGTCCAAGTTCCTCTGGGAGGTAGAGCCAGGCACTCATCCCAGGGCTGTGTCAGGTTCTGAATGGGCTGCTATGTTCCCTGCTCCCCCCCAACCCTGCCCAGATGCCTCCCCACCAGTCAGTGCCCAGAGAAGGCGGTGGCTATTTAAATCTCTCAGGTGTGGCTACGGTTCTCTCTGCCCAACCAGCTGGCATCTCCTTCTCAGCGCCCACCTCCTTCCCAAGCCAGGGGAAAGCACGTGCATTTGCCATTTGGTGAAACATCTGTCCTCCTGAGAAGCAGCCCCAACTGCCAGTGGGGACTAGAACAAGGCTAGAATCCTTCTCCTCCCTCTCTTTCTCCAGGGGGACCACAGGGGAACTGGCCCAGGCCAGGGGAGGTCTGAGGAGTGACCACCAGGGTGGTAGAGGGGGGAAGAACTCAGCCTGGGTGGCCCCAGGGCAAAGATCTTGTCCTGGGCCTGCCACAGTGGCCTTGAGCCTGCCATGTCTCCTTCTTGGGCCTCAGCTTTCCCATCCGTTAATGGGGATAGTGAAGATAAAAGTATTGCTGACTGGTTACTTGGTCCTCCTTACATCTAGTCTTCCCAGTCTCCCTATGAAACTGATACTCCCTATGTCTCAGGACAGGGAGCTCATCACCCCCATTTTACAGATGAGGAAATTGAGGCTCAAACTTGTCTCTTGCTCCCACAGGTCACATAGACCCTCCTCTCCCCAAAGTTCTACCGCTGCATCCTTAGTAATCAGCCCTGCCTTTTTCACACCTACCCCATCTTCACAGTGGAGCATTTTTCAAAGCTCCCCACAAAGAGCAGGGAAAATCCCCTACTCATTTTACCCCTCTGGCTCTAGGCCATGCCGGCACTCTGGCCACATGCATCATTGCATCATTGGACCTATCTTTCCCAGATGCTGCGTGGTTCCCGGCAAGTCCCTCACCACTCTAAGCCTTACTTTCCTGACACCCGAAATTTGTCTGCTGTAGGAATTAAATTGAGGGGAAGCCAAGAGGGAAATTTCCTTCAGCTCAAAGGGCAAGGATTCTTTTTCCCTCATTGAGAAAGCAAACTGTATGTTCAAAGTCAGATTTATGGAAGAGAGAATTGGGGAGTTGCTCAATTATAGGAAGAAAAAATATATATAGTCTTTTTTTCCTTCCTGATCCTAGCCCTTTGTTATATTTCATTGCTCTATTGAATGTCCTGCCAACTGCCTTAAGTTCTTTTTTTATATAAATTAATTAACTAACTAATTTATTTATATTTATTGGCTGTGTAGGGTCTTTGGTGCTGCGTGCAGGCTTTCTCTAGTTGTGGCTCATGGGCTCTAGAGTTAGGGTCAGTAGTTGTGGCGCAGGGGTTTAGTGGCTCCGCAGCATGTGGGATCTTCCTGGCCCAGGGATCAAACTCGTGTCTCCTGCATTGGCAGGCACATTGTTAACCGCTGCGGCCACCAGGGAAGTCCCTGCCTCACTGCCCCTTCCCTGTTCTGTGTGGAAGGAAAGTGCAGATATAAAGTGAAAATCGTGATCCTGAAGATACCCCCACCACTTAATTAGCCGCCTCTGGCTGGTCTGGGCCCTGGAAGGAAAAGGGAGCTTTGGGTCCGGGCTCCTAGGACTCCCTTCAGGCTTTTTCTGGTCTCGGTCCTGAGTGGATGCTCCCCCGTGGAATGAATGAACTCTTCCCAGGCGGCCCCAAGGTCCTGCCCCCGGAGGCGTGGACGAGTCCATTCCCTAATAGAGTGGGGGTGGACTGAGGGCAATCTTCCTGCTGTTTCGCCCCAGGTGTTCCGGAAGCTCCCCCTTCCTCACCCTGCTCAATATGTTTTGACTAATACACGGCAGGGCCTAGTGTGCGCCCCGTTTTTACCGGGCGGGAAACCTCTCATCGACTTTCAGTCCCAAGCACATTTATGGACCACCAGCTGTGTGCCAGGCACCTTGCAGGTTAATTGTAGGTGCAGATTTAAGGAGCCCTTGGGGCACCGTGGGAGGCAGGTGCCTGTGCATGGATTGGATATGGTTCAGAGCAGGGACTAATTACCCTGAGTTGGGGGGAGTCATGAGGGAGAGTTGCAGTTAGGAAGGCTTCCAAGGATGCCAGAGTGGGCTTTGAAGGATGAGTAGGAGTTTGCCTCCAGGACAGAGCCTGGGGGAAGAGAGTAGAGTCCCAAGTAGAAGGAACTACAGGCGCAAAGGCGCAGAGATATGTATGATACCACTCGCTTTCCCAGCGTATTTTATTTGTACCACTCTTTTTTAAAAGGCCAAAAAACGGGAATAAAAAGAGGGAGAGGGGATGGGACTTCTCTGGCGGACTAGTGGTTAATACGCTGCGCTTCCACTTCAGGGGGCGCGAGTTCGATCCCTGGTGGGGGAATTAAGATTCCCGCCTGCCAGCGGGCTCGGCCCAGAGAAAGAAGGAAAGAAAGAGAAAGAAAGGAAGGAAAGAAGGAAGGAAGGAAGGAAGGAAGGAAGGAAGGAAGGAAGGAAGGAAGGAAGGAAGGAAAAGAAAGAGGTGAGGGGAGGAGGATAAACTTCAGGGTAAGGCAGACCTTCGCTCTAGGCTCGAGCTCCACTACGTACGAGCTGTCCGAATTTGAGCCATTTATCTCATCTCTCCAAGCCATAGTGTTCTCATCTGTAACTTGAGTGTAAACCAAGTACTGACTTCAGAGGGTAGATATCAGGGTCAAAGTTAGCTAAGTTTCTAAAGCGCTTTGCAAGGAGTAAACCACGCAATAAACGCCAGTCCCTTGCTCCGCTTTACAGGACACCGAGGCCCAACGAGGCAAAGCAGAGCCTGGAAAAAATACGGAAATTCCACGTCCTCAGAAGGCGATCACTCCTTCGCCGATTTATTCCCGGAGAAGTGCAAAAAGGACAATGATTTGTAACCTCTCGGTCCGAGGAAGCCTTCTGGAGTGCTGGAAGTGTTCTGTATCTAGATCCGAGAGGTGATGTTTTACACAGAAGAAAAAATTCATCGCGCTGTACTCTTCAGATGTATTTATTACTGTTTGTTAGTTACATCTCAATTGAAAGAAAAAGAAACATAAAGCAACCATGGCCTCCATGCGCCCTTCCCTCGCCGCTGGCGACAGGTGTCCTTCTGAGACTCCAAAGGCCAATCTCCCCGCGCGCGGCGCAGGCATAGCGCGCTGCGCAGGGAGTCGTGCACCGCGCGCCTGGGTCTGGGCGAGGTTCCCAAGGCAACCGCAAGCCGCTAGCCGAGTCTCCCGAGTGAAGAGACGCCACCGAAGACCCGGAGCACGGATTACTGAACCGGAGCCACGGAGAGAGGCTGGAGAGAGGCGGCGGTTACCCACGCGCGGAGGGGAGCGACTCTGCGCCCTTTGTCCTTGCTCTGGCATTCCGAGGGCATCTGGCAGGCTGCACTCCCCAGCCCTGACTGTGGCCATAAACTGCTGTTTGAACACACGCCTAGGGATTCACTCTTGGCTTTCCAGGTGGGGAGATGGAGAGCTTGCCTACTCCCCAATATCATAGGGCAAATCAGGGGCAAAGCCAAGCTCTGCACCCTGATGGCCTGTTTTCCAGCTTGTCAAGTGGAAGGCACATAGGGCTGTGTGCTGGCATCTCCCTGGGGTCTGGTTCCAGCTCTTCTAGTAACTTGCTCTGCGGTCTTCAAGTCCCCTCTCCTGTCTGGGTCTCAGAGATGGGGACAATACAACCTATATCTCAGAGCAGCTGTTACCAAGTATGTGAAATAACGAGTGTAAAAATGGCTTATAAACTGTAAAGTGCTTTGCATGTGCCAAGGACCACCACCATGGCTAACCTACTGCCTCCTGGTCCTCATCGTAACCCCAGCCCCACATGCAGCCTTGGTGACAACCAGCTGCACAGTGAACCTGGGGCTCAGAACTCTCCACGCTGGGAGGTTTCCAGTGGGAAGGTAAGAGCTCCCTGCCCCTATTTTCTGCTTCCTAAGGAATGGGCTCAGGGCAGGTCTCCCAGGCACCAGGGACCCTTTGGTCCCCCCAGACCAGCCATTTAGAAAAGGTTCGCAGAGACATACCCTCCACCCACCCTCCTAATCTTCCACCCTGTAGCTGGATCACAGAAGGTCCCAGAACATGTTCCCTGGACAGAGCCCAGGGCTAACACCACTCAGTGCCCTTTGAATGCCACATGCTGGGCATGTCTGGACAGTTGTGTATTCATGTGCTGTGAGGCTATGTACATTGAGATGTGTGTGTGCGCGTGCCTGCGCGCACATGTGCCTGGCATGCATATGTTGGGGGCCAGTGTACTTGGGATGTGTATTTGAGTGTGTGTATGTAAATTGTGTATTTATGGCTGTGTGGTATGTGCTTGCAGGTGTATGTTGTATATTTGTGGCATCTGTGTTTACCCATGCATCTATTTGTGTCTTTGATGCTGTATACGCATATTTAGGTGGACATTTGTGGGTTCGTACTTGTGGTGTGCACAAGTGGGTGTGTAAAACTGGGAGGTCTGTGATTGTGCATGTGTGAGAGTGCGCTGGGGGTCCTGGGTGCAGGGACTCTTTTCCCTCCTACCTCCCCTCATCTGGGTGACCTTCCCCTAGCTAAGGACTGGGCTGAGACCACAGACAAGCTTCCGCTGGCTCTTGCCCCCTCTGCAGACCTGTGGCTGCCCAGGTCTTTAGCTTGCCCAGGTCTTTGGACAGTGTGGGGCCGGGTGCAAGGGTGGGTGGGTGAACCTGGGACCAGGGCTCGCGTATGCCACCCCCTCTCTGCCTGGCCTCCTCCCCTCCCCACAGCAGGAGCAGCAGCGGGAAAGGTTGGCGGAGGGGGGCTATTTTGGGAGCGTCTCCTTAGCAACAGCTGCCACGGCCGTCTGTGGCGGTTTTTCTATAGGTGCTAAAATATTCCACCCTGGTGACTACTGAGTGCTGGGAGGTGGGCGAGGGTGGGAGCGGAGGGCGGGAGAGACCCCTACAGTCCTCTGTCCCCAGGGCCCAGCTTGCTAGGTTAGGTCCTCTGGACCCCCAGTGCTCCTTTCCCCACCTCCAGTCCACACCCCTCAGGGCTGCTGGGACTTTAGAGCTCTGAGGCAGACCAGCTGTGTCCTGGTGTGATTTCTAATCTAAGCAGCTGGGCTGCCTCAGTGTGCCCTATCTATAGAATGGACTCGTCTGACTTTAAGGAGCTCTCTAGGCCAAAAACCTCTGGACTCTGTGACTCTGGCATTTTGAGGTGGACCTTTCGCACCCCTCCGCAGCTGTCCCACCTGCCTGCCCAAGTCCCCTTCCCCTCCAGTCCTCCCAGCCCTCTGCACAAGCTCTCAGGGCCCCTGAGGGACCAGGGAGGCCTGGCTGGGCTCCCAGAGTGAGCCAGTTAGTGGGTGCTCTGCTGGCCTGGGATGACCCTTCCCCAGAAGCTAAGAGTAGGTTCAAATCACGTCTCAGACGCTTGCTTACTCTGTGAGTGACCTCAGGCAAGGTTCTTCCTCTCTGCGGGTTTCTTAGCTGTGAAGCCAAGCAAGTTGTTATGAGGGTCAAATGGGAGAATGGAGAATGGGCAGGAAGCTTTGGCAAAACATAGAGATGGACAAAGGTTTTTACTATCACTTACCATCAAACTTCAGAGCAAGCCTCACCCTTGAAGAGAGTTGTTCCTGGCCATCCAGGCCACGCCACATGCCTCAGTTTCCCCATTGGTAACAAGTCCTGTGTCCTAGAGCTCTTGTAAGGATTAAATGAGACAGCGCTCGCGACTTCCCTGGTGGTGCAGTGGTTAAGACTCTGCATTCCCAATGTATGGGGCCCGGGTTTGATCCCTGGTCAGGGAACTAGATCCTACATGCATGCCACAGCTAAGGAGCCCACCTGCCACAACTAAGACCTGGTGCAACCGAATAAATAAAGACAACACTCACGAAGGCCTAGAGCAGTGCTTGCTGATGACAGGCATTCAAAGGATGCTTGTCCTCTGCCCTCCATCCAGGGGGTGCTTCCACATTAGATGATGACAAAGTCTATTTGCCCTTTGGGGTCCCAGTCCAGACGGTCCCATTACAGATGAGGCCTCTGAGGTCCAGTGAGGACAAGCAACTTGCCCAGGGTCACCCAGGCTCTGACACCCAAGCCTACCCCCCTGCACCCCTGCAGCCTCTGCACACCTGTCTCCCATGCCTCACCCCCACCTCCCCACCCCGCCCTGCACATGGCTAGAAGGTACTCAAACAAAATCCTTCCTTTAGACTTTAATCATCCCCAGAACATCTCCTTAAGGTGGACATTATCCTCCCCACTTTACATATGAGGAAACTGAGGCCCAAAGAGGAGAGGAGAGCTGCCCAGAGTCACACAGGGGTGGGTGGTGGGAAAGAGACTCTTTTTCTGGGGTCTGTGAAGCTCTCCCTGCCTGGAGCTGCCCTTTCTGCCTCTCCCCACTTCCTCCCAGTCTACCCTCGGCCTCCACAGGACTCTCCTTACAGGGAACAAGCAATGGGTGCTGCAGGCTGCCGCCCCAGGCCCAGCAAGGGGACCATCACCAATGCTTCATCTCAACCCCTGTGACATCACAGCCATCAGGCCTCCTCCTTCTCTCTCCCTGAAGTCACTGCCCCTGAGCCCCCACTCTGTCCTTAAACGGGTGCCCAGGGACCTAGAGTTGGGTTTGATCCCATGGAAACAGATGCTGCGGGTCTAAAGACACCCTTGTCTCCATCTCCCTCTTCTTCCTGCCCCACCTCCTTCCCCTGTACCTCACCCTCCCAGGGTGGAAGGCCAGGCTTCTGGCTAGGTGACGAGACCACAGGCCATTTGCCTCACCTGCGTCCTCCCACTTTCGATTCATGGAGAGGTATGATAGGTACCAGGCACAGATGGCCACTGACCCAGCGTTCAGATTGCTTGAGTTCCCGCATCCATTCACACACCAAAGAATCATTCTGCGGAACGTTGGTCCTAGTTGCCTGCCCGTGTGGGCACAGCAGCGTAATGAGGAAGCGGGGCATGGAACGGGATATGTGCTGTGGAGCTCTGCATAGCGTTGAAGGGAGGACTGAGAAGGGATGGGCACATCTACTGAGCACCTACTATGAGCTGTGCATTTCTTGTGCATCCACTTCCCTTGATCTGTGCCTGTGAGAGGAGGGATGGTGAGGGTCCTCATTTTATAGACAGGTTAAATAGAAAATTTGCTGAAGGTCAGGTAGCTGCATGTGATGTTGAGCCCAGGTTGGCCTGATTCCCAAGCCCACTTAACAAGAACCAAACTTGTGCCTGGTGCTGGATGAGTGAATGAGTAGGTGAGGACAGCGGGAGGCCTTCCTAGGGGAGGTGGCGTGGAGGCTGGACTGGGGAACAGCAGGAATTCTCAGAGCAGAGAAGGAGGAAGGGCATTTCAGGCAGGAAGAACAACACGTGCAAAGGCAGGGAGGTGTGGAAGCATCTGGTGTGTTCTGGAATCTATAGGAATCAGGGTGTATGTGTGGGTATAGGGGGTGTGGGATAAGGTGGGGCCTGACGGTACATCACACGGAGGAGATGGGACTGGATCCTCTCAGGTGGGGATGGTCTGCAGGGGTTGGAAACAGTCATGGTGGTTCATGTGCTGTGGTTCCTGGGCGTGACACTTCAGAGGATCAGCTTGAAGGAGGAGCCAGAGGAGATTTCATATTCAGTGGGGTGCCTCAGTCTCCCTCTTAACTAGGGCCAGTCAGAGATGACCAGGCTCCCAGGGAAGTCCTTCTGGCTGTCTAACTGTAGGCAGTCTCTCATTGTCCTACCCTGCATCCTCCAACCTCCTGCGTCTTCGTCCTCGGAGGGCTGGAGTGAGGGGGCAGGATGGCCATGGAAGTGTCTGGCTCGCAAGGGGCTGAGGCACTGGGGTCTTCTCCCCACAGTCCAGAGTGTGGGGCCCAGAACTGGGCGCACTCAGGGCTAGAAGGAAAAGGGCGCGATCCTCCCTTATAAAGACACTCTGGGGTAATGGGGACGCAGAAAAAGAGAAAGTGGGGTTTAGTCCGGCTCTGCCACCTCTGGGTGACCTTGGGCAAGCTTGTGACCCTCTCTGGTACTCAGTCTCCCAGTCTGTAAAACGGGGCGGTGCTACTTAGGTGATTGTGAGGGTTATTCCAGCAGGGCTGCACCTCCGTCTCCCGGAGCGGGGTGTGTAGGGTCCTCAACTATCCGTCTTTCAGGAGGGGAAGGGGACCACAGAGGGGAGTGGCCCGGCGCCACCGAACCCGGTAGCGACCCGTTCCCACCCACTCCCTTCCCGGCAAGGAGGAACCTTCTCCACCTGCCCCTTGGGGGTGGGGGGGGAGCGGGGGGCGGGAAAACCCGGGGAGCGGACTCTCGGAATGGGTTCTGGGAGGAGTGCTCCTGGAGGGAGGAGGAAAACCCGGGCAGGATCTCGGGCGGGAGCGGACCTCGCGGCCCCCAGCCCGGCGCTCGGTCCCGCGCGGCCGGCGGGTGGGAGGGGGCGTGATGCCCGGCTAGGCTGAGGGTTAGGGGCAGGGCCGGGCCCCGGGGGCCGCCCGGGGCTCGGGGGCTGGGGTGGGGGGCGCGGCCTCCGCAGTGGGGCGCGGGTCACGTGTGAGGAGGGGCGAAAGTCTCGCAAAGCGGGGCGGCGTGCCGCGAGTTGGGAGTTCTCGGCGCGCCGCGGGCGGCGGGAGCTCGGGCTCCCGGGCGAGCCGGGGACGCGGCAGAGGCGGGGGCCTGGGTCCCGGACCGCGGGGGCCGCCCCGAGCGTGGGAGGGAGAGGGCGACAGAGGCAGAGACCCGCAGCGAGACAGAGAGAGACACGCAGGGGAGAGACAGGGCAGGGGTGGAGGAAGGCAGGGGGCAGACAGGCGGGCGACGGAGACGGAGACGGGGACCCGCAGGGAGAGCCCGAGAGCCCGAGGCGGGCAGGAGAGCCCGGGAGAAAGAGAGGGCCGAGGGCGCGGCGGGGGAGGTGGCGGCAGAGCCCGGGCTGGCCGGCCGCGGGGGTCTCGGGGCCGGGGGCGAGCGCAGCGGGGCAGGGAGCGGAGCGCAGGGCGGGGGGCAGCGCGGAGTGACAGCGAGAGAACAGTGGGGGCGGCGGAGGGAAGGCGCCTGCGGCGGGGGCGAGGGGCGCCAGCGCCATGGGTCCCCGGAGCCCCGCGCTCTGAGCCCCGGCCCGGGGCCCGACGATGCTGAAGCCAAGGCGGCGCCGAGGGCGCGGCGCGGGGCAGCGCTGAAAGTTGGGCGGCCCGCGGGGAGCGGCGCGGGACGGCCCGGAGACCGGGAGACCCGGGGACCGACGGACAGACCCACAGGCAGCCGGGGAGGGGGGCGGGGCCGGCCCGCCGAGTTTGCGGGGAGGGGGCGCCGGGACACCCTTCTCCCCGCCCGGGACGCCGCCCGCCCGACTGCGCCGGGGATGTAGCGCCCGCTCGCCGCCTCCTGGAGACACGTCGGACCCTGCGCCCCGCGGTAAGCCGGGCCCGCTTTCGCTGCTGGCGCTGTCCGTCCGTCTGTCCGGCCGCGTGCGTGTCTGTGTGTCCCGGGGCCTGGCAGCTCAGGCCCCGCGCGCTCAGCACCTTATCGCCGACCGGGGTTCCGGCTACTCGGCGCGTGTTCAGCGCGGTCAGGCGACTCCCCGGGACCTGGTGAGCTCTGTCCTCTGGCCCTCGTCTGGAACTGCGAGATCCGGGTTTCTGCCAGGAAGGGGGGTAGAGGTGAGTGAAAGGGGCCTTGACCTGCTACCCCGGCCATGACCTTTCTCTGCCTCCACCCCCCCTCAGTTGTCACACTGGGTTGGAGGAGTTTCAAGGCAGGTGACTTGTGGCAAGGGGGGGGGGGGGGTGTCTCCTTTCCACCTCCCCAACTGCAGCCTGTTTGCAATGGCCCTGACAGAACAAAATCCCACTTCTCATGTTCTGAGCACCTGCCTTGGATCCCAAGACCCTAGGGTGGGTGGACAGGTATCCAGAGAAGAAGGCATTCACGAATCACAGTGGTGGAGACAGGCAAGGCTGCTTTTCCCTCCCTGGACCGGAGAACCCCAAGGAAAGAGAGGTCTGAATGAGCCCCAGAGTAGGGAAACTTCCTTGTGACTGTGCCGGCGCCCAGTGTCCCCCGACCAGCATCTGCATCACACTTCTGCCCCCAGAGCCCAGGCTCTAGGATGGGGAGAGGGTGCAGGGAGACAGTGAGGGTGGGGGAGAGACAGGTGGAGGGTGGCCTGGCTAAGCTGGCAGGTGAGGGCCTCAAGAGCAGTAGGATGTGAAGAAGCAGGTTGAGGGAACCGGGAGTGGAGGGAGGGAGGGAGGCAGAAGAGACACACTTGCAAGGCCCAGAGAGGAGCCAGACCTGCGTGTGTGTGTGTGTGTGTGTGTGTGTGTGTGTGTGTGTGTGTGTGTGTGTGTAAATGTCTATTCAGCTTCTCCCCCACCCGGTCTTGTGACCTCCAGGGCTTTGGGACTTTTTGGAGCTGTTGGCAGGATTTCAGCAGGGGAAGGGGGGTGTACTGAGAGCCAAACGGTGGTCCTGGCTTCACCTGGGATGAGGGGAACAAAATGTGGAAGCGGGCGGTGGGATAAGGGCTGAGGTGCAACAAGGCAGGAGCAAAGGCTGCTGGCCGTTGAGCTGACCCATAGCCAAATCGGAGTCTGGAGGGCTGCACCTAGAACATTCTACTGTTCTCCACAGGGAGGATGGGCTCTTTCTGGGGCTTTCCATGCTGGGCAGTGGGCCTTGTATATCCTCCGTTCACACTCCTAGAAATCAGCTCAGTTAGCTGAGGAACCAGCACGGTGGACAAGTCACTCTCCTCCCTGACCCTCAGCTTCCAGATCTGTGGAACGAGGACACTACTCCCTGTCCCACTGACCTCCAAGGGGGGTAGGGGGGGGGGCCTGGGCTCCAGTGAGCTGAGGGCTGTTCACAGGCTGGGGAAAACGCTGAACAGATGGGAGTAAGGACTCATTTTACCTTTGGGAAGATGAACAGCTAATGGGGAGAGGGGAATATGGCTTGAAACAGGGCTGACCACGAAGAGGAGTATCCAGAATTAGAGGGGCAGCTGGGGCTTGGGAGCTATTCCTCAGGAACCTTCGGGTTGCCCTTGAAAGAGAAGCTCCTCTCCCATGAAAAGTGTTGGGGTGACTGGGAACAGACAGAGCTGGCCTTGAATTTCTGCTGGGTGACCTTGGGCAGCTGACTTGACCTCTCTGAGCCTCAGTTTCTCCAACTGGAGAGTGGGGATGATGGTAGTGACTTCATTGGGTTGCCGAGTGATTCACAGACTCTGTCAGGTCTCTGGAAGCAGCTGACACAAGCCTGGAGCATAGTAGGTCCTTAACAGACATTTGCGGAGCAGAGAATGAAGTAGCTTTAGGAGATGCCGTGAAAAAATTTCTTAGCTGAGGATCTAAGAGGGAAGGGGAGGAGGAACGGTGTAGGCTTACAGGGTGGGCTGGTTCTTAATGTGGATCTGGGGGAGGCGGGGGCGTGTGCTGAGAGGGGTGTGAGGAGGAGGGGGCCCCTCTGCGGGGACCACTGAGTCACGAGGACATGTAAGCGACATGACAACCAGCAACATGGTAACCAGGAGACTAGCGGCGGTGGGAAATGGAGCTGGAGCCGTGTGTTTGAGGGGGCAGGACTGGCAGCACCGGGCCAGGAGGGTCCCGGGAGCGGCCAGGCTGGCCTCTCAGGGTGAGGAGGGGAGGCCCCTAGGCCAGGTGGGCTAGGGAGAAGGTGGGGGCCGGGGTCGAAGGAGGGAGGCATTTCGGGGTCTGCTGGGCAGGGGGCCTCCTCCTGCACCTCCCCAGGCTCCTCGCTCCTCTCCTCCACATCTCCACTTTTCATGCCTCTCCCCCCAGGATGCCAAATTTGGCTCACGCAATCTGTCGTCTCTCTTCTGAGATTGGCACCGGGACCAAAGCCGAGTGCATTACATCACCGCCGCTCCCCCTGCACGAGGAGAGAAGGAGAGGGAGGGACAGAGGGCTGGGGGGCAAGCGGCCAACCCTCAACTTTCTTTCCTGTCTTCCTGCTCACTCTTCCCCCTCAGTCCCAGGTGTTGAGGGCTTCCGGGAACAGCCAAGCATGGCCTTGAGGCATAACGAGGGCTCTAATCTTGGAGATCCCAGGGCAGGGCAGGAGGTCAGACCATGTCACCATCCCCCTGCCTGGTGACGCCTGGGAGGCAGGGAGCCTGGGTTCAGGGCCCCAGTCTGTCATTGCTCTGCTGTGTGACCTTGGGCAGCCCCCTCACCCCCACCCTGTGCAGAGTCTACATCTGTGTCGAGAACAGTTGGCCATTCAAGATCTTGGTGACTCTCTTAAAAAAGATGCCCTTGAGTCCTGCTGCTCCCCTGGGCACAGAGGAGGAGTCCTGAATTTTGAATGGCTCTCTGTGACCTTGAGCAAGTGACTTTACCTCCTTATGCCTCCATCTCCTCACCTGTAAAATGGGGATAATAGAACCCTCAAAAGAGGGTGAAAGAGGTACTAGATACGAAAGAGGGAGCCAGGGGAAGATACAGGGTCTCTAGCCCGAAACCAGACATTCGGGGACCCCATGGCTCCCTGCACGCTGGGCTGGTGGTAGGGGAGCAGGTGGACGCAGCCATTGGCAGGACAGTGTTTCAATTCAGACAGAAGGCTTGGCGCTTCAATCACTGACCTGATGCCCTTATTTTACAAAAGTGGAAGCCGAAGCCCAGAGAGGGAATTGGACCCCCCAAGGTCATGGTGATGGTTTGGGGGTGGAAGAAGCAGAGCTGGGGCCTGAACCCAAGACTCCTGGCTCCCAGCCCTGCCTGGAAATAGACAGAGAGACAGGCAGATACACACACCTCCTGTGGAAGACTGTGGCCAGCCCGGATGGGACCCAGGAGCTTTGAGAGCCCAGTTCTCACTTTGGCCCCCTCCCTGCTCCCTTCCTGCTTCCTGGCTGCCCCATCCCCACCATCCCTGGCCATGAATCCCATCCCTCACTTGGTCTATCCAAAGAGCTCTCTTTCAGACTCACTTTCAAGCCAGTTTCGGGCAGATTATGGCCCCTTCTAGCAGATTCCCAGAGCTGGAGGTGCATCTGTGGATGTTCTGCGAAATAGTGAGCTCTTCATTCCTGGAGCTATTCAAGCAGAACCAGATGAGTACCTGCCAGGGATCTGAGCTGGTGACTCCTGCTTTATGGGTAAGGTTGAATAACATCCCCACCTCCAAAATCTCAAGTGTCTATGCTGAGAGCTTGGGAAGCAGTACCCATCACTTACTGGCTTCCCAGCAAGGAAATGCACGTGGTCGTGCCAGGCATTGGGCTAGGAGCTTTCATAAATCCCTTCTTATTTAACCCTCCCAGCAACCCCACAATGTCAAATTGAGGTCCCTGCATTACAGATGGGGGAGCCACGGCTCAGAGAGTCTCTGTGATTTGTCCAAGGTCACACAGCAGGGAGGTGGAGGAGTCCGGATTTGAGTCTGGGCCAGTCTGATTCTCCGGGGCTGTCCCAGGGACTTCCTTGAGGAAAGAGTGGAAAACGTTCCTCCCCTGGGCTGGGGCTTGGCAGGAGATGGTGTGTCGCCCCCACAGCATGACACCCCCTCAGAGATCCTCTGGGGGCTCCATTCTGAAGACATGGAAATAGACATGCACCCAAGAGGAGAACTCATTTCACAAAGGGGAAGACTGAGGCTCAGAGACAAAGAATGGCCTGCCCAGAGGTGTCTAGAGCGTTAGATTTGGGCCAGGGCTCTGTCCCCTGCACTGGTGGGCAAGGAGGAGACTTTGGGCTGGTGATGGAGTGAGGTCTGGGACTGGGGATGCAGATTGATGGGTGGTTTGGCAGACGGCTGAGAGTGAGGGCTCTAGGCTAGGGTCGCGGGTAGGGGAGCCAGCCTTGCAGACAGGGAGATGGGAGCAGGAAGAGAAACCAGCAGGAACAGCAGGTCCTCGTCTGTCCTCCCTGGTCCTGCCCCGCGCCCCGCCCCAGGCCACCCACAGATGTCAGTGTCACATAGCCTGTGAGGTCGAGGTCGGGAGAAACTGTAGGTGGGACCTGTCTGGCAAGAGAGGGTCTTGGAGCCAGCAGCCTTGGGTGTGGCTCCCTGTGTGACCTTAGGTCAGTTCCTCAGCCTCTCTGAGCTTGGTGTGCCCCTCGGTGTGGTCAAGCATCTGGACTAAACGGTCTGTTTCCACAAAGTAGCTGCCGTTGGGCTGTCATCTCATAGTGCTCCTCCCATTCCCGTGAGGACCCTGGGCCCTGGGCGAGGGGCGGGCAGGAATCCTGGGGGTTGGCATAACCTTTAAGCCTCCTCAGCGACTCAGTCCTCCTTGGGGTGTGGGGGGATCTCCGAGCACAGCCCTTCTTCTCCTTTTCATCTTTATTTTTCTCCTGCTCCCTCTTCTCCTCGCTACGTGGGCTGATCGCTGCTCAAACTTTTAATTCAGATGGTAATTGAAATAATAATATGGGCTGAGGCCCCTCTGCTTGTGACGCCGCAGCTGGTGGAGCTCAGCTATGAATAGACCTTGAGTCACACACGCGCGCTCCTGCGGGCGCGCACACGGGGCTGACGGGGCGGTGGGTGGGGTGCAGCCGGGGGCGCGGCGCAGCTCATGCTCCAACTTGCGCTGGGTCTCGGCCCCCCCGTTCCCAAAGGCCTGGGCCAGTTCTGCCCCTGCGGCCCGCCATCCGGTCCCTGAGTCGAATCTGACGGGGCATCGGTGGGTCCCTCTGTTCACAGAAGGGGAAACTGAGGTTCAGCGAGGGGGAGGAGCTGGCCGGACACAAATGGAAAGTGACTGGACTTGATGTGAACTGATGGGTTTTGCCTGGTTCCAAGACCACCGTTCCTTTTCAGGACACACAGGCCAGACAAATGGGTGGGAAGGATGGTGAGGTGCGGCCCCCGCCCACGCGTCCCCCTGCCTCCCCTCCTCCCAACACACACACCCCCTCCAACTCACACACTCTCTGGCCCACTATCACACACACGGTCTCACACACTTGCACACATTCACACTCACTCACTTCCGCTCACTCACTCACACACTCATACATTCGCACTGCTCAGATAGATGGTGCTATTGCTTGGCGGCAGGGGTGACAAAGGTTTTCCCAGAGGTCCAGCTGCAGGAAGGGGACAAGGTCCGAGGTGCCAGGCTCTACACTGGACTTTATATTCATGATCTCACTTAATCCTCCCTGCCACCCTGTGAGGGCCATCATGCCCACTTTCCACATGAGAAAACTGAGGCTCAGTGAGACGCAAGAGTTTGCCTCAGGTCCAAGGGGTAGAAAGAGCCACATGTTGTTTGTCCAGCTGGGGATGCATTGAGTCCCAGTTCTAACCATTCTGCGACCCTTCATTTGGCCTCCTGAGGGAGGGAGGGTGCCTCCTGTCCAGCCGGGGGCTCCCTTTCCTCTCCCTGCACCAGTACCCCCACTCCTGCCTGTGGCTACCTGGCCAGTCCAGCCCTATTGCCAGATGCTGGAACATCTGACCTGTAAGCAGGAGGAGGTGCCCATGAGGGGCATTGGCAGGTCAAGGAGAAGGGCTACCAAGAAAGGTGGTCCTTGGTGGTTCAGACCTCAGCTGGAGCTGTATGGGGAGTTGACGTTACCATTGTGACCTGTCAACCCGCAGCTTGGGTCTAGGACTGCTTGGGTGGGCCTGGTGGGGGTGGGGGTGGGGGGGCTGGGCTTCAGAAGGGCAGGAGGGAGATGCAGTGGGGCATGGGTGCAGGTGGGCAGAAACAGCCCCTGATCTCGGACACTGGACGCCACCTTTACCCTGCAGCCCTGGTCTGTTGCTGTGTCTGCTTTCTCTCAAGCACTCTGCTGGGAGATGGAGCGATGGAGACCAGAGACCATAGTGATTTGCCCAAGGTCACACAGTGACGGTGACAGAGCTGGGGCTGGACCAGAGCCCAGGGCTCCTTCTGACTCCCTTGCCTCCCCACTCCCAGAGCTGCTGACACCCCCTGTCTCCCTCAGACACTCCCTGTATTTATGTGAGAGAGGAGCTGATCTCCTGGGAAAACCCCTGAGCTGGAGAGAGGGGCAGGGGTAGCAGCCCCTTGTCACAGAGGGCGTGGCTGAGTGAGGAAGCCTGCCCGAGTCAGGCAGGCCTGGGATTGGATCACTTACTTATCCCGAGTGACATTAACCAGGTCACCGTCCCCCTGGGAACCTCTCTTTGCTCCTCTGTGAAACAGGGACAACCAGTGGTGATGGTGGGAGGATGTGCCTGGCGTTTTCCTTTTGCTGCCCCATCTGTTCTCGGAGCCCACCCCAGCTCCACCTGGGCTGCAAGGATGGGAGAGAACCTTAGCTAGGCCAGGGAGGGGAGGGTCCACGCACTGTGAGGGGCTGGTCCCATTTTACTGATGGGAGATGGAGGCCTGGGGAGGGGAGTTTGCCCAACCTCGCCTTAGTGGCGGAATTAGCACCAAGTTGTACTGTCTGGCCTCTGGGACGCCCTAGCGAAGTCTCTTCCCTACCCCGACCCTGCAGCTCCTCTCCAACCCCCACCGCAAACTCCCTATAGGAGCCTCGCCTCTCCCATTATTGACCTGAGAGGTCCAGGCCTCCCAACCCAGGGAAACATGAGGTGCCACTCTGCCTGGGGACAGATGGAGTGGGGGTGAGCAATTTGGGAACTCCCTGAGGCCACACAGGGGAGGTGGCAGGCTCAGAGCTGGAGGGGCCGTGGCTGTGGGTGATGGGGACGGGAGGCGGGGGGCAGACGGAGCTGCAGTCACTCTGACACGTGGGCCTCAGAGCCCCCCCACACCTTTTTGAGGGGGAGCTCACCATCTCCTGGGGCAACCCCCTTGTGTCTAGAGGGTTCTGCTAATTGATACCTGCCTTGCACTTTGGCCTTGGCTCTGCACTCTGGGGCCTGAGGAATCTAGCCTGTTCTCGTATCCGAGGGTGGCCTGCTTTCCCCTGCTCCTCTAAGGCTTCTCTCCTCTAAGGCTTCTCTGCTGAGGCCTGTGGACGCGAAACAGAAAATCTGAGTTCAAGTCCAATTCCACCCCTGAGTGGCTGCGTGGCCTTAGGCAGCCTTTTCATCTCTCTGAGCCTCCATCCCCTGACCTGTAGGGTGGGCTTGTTCCCCTGCATCTGCGGGTTGCTGGGAAGATCCCATGAGCCTGGGAGTGTAACGTGGCCTGTTGTTGACATGAGCTTCTGTGTGTTCCGACACCTCAGTGGCCACTCTTGGCAGACTTCCAGGTCCCCGGTCATCACCTTCAGACACTGCATCTCTGGCTGTGTTGAGTGTCAGCACCTGACCTCTGTACTGAGCCCTCCAGACCTGCTTGGGCAGGGGCAGGGCTGGCTGAGCACCAGCTCCAGGCCGTGCAGCTGCAGATCCTGAGGCCACCTGACCTTGGAAAGAGCCTCTCTCTGGCTGGGCTCCAGGGCTGCCCCCAGACGCGGGGCAGGAGCCGGGCCACAGGGAGGAGAGGGAACTGAGTAGGACAGAGAGCAGGCCATGGCCTCATGCTGGAGCTGGCCCAGGTCCCTGAGATGACAGGCCAGGGGACAGAAAGGAGAACGGACAGGCAGCCATGGGAAGGACTTACAGTCCAGCTGCATTAAATAGCACGGCAGAGCCTCACTCCCCACACTCTAGGGAGCTGCCTGAGGAGGGGGGTGAGCTCCCTGTCATGGGAGGTGGGCAAACAACTGCTGAATGGCATCTATTAGGAGGACAGCAGCAGGTTCTAATACAGGGCCAGGGAAGGGATTGGGCCCAGAACCCAGAGTCCCTGTTGTTTGGGCCGCAGTGCAGAGGTCCTGTGACCCCAAGAGTCTAACAGACTGTTCCCAGTATTCCCTCTTGACCTCCAACAACTCTTCCTGCGGTTGTGGCCCCAAAAGCCCGTGATCCAAGAATGGTCAGTTGCATCTTCCAGATAAGCCCTAGATCCCATCTCAACCCATTCATAGCTCCTAAGCACCCCGAAGGTCAGCGCTTTTCAAATTGCGTGCAGGTCCTGACCCCTTAATGGTTGTGAAATTGAGTTAGTGGGTCCACTACTTATGTTTTGTTTTTTTTTAATGAAATAAAAAAGAAAATTTCAAGCGCTTGTATGTAGTGAGGGTAAGTATTATTTTGTGATGCTCTTGCTTCAGCTTTTAAATTATATATACTCTATTGTATAACAAGTAGCAATGTACAATATGTTTGTTTTTACTCTGGGTCTTGGTTAGAAAGTTTGAAAGCTACTGCCCTGGGGAAATCCTGGAGGCAACACTGAGAGAGGCTTGAGTATCCAAATTCGTTTTTTCCAGGACGCTTGGTTCCTAAGAATATAAGTGCTGAGAATTGCAGGTTGCTGCTATTCTGTCCTCAGACCTTCCTTCCTTTGCCCAGCAGCCCACTTAGCTCCAGGCCCCCAAGCCTTCTGGTCAACCACCCCACCCCACTGGGTCCCGGCCTCTGCCTGACCCAGCCCTGCTTCATCTTTGGGCTCTCTGTTTGCCCCCTGTCTCTCTGGGGACCTTCTCTCCAAGCCCTCTGGCTGTGAGGACCCTTTCCTCCTATACTTATGTACTTACACGTGGAGCTCAGCAAAGCAGGGTGGTGTCTTACTCATTTCTCATCTCCCAGCACAGTAGGCGCTCAATAAATGTTCATTCATTCCACAATGATTTATAGAGTGCCCTCCAAGGGAAGGCACTGGGCTCCATTGGTCACACACCAGGCAGGAGGGCAGCTACCTTTCCAGCTCAGCATATTTTTAGGGTGATGAATGAATGAATGAATGGAGTCTGAGAGCTCTGGCCTCAGGAGCCAGCTGGCGGATGCTCAGAGACAATGGGTGAGCCTGTAGCTCTTTGATAGTGACGGTCCCTCACGGTCCTGGATGAGCAGGAGTGTTCCTACCACTGTCTCTGGCCCTTCAGGGGCCTGTCTGACTCGCCCACTCCTGCTGGCCCTGCACGTGACCCACCTCAGCACTGCCCCCTCTTGTCCTTGGAGCTTCTCTTATGGGCCTAGGACCCTGGGTGCCCCGCTAGGAGGACACCTGGGGATACCTGCGGAGAAGCTGGTGCTCCAGGGGAGAGTGGGGCTGAGGCCCGAGGCCCCGGACGCCCTGCCCCACTCCAGCACCCCAGAGGGTCTCCTTCTGGTCTCCGCTCAGAGGCCACCACCTCTGAGAGGTTCTCCCTGACTCTGGTGACAAAAATAGCTCCTCCCTGGTCACGTTCTGTCACATCACCCTGCTTAGGTCCTTCATGGAAATTATGACGGGCTGAAATTATCTTGTTTTTTTGTCAGCCATCCGATGTTTATTAAGTGTCTGTGTGTGCCAGGCACAGGGGTTCAGGCATGAGGCAGAGAGTCGAGGTCCCAGCACTTGGGAAGGTTGCGGGTGAAATCGGTTTGGATTCGGCTGAATGCTGTGAGGAAGATCAGGACACAGACGGAGAGTGCCTGAGGGGCCTCTTGGAGGAGGCAGCCTTTGAGTCAAGACCTGAAGGGTAGGAGCAGTGGAGTCTTGGAGGATTTTATCCAGGAGGGGCGGCCAGAGGGTCGAGAAGAAAGGCCCGCGTGGGTGGGGGTCGTGGTGGGAGTGGAGAGGGGAGGTTGGAGGGCAGTTTGGCGCCGTGGGAAGCCAAGAGCCTCACACTGAGGAGTGACATGGGTCCTCAGCCCGAGCGGAGATGGAATTGCATGGGGAGCGGAGGCAGGGAGGCTCAGGGAGGACCCTGAGGACTCGTCCGGCAGTAAAGAGGCTTGCGGCAGGCAGGGCGCTGCAGGCTGGATGGACTGGGTGTGGGGCCCAAGTCCAGGTCCCAGTCCTGTGGTTCACCTGCTGGGGGAAGCTCCTGAACTCCTGCTGGGGATGCAAATAATAGCACCCACCTCCAGGGTGTCATGAGGGTCAAAGGAGCGGCCAGGGCTTGGCCCAGAGTAAACACTAAATGCTAGTGATTATATCATTATTATGACGCTTGGGTTCAGGGAGAGTTGAAGGATGATGTCCAGGTGTGATGCCCGAGCGCCCCCGCCCCGCCCACCGGGAGGTCACAGACGGAGATGGGGAAGGCAGGGGAGGGGCGCGCCTTCCGTCTTGGCTCTGCTGGTTTTGCGATGCCTCTTAGACGCCCGGCAGGCACTGGATCAGGAGCTGAATCTGCTTGTCGCAGGAGGGCAATTGGGGCCGGGTAGTATTTTTAGTCAAGGCTGAGCCTGGACACTGCATGGGTTCTGAATAGAGAGGCTGGGAGAGGGGCAACCCGGAGAGGGGCCTTCAGGCCTGGCAAACTCGAGGAGGGAGACAGGGGCGAGCCAGCGGCCTCCGTCAGATCTGCTGGGAGGACCGTGGGCTCAGAGGAGCCCTGGAGGGTGCTGCGGAGAGAACGGGAGGTGACGGTAAGTCGGCCCGTTCACGAAGGGTTTCTGCACTTTACAGTTTATGACCCTTACCCTCCACTGTCACTGTCCATCTTTGCAACACGCCTGTGAAGGGGGTGTTATTCCTCCCCTTTTTATAGATGCAATTCAGAGAGGTGAAGACATTTTTCTGCCGCCGTTCAGCACCTAAGTGAAGTGTTTGTTCTCAGGCTTTCTGGGATCACAATTCCTCTTGAGACCCTTATGAATACTATGACCCTTCTCAAAAAATACACATATGTACACACTAATTTTAAAACTTTCTATGTGTCTTTTTTTTTGTAGATAATACATTCATATGGTTCTAAAATTAAAAAGACACAAATGGGAATACAGTGAGAATTCTTCCTCCCACCCCTTCCCCAGCCACCTGCTTCCCCTCCCCGGAGGCAGCCAGTGTCACCAGTTTCCTGGGTCTCCATCCACAGGCAAGCACAGGCAAGCAAATATGCGTGTCTATAAATTTCTTTTCTCTCCTTTTTTATACAAATGGTAGATACTATACTCGGTGTTCATCACGGTTGCCTTCTTTCACTTAAAAACACATCTTGAAGACCCACAGCACTCCCCTTCCTTTTTTTCTGGCTACGTTGTACCATCGTGTTTGGGCTGCTTCTAGTCTGGGCTGGGCAAACCAGGCATCTGGCTCCGCGCGTGTGTGACTGTCTGCAGGCCCAGGTCCCAGGAGCCCACGCAAGTGTCACAGACAATCCCATGGCTCTCCGAAGCCGCCCCGCGTGGCCTCTGCTGAATTACCCCTGGCACTCGGCTCTGACCCCCTTTACCTACGCCCCCTCCTCCCCACACCTCTTCTTAGGTTTGGCCTGTGCGCCTAGTGGCGGATCCAGGGAGTCCTGTGTGAGCAAGGGGCATCGGCCCCCACTCCCCAAACTCCGGGAGACCCTCTTCCCTGGCCAGCAGCCCCCGCTCCTAGAGTCTTGTTTGCTGAGAGGCCAAGGATGAGGCAATGGGCGGAGGGGCTGGCAGTGATCTCCACACCCACCCCTGGCTGGGGAACTGGGATTGGGAGGGCAGTCGTGGGCTGTGCTGAAGGCACCTCTGCTTCTGCCCCCTGGTCCTCCCCCTGTCCCCCCGCCCGACCCCACTCAACACCTTGTCTTCTCCTCTGCCCTTGAGGAGTCTTCACCCTTTCTGGCCCGGGACAGAGGGCATCCTAATGGGGAAGGGAGGTGGGGCTGTTGCTCTAGATGGTCTGGGCTGGTCAGGGTCAACTGGGCAACTCTGCTAAAACGCCCTCTTGCCCTGGCTTCAGGGACTCTGCTGTCCTGCTACTCCTCTCCCTCTGCCCCTTGGCCTTCATCTGCCAACCCAGGTTCTGCTCCACATGCAGGAGATGCCCAGGGCTGGGTCCAAGGCCCTCCTCATCCAGCATCACTGCCCAGGTGGCTTCATCCACTCTCACAACTTACAACCTCATCCAGGCGTACACAACCAAATGAGTCTAACGCAGATCTCGGGGGCTGACATGCTGCGGACCTCCCCATACGGACATTTCAAGGCCACCCTCGCACACTAGGAACTATCGCTCCTTAAACCTCGTCCTCCTTAAGCATCTCACTATCACCTATTCCTGACACACCTCTTCTTAACCCACCCCCCCACCCCCCACTCAGCCCACCGCCACACCCTGGGGGCTCTGTCCAGGATGTGTCCCCAGTCTGTTTACTCCTCTCCAGCACAGTGCCACCACCCTGGCAGCTCCAAGCCGGCATCATTGGCTGCCTGGGCAGCAGCGGAAGCCCTCTTGCCTCCAGTTTCCACGGGGCCCCACGCAGTGTGCTGACCCATCTCATCCCAGTATGTGCGCCGTGCTCAGACAGCCGAGGCCTCTGAGGCCAGACCAGGGCAGGGTGCCACTGGGGCTATATTGAGGATGTTTTTTTTTTTCCAGCCTGGTGCTGGATACACAGGGTTTATTATATTACAGCTTATTCCTATTTGTCTTTTTCTTTTTTTTTTAATTTTGGCTGTGCTGGGTCTTTGTTGTGGTGCACACGCTCTTCATTGTGGTGGGTGGGCTTCCTCTCTAGTTGTGGCCTGTGGGCTTCTCTAGTTGTGGTGTGCGGGCTCTGTAGTTGCAGTCCCCAGGCTTAGTTGCCCCGCAGCATGTGGGATCTTAGTTCCCCGACCAGGGATCGAACCCACGTCCCCTGCATTGGAAGGCGGATTCTTAACCACTGGACCACGGGGAAAGTCCCCCTATTTGTCTTAAAGATTTCATATGAAAGTTTAAAAGATCAAACAAGGTAAAACTTGACCACGTGCCTGTTTCCCGTAGCCATGAAGATGAATGCCGCAACCCTGTCCACCCCTCACCTCTGGGCCCTCATCCTTGGCCACTCTCCCTCTGGCTCACTTCACTGCTGCTATCTGGCCTTGGTGTAGATCCTCTTTCTAGAATGTTCTACACCCACCATTCACACAGACACACAATTCTCCCGATTGTCTTGGCTCCCACCTCCTACTCAGGTCTCAGTTTAAATGTCATTTTCTCAAAGAGGCCTTCAGGGACCCCCATTGAACCAGGGCCCTTCGTCCTCTCTTTCACATCATGCCATACTTTTCCTTCAAGGAGCATACCACGGTTTATGGCTGCCACCTGTGCAAGTGCTCATCACGTGTGTAGCATCTCTCCCAAGCCAATACATAAGCTGGGCGAGTCCACGGCCTGTGCCTGACCTGCGGCAAGTGTGCGAGAGTAACTGAGTGACCCCTAGGAGGGATGAGCTCGTGGCAGAGCAGGACCCTAGAAGCCACAGCGAGGCAGTGCAGGGTTGAATCCCACCACCAGGGAGGGAGCTGAGGTTGTTCTGGAAAAGAGAAGCCTCGGGGATCCATTCTTGCCTTCAAATTCCTGTAGGGGAGGGGACAAATGTGTTTGGGGGGCCTCTTTGGTGGGACTGTCTGGCCAATAGAAGGGGCTCCTTTGGGGGCAGGGAGCCCTCCATCAATCAGGGCAGGGACCAGGCATCAGCAATGCAGCAAAGCGCATACCTGCAGGTTGGAGCAGTGGCCCTTGGGTCCTCCAGCCACCAGTTCCTGCCGTTTGGCCATGACCGGAAGGCCCATCTGGACAATCTGGGGAATTTGCTTTCTAAATCTGTTCACTGGCTGGCGGAGTGGTTAGGAGGTGGAGTGCAGAGCTGCAGGAATGAGTCAGCTCACCTCACACTGCTCAGTGCCCCTCTGGAGCCCAGTGTCACCTGTGTGTCTAGGCTCTGGCTGGACCTGAAATCAGGGACCCGGGTCCTGGCTCCAACTTGCCCTATGACCCAGTTTCTCCTTTCCCAATAGGACTGGCTGGACAGAACCCGGCACATAGGAGGGCAGGCGTGATAAATGTTTACTAAGTGGAAGAAACTTTTAATGTGACAGTGTATCTCTGAGGCAGGAGAGCAGAGTGTCTAACGAATGTGCTCTGGCATCTGCTGATTGGTTCCAAATCCTGGCTCTACTACTTACAAGCTGTGTGACCTTCTGCAAGTTGCTGGACCTCTCTGTGCCTTGGTTTTCTTACTTCTAAAGTAGGGATGGGGAATTCCCTGGCTGTCAGTGGTTAGGACTTGCGCTTCTACTGCAGGGGGCATGGGTTCGATCCCTGGTTGGGGATCCCGCAAGTCACGTGATGTGGCCAAAACATTAAAAAATTAAAAAAATAAATCAAGTAGGGATGAAAATGGAAACTTCCTCTGAGGTCATAATGAGGATGGCAGGAATTGATCAGCGTAAAGCACTCAGAGCAGCGCCCGCACAGAGCAAGTGCATAGTAAATGCTCCATGTGGATTTTGCAATGTCACACCTTTGGCCAGTGGGGTTTCAGGGTACAAAAGAAGGTGTGGGGGAGGAAAAGAGTTTGTTGAGCATCCACAGTGTGGCCTGCACTTTTATGACAGTTGACAATCTGCTCCTGGCCCTCACGACACCACCCTGCAAGGTAGGCGTTACTGTGTTCCTTTGCAAATGAAGACGCTGAGGCTTAGAGGTCAAGGATCCTGCTGGAGCCAGACAGGACTGAGCCCGCTTCTGGCCCAGCTCTGTGAGAGTCTGAGGCCGCTGCTCTTACTCACCCGCTCCCTGTGCTGGTGTTGGAAGAAAAGTTGGACGGGGCTGCGTAATGGGTGCAGGGTGGGCTCTGGGCACAACATCTGATATCCAGGGGAGGGGATCCAGGGAAGGACTGTTCAGCCTCCGGAGGGATTTGTACCACTAATCAACCACTTAGTCTGTGCTGGGCACCTGTGCATGATCCCATTTACTTCTCAGAATAATCTTATGAGGTAAGGGATACTATTAACCCCACCTGAGGGGGAGGCGTGCCAGGACCAGAGAGGTTAAGCAACTTCCCCAAGGTCACACAGTTGGAAAGTGGTACAAAGACTCCAGAGTCAGAGCCACTGCACTGGGAGGGGGAAGATGTAGGCTCTCAATATTCACCAAGAGAAAGTAGTCAGACCTCCCAGAGAATGAGGAGCAGGACAGGAGCCTACAGAGGGCGCTGGGCAGGACGGGACACCCCCATGGCTAGATCCATCCTCAGCGACGCCTTTCTCCTTGAGGAGCACTTCAGTCCTTTCCCTCCTCCAAATCCCTGTGTGTTTGAGATGAAAAGAACCCCCCAAGCCAGGTAGTCCAGCCCTGAGAGGCCTCAGTCAGAGCTGGGGTGGGGGGCAGGCCCTGTGCTCCTCACAGGGCTGGAGAGTGGGACAGCGGTGTTGGTTCCTTCCACGTCCCCCAGAGAAATCTCTCCCCTCGGCCCTGCCCCCCCTCCATTGCCCTGTGGGTTCTCCCTCTGGTAGAAGAGTCAGCCTCCCCTCCAGGCCCAAGAGGGGCTCAGGGGTGCGTGGGGCTCAGCAGACTCAAGAACACCCACCTGCTCACCCACCTTATTTCAGACTCTGTGCTGGGCCCTTGCTTCATTACATCGTCCCAGATCTCTGGTGAGAGAGCAACTAAGGTCCCCCATTTGGCAGACAGTGAGAAGGCGCCCCTGACCGGAGCAGTTCGTGATGGAGCCAGGACTGGCAGACGGGCTTCCGGTCTCCCAGGCCAGTGTTCTTACCTCGTCCTCTTCATCATTTCATCTCATCTCATTCTTTGCATTGCCCTCTTGATTCCTCGGCTGATGTTCTGCTTCTGTTACTTAGGTGAGGTAGGTACTGTTAGCATCGTCTCCCTTTTGCAGATGAGGAAACTGAGGTCCACAGAGGACATGCTGGGAGGTGGACAGAGCTGAGCCTGAGAGCCAGGTCTTGCCACCCCAAACGTGAGGCTTTAACCAGCCCATTCTTTTCATAAAGTTGAAAAAAAGCCGAGGGAGGGCCAAGGGGCTGCGAGGAAGCAGGGCTGGCGGCTGGCTGGCAGCCACGGAAGGCTTCAGAGGACAGAGGGGGGCTCGGGCTGAGCCTGGAGGGCCGGGGAGAGCCTTGAGGGGGTCCGGGAGATGAAGGGAAGCCCACAGACGGGGGACCAGGGTGAGCCGGGATTTGCAGCCAGCCGGGCCCGAGTCAGAATCCTGCTTTTGCCGCGTCTGCTGTGCGACCCCCACCCCTGCTCCCCCCCCCCAACCCCAGCCTGCGATTCTCCAGCTGGGAAGAGAAATGATAACCCTGCTTGTTGCTGTGGTAGGTGCTTAATAAATACTTGTTAAATTAACAAAGAGTTGCCGTGATGCCTCAGCGAGAGAGACCAGGCAGCACCCGGCTCAGAGCTGGCGCTTCCAGAGTGTTCCGTCTCTGAGGGGTGACAGGTTCAGCGGGGCCCCACGCTGAGCTGTGTGACCTCGGACAAGTCCCTTCACCTCGCCTGTTGTCCCACCCAACATCAATGGCATGCTTAAAGGCCTGCGGGCGGGCCAAGTGCTCCCTACGCGTGGGCTCCTGCCCCCTCCATCCCTCCCTCCCTCCCACCCGCCATCTGGGGCTGAGTGCGGCCGGCCCGCCTGGGTCTCAGGATCCACCGCTGCTGCTGCTGTCTGGGGCCAGAGGGCCTGCAGGTGCCACCGTGATGCCCACAAGTGGTGGAGGTGCTTGTGGAGACAGTTGCCTGCACAGACCAGGCTGCTGGCGCCTGCAGGGGCTGCTGCCACTTTATCTTCTTTTTTTTTTTTTTGCAAAGGGAGTTTGCTGTACACCTGAAACTAACACAACATTGTAAATCAGTGGGCAAGAAGGGGGCATGCGGTGTCATAAAATCATAGGGAAAACCTCAGAGGACACAGGGGCAGGGTGGTCCTCTTGCCTCTCCAGACCCGCTGGCAGGCAGGGTCCAGCCCTCCTTAACTCCTCGGGAAGGGGCAGGATAGCGATGGTATCAGCGAGCTGACAGCCCTGCTGGTCACCTTCACGCTCCCCCCGAGGCCCAGGTGTCCTTTACCAGCTGCTGACTCACGTGCCACAGCCCTGCTCTCAGCCTCAGTTTCCCTAGTTGTCCAGGATCCAGATGTTCACAGCACAGCAAAATTAAAAACCAAAAAAAAAAGTTGGTAACTTGCACAGCATCATCGATTCTTCACTTTGCTAAGAAAGGATGTTACGTTCAGAAAAAGCAGCCGGCTTCTCCCATCCCCATCATTTCCCCAAAAGAAAGAACACGCACCACGAAAGATGTTGCAGGCTGAACTCTTAAAATAAAGTACAGTGACAGGAGGTAGTGCCTGGGCCGGGAGGTCACCTAGCGAGGCATCTAGAGGGCCTGGCCCCTGGGGCCCCCACCGTAGAAACTCTGTTCTCCAGCGTGTGTTCACAGGGCATATTTGGTGCAGGCAGGTTAGACCAGCTCCCTCCTTCCAGAAAATTACGCTTAATTGTAGCCATTGTACAGTCACCTAAACAGCCAGGGTGCTCTTGCTTTCTCTCTCTCTCTCTTTTAATAAAACATCTGTATTCAGAGGAGGATGGTACCCAATTGTCAACGCTTGTCGCCTCTCTCCCATGATCCGAGTCCCTTTCTCTTTCTTACTTTTCCCTCAGGCCCTTGTGCCTTTGCCAGGAAGCCCCGTGTGACAAACATGGGACAGAAAAGCTGGCTATCTCCTGGCAGTTGTGACCCGCAAGCACTTGCCAAGCTCCGTACACCTCGCTTTGTGGTCCTCCTTGTGTGGTGCCCGCAGATGAACCTCCCGCTCCTGAGCAGGGGCTGTGGTGATGGACGGAGTGGTGGTGTATCTGGGCAGGTCACTGCGGACGAGGGGCTGGGCCCTCACCAGCCCAGGGTCTTCAGGGGGACTCGCCACACGTGGGGTCCCCATGATGGAGGGTGTCAGGCCTGGGGGCAGCACCTGTGCCTGAGGGCACCTTTCCCAACAGCCTAGGAGTGGATGTTTCTGAGCACTGCGAGCTCATGGGCATATGTTGGCCCGGGGTCTGGCCCAGGGCAGGGGCTCCGGACACGTGGCTGTGACTGGGAGAGGAGGTGGCTGTGACTGGGAGAGGAGGCGTGGGTCTGGGGGATGAGCTGTGCCCCCAGCAGGCTGCGATGTGGGTGCTGGGGATGGAGGACCAGGGTGATGGAGGGGCAGGGGCTGGGGGCAGTGTTGACATGGAGGGTGTGAGTGTAGGGGCAGGGGGAGCTTCAGGGCTGGGGATGTGGGGAGCTTCGTCCTGGGACTCGGCTGACCCTCCCATCACTTCCACTCAGGAATGGGAAACAGTGGGCAGTGCTGGTGAGGGGAGCCCTGTGAAGGACCCTCTCCTGCAGCACCAGATGAACCCCCAAGGTCAGGGCCAGCCCCTTTGGGCAGAGAACGAGGGCCCGCAGCAGCCTGGCCTCCTGTTTGGCTCTGGGCAGGGCCCTCACCCTCTCTGGGCCTCACCACCCTCATCCACCAAAGGCCGAGGACGCTGCACTCTGTCCCCTCCGCCACAGGCCTGCAAACCTGAGGCCGCTGGGTCCAGGGCCGACCAGGGCTGGCCTGCTGTGCGCTTCCCAAGCCCCAAATCCTACCCCAGCCCCACCAGGGAGGAAGCTCCTCTTCCTAGGAGCACCTTGACCTTCCAGGAGTGGGAGTAAGGTGATCGCTCAGGGCTGGCCCACCTGCTCTGGGACTGTTAGCAAGTCTCTGCCGGCCCTGAGCTTCCTTGGCCCCGGATATAAAATGAGGGTCTTGAAATCAGTGATCTTGAAACCCTTCCTTCAGGCTCTGGTCCTTTCTGTGGTGCTCATGGAGGCATTTGAAATGGTGAGACAAAGCAGAGAGGGACATATTTAACAAAGGAAGATCTCCACCCCACCCCCCCAAAGCCATTTATAGCCTAGAAAGTGCACCTGGCCCCCAATCCCCTTGAGGCTACCACCTGGAGCCCTAGCTGTTGGGGCTGTAGGGGGAGGTAGCAGAGAGGGTCTGAGATGCCCAGCTAAAATCATGACTTCTTAGGGCCAGCAATGCACACCCACGTTACCTGTGAGGTCTTCAGACTGATGGGTCTCATGGTCCCATATTCCAGATGAGGAAACTGAGGTTCAGAGCAGTCAAGTAACTTGCCCAAGTTACGTGGTGGATCTGGGACTTCCATCCAGGACTGTGGGATCCAGGGAGCTCCTTTTAAGGCGGGAAAGGAGGTCCTTTTAAGGTCACCCCACCAGGGTCAGGGTGGGGTGACCGTGGGGGAGGAGGTGGGGGCAGGGCTTACTCTCCCTGGGCTGAGAGAGGGAGTTTCTCCCGGGAAGAGGCAGGCTCTGAAGCTGTTGATCTCTAAATTACAGCGTTGGCGCGCACCGGTTGCTGCGGCAACCGAGTTGTCCTGAACAGGGGAAGTGTATAAACATTGCCACAGATGCACAATTAGATCAGGAAGAAGAATAGAACAGAAAATAGAAACTTCCAGCCTTATATAATTCTGGGCCAAAATGTTACTAGGAACCCGGGCCCGGACCCAGGCCCGGCCCTGCCAGCCACTGGGGCCCTGGGCGGCACCATCTCTCCCCTGGCGCCCCAGTGGAGGAGAGGGTGAGGGGAGGGTCTGCCCTCCGTGGGCCCAGCTGGCATGCCCGCCACCCGGCAGGGTGAGAGGCTGCCTCCACTGAAACATCTGGGGACACTGACAGATGAATCCTGCCTCTCCCCAGCTTCCTCCTGCTCCTAGGAAGTGGGAAGGAAGGCAGGAGGGCAGCTGGCTTTAACCGAACACCTACTATCACCTCGGGTGCCGAGAGGCAGGGGTTTGATCCCCATTTTACAGATGAGGAAACTGAGACTCAGAGAGGTGAAGTGAGTTGCCTGAGTTTACATACGTAGCTAGGTAGCTGTGTGTCTGCCTCCCCCATCCCAGGTCTCCGCACTGGGAACTCAGTGATACTGACAGCATCTGGAGGCTGAAGAGTTAGACACACCTGGATGTGACCCACTTACCAGCTGTGTGGCCTTGGACAGGTCACGTCCCCTCTCTGAGCCCCCATTTCCTCGCCTGTGATATGGAAATAGAGATGCCTACATGGGAGTCAAAACTCAGGCCTCCTCTTACCCCCGTCTTAACCACCACGTTAGTGTCTTCGCCTACCACTGCTCCCAACAAGTCTGGGGACAGGACAGGAACTGAGGTGGGGCTGTGGGTCCCAGCGCTGCCCAACAGAAGCTTCTGTAATGATGGGAATGTCCTGTATCTGCTCTGTCCAGGAGGGTAGCCGTTAGCCACATGTGGGAACCCTTGAAATGTAGCGAGTGCAACTGGGGAGCTGAAGCTAACGTTTTATTTAATTTTAATGAAATGTAAGAGCCACAGGTGGCCAGTGGCTGCCGAATTGGACAGCACAGGAGAACGTCCGGCCCCTGAGAGACCCAAAAGGGCAGAGGCTGAACCCAGGGAGGTAAGCAGGGCCCACAGCTGTCACAACGGCCTCTGCTCAGGGCAAGTGGGACACATGGTGGGAGGGCGGTGCCGACAGGGGCATCGGGAAGCTCCCGGAAGAGCAGGCAAAGGAGATGTGGCTTTGGGGGGTGGGGCATCATGAGGGCCTGGCACTGGAGCCCGGATCCCGGTGGCCTCAGCTTCTGGTCTGGCAGACAGAGCCCGCTGCTGGGGCTGGGCCGGTGCAGAGGCACTCCCTCCTTGTGGTCAGAACCACCTTGGCACGCTGCCCACGGGGTGGAGGAGACCTGGCGTCCTAGCCCAGGCTCTTCCCCTCTGGGCATCACTGGGTAGGTTCCCTGCTGCCCTGGAACCTGGGTTCCCGAGGTCCTTGAAGAGCTGCCCCCGTGGCGGCCCCTCGCTCCCCAGCATCTCACATGTGTGCTTCTCCCCGGCAGGCCCTGCGTCTTCCCAGGTGACCACGCCGGCTTCAGGACATGCACGGGCACAGCCGCAACGGGCAGGCCCACGTGCCCCGGCGGAAACGCCGCAATCGCTTCGTCAAGAAGAACGGCCAATGCAACGTCTACTTCGCCAACCTGAGCAACAAGTCGCAGCGCTACATGGCAGACATCTTCACCACCTGCGTGGACACGCGCTGGCGCTATATGCTGATGATCTTTTCCGCGGCCTTCCTCGTCTCCTGGCTCTTTTTTGGTCTCCTCTTCTGGTGCATCGCCTTCTTCCACGGTGATCTGGAGGCCGGCCCGGCGGAGGCCGCGGCGGGGGCCCCGGCAGCGGGAGGTGGCGGGGCGGCCCCGGTGTCCCCCAAGCCCTGCATCATGCACGTGAACGGCTTCCTGGGCGCCTTCCTGTTCTCGGTGGAGACGCAGACGACCATCGGCTACGGGTTCCGGTGCGTGACGGAGGAGTGCCCGCTGGCGGTCATCGCCGTGGTGGTCCAGTCCATCGTGGGCTGCGTCATCGACTCCTTCATGATCGGCACCATCATGGCCAAGATGGCCCGGCCCAAGAAGCGGGCGCAGACGCTGCTGTTCAGCCACCACGCGGTCATCTCGGTGCGCGACGGCAAGCTCTGCCTGATGTGGCGCGTGGGCAACCTGCGCAAGAGCCACATCGTGGAGGCCCACGTGCGGGCCCAGCTCATCAAGCCCTACATGACCCAGGAGGGCGAGTACCTGCCGCTGGACCAGCGGGACCTCAACGTGGGCTATGACATCGGCCTGGACCGCATCTTCCTGGTGTCGCCCATCATCATCGTCCACGAGATCGACGAGGACAGCCCGCTGTACGGCATGGGCAAGGAGGAGCTGGAGTCGGAGGACTTCGAGATTGTGGTCATCCTGGAGGGCATGGTGGAGGCCACGGCCATGACCACCCAGGCCCGCAGCTCCTACCTGGCCAGCGAGATCCTGTGGGGCCACCGCTTCGAGCCCGTGGTCTTCGAGGAGAAGAGCCACTACAAGGTGGACTACTCGCGCTTCCACAAGACCTACGAGGTGGCCGGCACGCCCTGCTGCTCCGCCCGGGAGCTGCAGGAGAGCAAGATCACCGTGCTGCCCGCCCCGCCGCCCCCGCCCAGTGCCTTCTGCTACGAGAACGAGCTGGCCCTCATGAGCCAGGAGGAAGAGGAGATGGAGGAGGAGGCTGCGGCCGCTGCCGCTGTGGCTGCAGGCCTGGGCCTGGAGGCGGGCTCCAAGGAAGAGGCGGGCATCATCCGGATGCTGGAGTTTGGCAGCCACCTGGACCTGGAGCGCATGCAAGCCACCCTCCCTCTGGACAACATCTCCTACCGCAGGGAGTCTGCCATCTGACCTCTCGCTTCCCACAAGAGCCTCTGCCGGGGGTGGGCTGCCAGGACCCCCCCTCCACACTCAGGACAGAGCTCACCCTGGCCCCGTGGACCTTCTGGAGTGAAGTGGGGGCTTCAAAGACTGGGAGACCCCTCCCTACAGACTCCAGGACCCAGGCCTGGGCAAGGGCCAGGATACCCTCAGTCTGGTCAGCCCCGGTTCCCCAGCACTTACCCACTGGCGGCTCAGGAACCCCACACCCACCACCCTTTCCCCACCGACCCTTCGAGGACATTCCCCCTTTGCTCTCAGAACCTTGGGGAAGGCGGCTGGACTGTTGGGGGGTGGGCATCTTGGGGTTCTGGGGTGGGCCGGGGGTTCGTTGCGGGGGGTGGGAGGGGGGTGCGTTTCTTCTGCATGACTGTGGTCTGTTGCTCATGACTTTCTTTTGTAAATACCTATAAATGGAGAGATGGAGGCACCAAACCCACCTTCTGCCATTTGTACCTGCAGGACAAGGAGGTGCAGCCCCTCTCTGTGTGCCCCTCCTCCTCCCCACCATCAAGCCCAGCCCCTTCCCTCGCCCAGCTGGCTGCTCCCTCGAGGCCCTCAGAGCCAGCTGTGGTGGCCCCTGGATAGCGTTGGGTTTGGGTGCAGAAGTGGGACCCCAAGGAGCAGGAAAAGGGCCATCCCTCCCTGTGGTCCCTCTGGGCCTGCAGGCCCAGCCCAGATTGACAATGGAGTTTGTAACTATATATTTTTAATAAAGTATATGGTCCATTAGGGGTAGGCTGGTTGAAGATGGAGGGTTGGGAAGAAGAGACAGAGGGAAAGAGGAGGGGAGAGAGAGAGAGAGAGCATAACATGATGTGTGTGTGTGTGGGTGTGTGTGGTAGGTATGTGTGTATGGAGTGTGTGTGTGTGTGTCTATAGTAAGTATGTGTATATGTGTATATGGGATGTGTTGGTGTGTGTGTGTGGTGTATGTGTGTGTGCCCCTGTCCGAGAGACTGACCCTTGGAGGGAACTTTATCACCTGCTGGTCTCCTTCCTGGGAGCCAGTGGGAAGGATCTTAACTGGGCATAAGAGGTTTGAGTGGATCTGAGTCAGAGCTTTGCTATTAACAAGCTGTGTGACTATCAGGAAGCTGCCCGTCAGTTCTTGGCCTGTTTCACTATCTGTAGAATGGGATGAATCACACCTCCTTCCTTAGGGATGATGGGCAGGAGAACTCTGTGTGGATGTCAACCAACCCTTTATAACTCAGGGAGAAGTGGGAAGAGCCTGATTGGTTTATACCATGCCCCCCCCAACCCCGCCCTGGCCCACATCATGCTGAGCTGATGAACTTGGCTGCAGGACACTGCGGTGGGACAGGCTCTAGGGGGCAGCTGGAAAACCTGGTCGTAGGCAGACCTGGTCTCTGCCTCACTGTGGAAGCTTGGGTGAGTCCCTTCCCTTTTCTGGGCTTCAGTTAGGCTGTGATGTGTAACAAGCCACCCTAAACTTAGACAACAATGGTTTATTCTTTCCAAGGTGCTGTGGGTGGGCTGGGTGGTTCCTCATCTGGTTTCTCTGGGCTCACTCCAGCAGCCCTACTTAGCAGGGAGGCTGTAAGGTCCAAGAAGGCTTCTCTCACATGTCGGGCAGTAGGTCTTGCTGTTGGCCCCAAGGCGGGGGTGGGGTGGGGCAGGGGGGCTCAGTTCTCCTCCAGTGGCTTCTCTTCCTCCAACAGGCAGCACCAAATTCCTTCATGGCGCCTAAGAGGGTGAAGACAGAAGCTGCAAGGTCTCTGGAGCCTAGCCTTGAACTTGTATAACAGCACTTCCATTGCATTTTATTGGCCAATCCAGGTCTTGATTCAAAGGGCAGGGAATTGATTCCACCCCTTGGGAGCACAGTCAAGTCCCCTTGCAAAGGGCCTACCTGCCAGGTGGAATTGTAGTCATACGTGCTCGCCAGTCACAGAAGGTTCCTTCCAGCTCTAAGTCTATTGTACATGCCAACTGTGTACCCAACATTTCGGGTGTGAGAAAGCAGAGGGCACCCTCCCAGTTCCCAGGAATCTTCTACGCAAAGGTGCTAGCTCTCTCAGGAAACACAGGGAACCAGGAGGCAGGCTCACATGCTGTGAAGTGCAGCTATCTGCTTTGTGAATGACCACATTTCATCAGGCAACGTTTGGCCATTTCGGTAAATCATGGTGCATTCCACACGCTTTAACAGTTTAACAAGAGAACCTGAGGCCTCGTTCCTGGAGAGAGGGGTCCAAGTCCCCAACAACTCATCACAATATCTCTTATTTGCATAACACCTTTCAAGGTAGGTGGGAGAAGGGTTTGGTCTCAGAGAGGACATAGAGGCCCAGAGAACTAAGGAGCTGGCTGGAACCAAGGTGAGGACTGTTGGAGGCCCAGGGGCCAGCTTCCCCTTCACTCCCCTCCTCCCTGGGGCTACGAGAAGGGGGAGGGGCTGCTTCTTTTCCTCCTTTGCCCCCACCCAGATTTCCCAGAGTGCACCTGTGAACTTTGGGGGCCTCGAAGGGCCTATAGGGGTCACTCTGCAAGATGAAAGTGCAGCTGCTCACCTGCACATGCTCTCAGAAGGGCCTCAGGTGGGAGCACTCCAGGGTCTCACCCCCCACCCCAGCAGATGTCCCTCCATCCAGCCCTGCAGGCCCCTGGGAGGACCTCATCCGTCTCTCTCATCCTCTCCTGCCTGCTTCATCTCAGCGATGCTCTGGTGCCCTGGGCTATACCAGCAGTAGCTAAAGGACACTCAGGCACCTTCGACCTGGAATACACCTTAGAGGCTGCCCAGCCCTCCACCCATAAGGACAAGGGAGGAAAGGGTATGTGGCCCACCCTCAGAGGGCCTCCCCTCCAGAGTGCTGTGGGGGCGCTTCAAGGTCCCTCCCAAACACCTTCCTTGTCATTGGTTTGCTGCTGTGCTCAGACACTTGCCATAGTGGCTCCTTAAGGAGCGCCCATCTCTCTGTTTACGTGAGAGTGTGACGCGGGACAGGCAAGTTTTGACAAGCACCTGAAGCAAGGATTTTCTGGGGGGGGTCAAAGGAGAGGGCACTGGGGGCGGGCACAGGGGGCGGGGACAACAGGGGTGCGAGCCCAAAGCCCAGAGGCGGCGCCCAGCTGCGGGAAGTCTCCACGGCTGCAAAGCCTCGCTGCTCAGCTCTGTGCTGACTCACCGTCCCTCTCCCACCTGCTCCCCTTCCCAGCCCTCCCACCTGCCTTCCCCTCCCCTGCTCCCTGGCAGGCAGTGCCTCTGATCTTTCACTTCACTCCCGGCTCCTGGCAGCACTGAAATAGGGGGATCGCTGAATCTGGCTGAATCTGGAGGTGTAAGAACCTGAGATATATATCACGAGCTCAGAATCACGGAAGGGGCCTTGGAGGAGCCGCCAAGCCCTTCCTGGCTGCACCCCATCTCCCCTGCGGGGCCAGGAAGCCAAGGCCCTGCCCAGTCCCCTCTCTACCCTTCTTTAGTCAAGGCCCCCCCGGAAGGTGGGATATAGGGGGAGTAAGAGGGTGTGGGCTCACCCAGCTGACAGCCTGCCCCTCATCCCATCTAAAACCTCGCCATTCAGGCCTAATTCTTTTTTTTTTTTTAATTTATTTTTTGAACACGCTGTGAGGCATGCAGGATCTTAGTTCCCTGACCAGGGATCGAACCCCACGCCTCCTGCAGAGGAAGTACGGAGTCTTAACCATTGGGCAACCAGGGAAGTCCCATGGAGGCCTAATCCTCGTAGGTTCATCTTTGCTTCCTTCCTGCCAGCTTCTGAAAAAACTCATTTTCCTTGTGAACTCAAATTGCTTACGGAAAAAGTAGAAAAGAATCTAGAAGGCATTCAACTCAGCTGTTTCACCCCGTCAAATTCTCGCCTTATCTTGGTTCAGGCCTTAGTTAGATCCCATGACTGTGATCCCGGCCCCTTCTTCCTGGGTCTGTTTTTTCTCACTGTAGCTTTTTCTGGGTACTGATTTTTCCTAGCATTGAGGGATTCTATACATTTCCCTCTTTTTTATACAGGGTCTATGGCCCAGCACTGCTGAGCAAACCCCTGGGGGGCGGGGGTAGCTGATGCTACTGGCTTGCTTGCTTGCTTGCTTGCCTGCTTGGCTGCGCCCCATGCTTTCAGGATCTTAGTTCCTCAACCAGGGATGGAACATGAGCCCTCAGTAGTGAAAATGCGGAGTCCTAGTCACTGGACCACCAGGGAATTCTCATTTTCCATTTTCAATGACAATATAATGCTCAGAAAATCACAGAGCTCAGCAGGCCAAATCCTCATTTACAGGCGGGGAAACTGAGGCCCAGAAGGGAATAATCTTGAATCCCGTCCTCCTGGACCCCAACCCTGCGCCCTTTTCACTGCACCAATGACACACTTTGTGGAGTCCACTGCAAAATGAAAATGTGTGTCCCTTGTTCACAAGTTGGGAACACTGTGCCATTAAAGGCACTAAAAAGAAAACTGTTTCCTTTCTTCAGGTTACCTCCTCTGCTCTCAGGCACGCCCCATCATCCCATTGGACTTCACTCATAAAACTTACAAGTTCAAAGATGAAGTTAAGAATTTCAGGACAGAGACCACAGAGCACTGAACGGAGCTTGGGTCCCTCCCATGAAGCCAGCCCTCTGATGTGCTCTGTTGGCCTAATCCTTCCCCTCCTGTATCTGGATGAATTCCAGCGTTTCACCAAGATACACAATGCTGTGATCAACGTCCTCGTGCTGTTTTGTCTTGTTTTTAAATTTTTTTTCTTCTCGTGGCTGTTTGCTCAGGGTAAGTACTAACAGAATTCTGGGCTGTGTTTGTCAGACCCTCTAAAAATGCAGCCCCTAGCATCTGAACCTTTGCACAAGGACAGTGTAGACCTGGGGTCCCAGGATTGGAAAGGGGAGAAGTTTCAAAACCAAGATCCCCTCCACAGCTCCTCAAGGGGTACCCTGAGGGGAGGGTGAGAGCAGGTGAGGAAGACTTGGTGGCAATGGGCACAGTGCTGCTACCAGGGCACAGAGCCAAGAGCAATGGCCTTTACAGGGATATTTGTGGAGGAAAGATCATGAGTGTGGGAGCCGGGGGTCCTAGGTTCGAGTTCTGCCTCTACCAGCTACTAGCTGTGTGACTTTGCGCAAGTTGATTTACGTCTCTGAACCTGTTTCCTCATCTGTTGAAAAAGGCCATTCATATGTATGTCACACGCTTGTTGTTTGGGTTAAATGAGATCTCATATGTGACCAGGCACAGCATGGTCTTAGGCATATTATTGGATCCAAATAAATGTGAGTTGCCTTCCAGTCAGGCTTTTGATGGGCTTATCATATGAGGCACAGTTTGAAAGCTGACCTCTGAGCTTCCTGGCAGCCATGCAAAAAGGGAAACCTGATAGGTCACTCAGCTCTCAGTATATAAGGACTGGGAGGCTAGCGAAGGAGTTTCGGTTGTGACTTACTGTGTGATCCTGGATAATCCCTTCAGTTTTCTCAAACTCATTCCCCTCATCTTCAAAGTTAGACACTGGACTTAATGACCTCCAGGGACCTGACACATCTGACAACCCAGGACTCTGTTCCTGTGTCTTTCAGAAGATCTGAAGATCTCGGGGAGATGGTGAGGAAGGGCAGAATTGGCACTTGGCAAAATGGGGAGGATGCCCAAGTCTATCTTTGCCCCCTCCTGCAATCACTGGCAACCTCCAGGACCCCCCACTCATTCCGTTCACTACCTCAAACCTGGTATAAAATCCCTACACAAGCCCTTTGGGATCCCAGCCAGAGGCACTTGCTCGGGTCCTGGCCATCAGCTCACATATCAGCCCCACCCATTACAGATTTCAAAGGGCTTCTGTGTCAGTCATTCACTCCTTCATGGAACAAATATTTGTTGAGCACCTACTATGAGCAAGGAAGAGCCTGGTCTAGGGGACGGGATTCAGCACTGAACAAAACAGGCAAAGATGTAGCTAGGGCCTGCGCCCACAGCCCTTCAACCTTGGGCTGTGGCGCTGGGAGAGAGCCCCAGACTGGGAGTCCCGAGGCCTCTGGCCTTGGCCCTGCTGCCAATGCCAAACGGGACCACGGGCAATTCCCAATACTCCATGCTCAAGCCTGGGACAGCAGCCAGGGCTCCTTGGTTACGGTCGCCATAGCTGTCCACTGCACTGCAGGTACCATGACAACAGGGCAGGTAGGCCAGAGCCCCTGCTGGCTGGAGGCTGGCTTCAGCTCTCACAGTGCCCACAGTGGGAATGAGGCCACGAGAGACCCTTGGTACCCATGGACAGGGGAAGACAGGACCGGGGCGGGGGGGTGGGGGGGTAGGGTTTGGGATATCATAAGGGAGGCAGGTGCAGAGCCCAATCCAGAATCAGGCCTCTGATCCCCCACCTGTCACTAGGATTACCTCCTCCTGGGACGTGGCCCCTCGGAATGAGGGTCCGGAGGCCAGCACCTGTGCCTCGTGCTTCCGGGACCTTCCCTGCCAGGCAGAGCAGAGGCTCAGCTTGCTGCCTCCCATTCTCGGTTCTTTCCAGGCCTAAGTTCCTCCTTCCTCACCTCCTCCTGGGCCTCCCTGCCAACACCCGGACCAGGGGGCTGAGGGCGGGTCCGTGGAGGTGGGAGAGGGTTCAAGGGGTGGGGACGGAATGGAACACATATTATACACTGATGTGGGAGCAGGTAACAGAGTCAGAGACGGAGGAGGCGGAGAGACACAGACAGAGAGACCGTGACAGAGTCAGAGCAGAGAAAGACAGGGATGATGGCTGAGGGAGGGTGGCCTGCAGGAGAACAGAGATCCAGAGCAAGACGGAGGGAGGCAGAGGGAAACAGGACAACCCAGAGGAGAGAGAGCTGCACAGAGTTCGGGAGGGAGGGAGGCTCCAGCTTGAGAGAGAGACACTCACTGAGTCAGAATGGAGGGCAGCGGGTGTGTTGGGGTTGGGGGCGCAGATATGGAAGGACAGATGGTGGCCTCGCCCCCCAAGGCCTGGTGTGTCTACGCGGAAGCAGCCGGATGCTCTGGGGCCCCAGGTTGGAGAAACCCCAGGCCTGCACCCAGCGAGGCAGAGGATGATGGCGACCCCTCCCCAAGGGGCATCCCTGAGGAGAATCCCTAGGGGTGCTGAGCAGTGGAAGCTGCTCCATGGAAAAGGCCGAGAGGCCCAGGCAGCCGGACAAATGGAGCAGCTGACAAAGAGCACAGCGCACCAGGGGGGTTGCGGGAGGTGGGGGTGTGCGGCTGGACTCCCTGCTGAGGCCTTGTAGGGGCTGGACCATGAGGCTGCTAAAACCCGAGCTGGAGATGAGGGAAATCCCAGAGGCCAGAGCTAACAGAGAAGCCCACTCCCCAGCTCCTGTGCTGGGGACAGGCCTGGCGCCAATGCCCCGCTTAGCAGCTGTGTGACCGGAGCCTCCTCCCTCACCTTCGGGATGGGGACACTGATGCTGGTCCCCGGAGCCTGTGGGTGGAGACGGTGGCGGCTGCTCTGTTCCCAGCTGTGAATCTGCCCCTCACCCCCAGCACGTACACCCTCTTTACAACGTGAGATTAACCTCAACAATCCCTAACAATTAAGTGCCTGTGCTTTACAGGTTACAAAGCCCCTTAACCTCTGATTTCTCATTCGACTGACTTCCCCATCAGCCCTGGGAAGAGGATTCTATTATTGTCCCCATTTTACAGATGAGGAGGCTCAGAGAGGCCACGTGTCTTATCCAAGGTCACGCAGCAATGCAGGCTCCACCCCAGCTTTCTGGCCTCACAGCTGATGGTGTTTCAGCCCCTGAGCCAAGGCGGGGGTTGGTTGGCTGATAGGAGAGTGAGGTGGGGGAGGGGTGCATGTGGGGGAAAGACAGTTACTCTTCAGGGACTGGGCCAGGTGAGGAGGTGAGTTCAGCAGACTGAGGGGCCTTTCCCTGAAGGCATGGGGAAGACCTGGGAGGAACTGGAGCAGAGGTGCAAGTGATAGGAGAGGCCTTCAGGAAGCTGCATGTGGCGGCCAGTGGGCTGGAGTGGCCAGCAGGGTGGCAGCCCTGACGGGGTCCAGCCTCCATAAAAGCCTTTGAGCTGCTCCTGGGGCTTCTGAAGGAAGCTGGATGGGGCAGCAGGAACAGGTGGGGTAGCTTTCTGGGCTCAGCAACGAGACAGGCAGAAGCCGGGATGCTGCCAGAGGAGCCTCAGCAGGGGTTGGGCGGCGGGACAGATTACTGACGAGGAAATGGGAGGGACGCACGGCTCCCATCTTCTCCCTGACAGGTGAGAGGAGGGAGGACATGCACAATGGAGCACGGCGAGTGGCCAAGGTGGGAACCCGTGGCAAGGATGGACAGGGCTATTTCTGGCCCAGTCTCTGCAGGGAAAGTGTGGGTGAGGAGGGGGCCTGCACATGGCCTTGCTGCCCCCTTGCAGCCAAGAAACCAGGCTGGGGGACTTCCCTGGTGGTGCAGTGGTTAAGAATCCACCCGCCAATGCAGAGGACTCGGGTTCAATCCCTGATCCGGGAAGATTCCACATGCTGTGGAGCAACTAAGCCGGTGTGCCACAACTACTGAGCCTGTGCTCTAGAGCCCACGAGCCACAACTATTGAGCCTACATGCCACAACTACTGAAGCCCACGTGCCTAGAGCCTGTGCTCCACAACAAGAGAAGCCACAGCAAAGCGAAGCGCGTGCACCACAATGAAGAGTAGCCCCCATTCTCTACAACTGGAGAGAGCCTGTGCGCAGAATGAAGGCCAATTAATTAATTAATTAATTTTAAAAAAAGGAACCCAGGCTGGGGGCGGGGGGCACAGCCTTTGGCTGAGGAAGGCCCTGCCGAGACCAGCTCGGGGGGCGACTCGAGGTGAGTGACAGGTGCCGCAAGCTTAAAGAAAACACAGACACAGATTTAAGAAAAAGATGGGGGGGGGGACTCAAGACCTCTAGGATCAAGAGCCTCGCTGATTGATCCCACGTTGCTTTTATTGAGTTCTTGGCATAGCCTAAGGATCTAACACTCCCAGTTTAGTCCCACAAACAAGGTTATCTTTGAAGTAAACAAACAAAGGCTTCACATGACTGGAAGCAATGATCTTTGTTTGCCTCCTGGGTCCCATTTGAGCTGGGCATGGATTTGAGCTGGGCTGGATTTGAGCTGGGCATGGAGAGCAAAGCAGCCCTGGGGGCAGGAGACCTCTCTCAGAAGGATTAAGGATCTGTGCCCCACCCCTGTTGGCTCCTCTGCGACTGTGCCTGTCTTAGGTTGTTCCTCCCCTGAGGAATCTTACCCGTCTTTGGCTAACCAGCCATCCTCCAGGGCCAAACAGGGTGATATGAGGCCTGCAAGTGAGAAAGTGGCTGCGCCCCCAGAGAGGGTCAATTTTCTGTTTCCACGGTAACCTATGCCCCGATGGTCTCCACGCCCTGCACCCTTAGTTCCTCCGCTGCTCAAGCAGGACATCCGGCATCCAGTTGCTCGGCCTACATACTTTAATTACTTTTAGTAACATTTTCAAGGTTTCAGAAAGACTTCTGAATGTTTTCCCACAAGGCCCCAGCTCTTGGTGGCATCGGAAAGGACACGGCAGAAAGGGCAGGGCTGGGAGCCTGCAGCCTTGGTGAGGGACCAGCGGTGCCCCTTTCTCTCTGGGTTGTCCTGGGTCATTTGCTTCCTCTCTCTGGCTTCATCTGTAAGAATGACCTGATAATAACTGCTCCGCTTCCACAGGGGCCACAGCATGTAGACTAGACAGTGTCAGGCCCTGTCTGAGCTCAGGGAGCTCTAATTCCTTCCCTTCCCTTGGAGAAAGGTGGGCTTGACTTGAAGATCCGGAAAATGGGTTTGCAGGAAGCAGGGGGCCGGGGAAGGTAGGCTTGAAAAACTCCCTCTGTCATCCTGGCCACCTCCCCACCCCCAGCTCTCTGTCAGCCTCCCTGGGAGACACATCACAGACCTGAGCCCCTCTCCTCGCATTACAGATGGGGAGACTGAGGCCAGCAAAGGCGAAGGTTGTGCAGTAACTCAATACCCTTCTCCTCAGACCTGGCCCCCCTCCTCAGGCCTGTCTGTGAAATGGGGGTGATGGTGGCTTCCTGTCGGGGCGTCCCTCAAGGGCTCACTGAGCTCGTGTGTGAGGGGGGCTGGCACACAGTAGGTGCTCAGGAAACGCTTTCGCCTTCTGCCTGCTGAGGTCACGCTGAGGTACACCACTGTGGTTAGCACGCTGGCTCAGGCATCATCCAGGCCCCGGCCGAATCTTGGCTCCGCCACTTGCCGCTGAGTGACCTTACACAAGCGACTTGGCCTCTCTGAACCTCAGTCTGTTCCTCTGTGAAATGGGGAAGCCCCAGCTCCCCCTGCGCAGGGCAGCCAGGAGGACGGACGGAGATGATGAAGGCAGTCCCGGCCCCAGAGCAGCGTTGTCCTCTCCCTCTTCCCAGCCCGTGCCCCCCGCCTCACACCCCACTCTCAAGGCCCACACCTCACCACTTCTGCTGGGCAGAGAGCCTGGACTCGGAGAGACTGAGGCAACCTCTCCCTTCTGGCAGGGAAGTGACTCCAGCTCGCCTCAGGCCCCCAAAATAGACTCCTATTTTAGCTTCCAGCTCCTGCGAGGAGAGGCCTGTGGAGGGTGTTTGGCTGCTGAGGGCCTGCCCCTACCCCCACCTCCCTTCCCCCTCCTGCCGGGCACTGCCAAGCTGTGACCTTGGGCCTCTCCTGCCTCCCGGTAACTTCCCCCTGACCTGGGCACCCAAGGCCCTCCACCAGGGCTGGGATGCCTGCTCCTACTGGCTCCGTTCCAATTCCAATTGAGGGTGTCAATTCCACCCAGACACCATTTCTCCCAGAGGGCCATCATGTGAATCAGGACCCCCCTAATTCTCCATTGTATTATTCAAATCAGGCCCCTGGGGCCTTCAAGCCAAGTCCCTGTTTCCACACCCCTATCTCAGGGAGAGCAGAAGCTCTCACCATGGCAGAGGAGGAAGACAGGATGCTAGATCAGCAGTGCAGCTACACAACGTACTCATTCAGCCCCACAGAACCCTCTCCCCAGTGCTACTCAGTTTCCTACCTCAGTGACTTTGCACCTGTGGTTCCCCTGCCCTTCTCCACACTTCCAGATGTGGTTGGAAGCCAGACTGCCTGGGCCCAAAGTCAATGCTTTCAACCACTCTATGGTCACTCTGGAAGGATATCTAAGTAGAGGGATGGCATGAGCAAAGCATGCTCTCATGAAAGAGGGGACTGCTACCAGTGGGCAGAATGTTTGGTTTTCTGGAGACACAAGAGGACTTCACTCTTTCCCTTGTTTTACAGATAAAAAACAGGCACAGAGAAGTGAAATAACTTGCCCAAGATCACTATCGAGTGAGGAAGCTGGAATCTGAGCCTGGGGTGGGGGGTGGGGGGAGTCTGTAGAGCCACACCCCACACCCTCAGAGCTGGCTTCTGGGCAAGGGTTCAAGAGGTTTGCTAGATGAGGAATGGAATGAGCGCCTTGATGGGATTCTAGCCAGTGGGCCCACGGCTCGCCAGCTGTGCATCTTTGGGCAAATCTCCTTGGCTCAGCACACCTGCCTTGCCTGTCAACATGGCGCTGAGAACTTTCCCAGTGGAAGTAGGGGGTTGGGGGACCCACATCCTGGGGCCGTTCAACTCTGAGATCCTAGGTCTGGTGAGGCAGTGGTAGGGAGGGGGTGGAGGTGGGTGAAAGGTGAGGGCGGGGGGGGGGTAGGGGAGGGGGGGGTAGGGGCGGGGGGAGGGGGGCAGGCGGAAGACTTCAGATGCTGCAGCTGCATTCCAGTGCATGAGCCCTCAGGTCAGTCAGCTCCTCTGGGTTAAAAGTGAAGTCGTGTTTCCAGAAGCCCAGGCTCAAGACTGCTCAGCTTCTAGACAGGCAAAAGAAGAGTCCCTCTTCCAACAGTTTCAACCCTCCCAACATCCACTGGCCAGGCTTGCAGCACATGCCCACTGCAGAGCCCACCACCGTGGCCAGGGGCGTGGACCACCCTGATTGGCAGGCATGACTCGTGGGCATGGAGAGGCTCCTTGTTTTAATGGGGGGGGGGGGGCGGGACTGGCAACCTTGGGGGAGAAGGAGGTGGAGGCCAGAGAGGCTGAGAAGGAAGGAAGGAGAAGGGAGGCAGGAAGACAGGAAGCAGAGATGAAAGACAACGGCTAGGGAGGAAGAGGTCCACCGTCTCCAGCCTCAGCTAATGTCTGGTCACAAGTGAGAAGAGAACCTGGGAGTCAGGGGACAGGCTCTGCTGGGCTGTGTGAGCTCAGGCAAACCACACCAGGTCTCTGAGACTCAGCTCTCTCATCTGTAACGTGGATGCTATAGTAGCATCCACCTCATGGGCTGTTACGGGAGTGTAAAGCCAATTAAGCACTTAGTTCATGGCAGTTGTCATTTTTATTCTCCTCCTTCCAAGTTCACTTTTCAGTCCCTGTGCAGGTACTGACCCTGGCTCCGCACCAGACAATTGGCAAAGCCCCCTTCTAGCCATCATCTGCAGTGGTTCCACTCCTGCCCGGGGAGGTACCGATATCCCCTTTTACAGGTGCGAAAACAGGCCTGGCAGCTGCAACGGCCTGCCATTCAAGGTTCCTCAGCTGGTCAGAGCTGGGACCACACCCAGGCTCTGAAGCCCACGTTGCTTCCATCACAGCAGCTGTTGGTTGAATTTTAAAAGTGAGGGAGGGAACCAGTCCTCGCCTCAGTTTCCCCTCCTGCCACAGAAGAAAGCAGAATGATCCCATCCTCCCCTCCCCGGGGAAGTCCATGCCCATAAGTGGTTACACGCCTTCGCGAGCCCCATGGCAGCCCCGGGGGTCCCTGTCCCACAGCGCCGCCTCGTGGTGGCCTCGGGGACTGCAGGCTGTGTGCACCCGGCGGAGGTGCCCCTTCACGCTCCATCCCTGCGGTGCGGGAGCCCCGGCCCCCCGCTCGCTGGTCTCGGAGGCTTGAACACTGCTCCGCCCTCTCTCGGTATCCAAACCTGTCCGCATCCTTCAGGCTTCCTTGCCACCAACGCCCAAAGGGCGCCACACACCGTCTCATTAGCTGCTCCCGCACTACCGCGAGGCAGGACTATTCGCCCATTCCAGGGACGGAGATTCAAGCTCTTGGAGGTGAAGCCACTTCCAAGGTCAAGCATCAAGGAAGGGCGGAAGGTTGGAGGCGGGATTTGAGCCCAGGTGTCTTTGTCCTCATTTTTTGTTTGGGGCACCAGAATCTGCTTAGTGCTCTTCACCGACATTATCTAGTCCAGCGTGGCTCCCGAGCATGGAGATCAGGTCACTGGCTGGGCGGTCTGGCATAGAAGCCACGACTCACAGCGAGCACTTGACATGTGGCTGGTCGGAGTTGAGAAGTGCTGTGAGTGTAAAACACACACCCGACTTCGAGGACTTGGTACCTAAGAAAAGAATACAAAATATCTCATTTATAATTGTTATGATTGATTACATATTCAAAATTATACTTCGGATATATGTAGTTAAATACAATATGTAATTAAAATATTTTATTTATATAGTAGATACATTTTATTTTACATATTAAAATATATAATTAAAATTTTCTGTAAGGACCATTTCACCTGTTTCTTTTCACCTTGTTATGTAATTAGTACTAGAAAATTTAAATTAATAAATGTAGCTTGTATTTGTGGCTCATATATTTCCACAGGACAGCGCTTGACCAAAGGTGCCCGTTCCTGGGCTCCACACAGACAGCCTATCTGGGATGGGACTCTGGGACCTGCATTTTAACAAGATCTCTTCAGGAATTCTGCAGACCACCAAAGTTTGAGTTTAAGCTCCAGAAATGTTTTTGGCTTGTTCGTTATTATATTTCTCAGGATCTGGTATAGAGCCTGACACATAGCAGGTGCTCACTGAATGTCTGTCGAGTGGATTATCTCATCCAATGCTCATAGTAGGTAAGTAGAGGAGATAAGACTTTAAAAAAAAAAAAGTAACTATGGGCTTCTGAATACCAGCTAAAAACCCACAATTGACTTATATGTTCTGAGAGGAAACACGGCCAATATATATTGCTAAAGAACATTATCTATATAATCCCATCAAACAAAATATTTTTATATAAAGAACAAATGGCCTGGTTTCTTCAACAAACAAATTGCAAGGAAAATAAAAGAGAGAGACTAGGAACCTATAGATTGAATGAGACTTAGGAGACATTGACCAGCTACACACTCTCACAGGCCTTATTTAGATTGCAACTCAAACTAAAAAAATGACATTTGATGATGTTAGGAACTATTGTTATAGGATAAGGGGATTTGGGTGTTTTTTTTTTTAAGTTCTTTTCTTTTAGAGGTACGTATTCAAATATTTAAGGAATAATTTATATGACACATGGGATTTACTTCAAAATCACATGGGATGGGGGAGCTGGTAGGGATAAACATGTTGATTTGGTAAATGTCTAAGCTGGTTGATGGTTACATGGGAGGTGATTTTGTACAATTCTGTACTTTTGTATATGTTGAAAAGTTTCCACAGTACAAATAGTTTAAAAATAAGAAGTCAAGTCACCTCTCACTAGACCAACTGGTATTTCAGAAGTGATTTGATCCAGATGAGAAGAAAAGGGGAGGCAAATAATCCTTCTTTACCTGGAAAAAGATCAAAATCAAAAAATTTATCATTATTTAAACAGACAAACTAGGCTTCAAGACAAAAGCATTATTAGAAACAAGGAATATATAACTCCAAGAAGATATAACAATTCCAAACTCTTATGCACCTGATAACACAACCTCAAAACATATAAAGCAAAACAAGGAGAAATAAACAAACCCATTATCATAATTGGAGATTTTAGCACAACTCTTTCAATGGCTGATATATCAAGAAGATAAAATAATCACTAAGGATAGGGAAGACATAAACAAGAAGATATTAAATATCATTAGTCAACAGGGAAATTAAAGCCACAATGAGTTGGAATTTTACTCCCACTAGCTTGGCAAAAACTACAAAGTTGAACAGTTCCACATTTGGCAAGGATATGGCTCAGCGGGGACTCTCCTTCCCTTTGAGTGGGAGTAAAAATTGGTTCAATCTCTTTGGAAAATAGTTTAGCCTTGCCTAACAAAGTTGAACATGTTGCACAACCAATCATTTAACAATTCTTATCCTAAATTTGTTATTTAAGAGTACCTGCATATGTGACCAACCTATAAAGAAAGTCAGAAGAGGAATGAGGGTGCAGCTGCAGAGGGGCACAAAGATGCTTCTAAGGCACTGGCAATTTTTATGGGTGGTGAGTGCTTGGGTGTTTGCATTGTTTTTCTTTTTTTTTTAATTTTTAATTTTATATTGGAGTGTAGTTAATTAACAATGTTGTGATAGGTTTAGGTGTACAGCAAAGTGATTCAGTTATACATATACATGTATCTACTCTTTTTCAAATTCTTTTCCCATTTTGCATTATTTTTCTTTGAATTATATATCTTTTGCATGTATTGTTACATTAAAAATGCTATGCCTATATATTTGCCTATGTTACATCTGTATGTAAATGTATAACAGGTTGAAAGGAGACCCCAGACTGTTCACAGTGGCTTTTCCTAGGGAGATTCATGCTGCGAGGTGGGTGGTAGGGGAGTGGAATTCACATTTTATTCAAATATTTCTTGATTATTTGCATGATTTTACAGTGTGTATAACTCAGGTAATTTTAAAGACCTAATTAAAGCAACCAAAGCAAGACAAAACCCAAATACAATTAACATAAGAAGAGTGAAAGTGCCACAAGGGCGTTTTAGGAGGCAAGTCCATGGAAAGCTATCACTTTCTGGTGAGTCATGTGATTTCCCTAAGGCTCAGTTTCCTCATCTGTAAAATGGGCCTAGAGGGTCCCGTCTCACAGGGTCTCTAGAGGACTGGATGGGATGAGATGGGTGAAGCGCCTAGCTCTACCTGGGCCCACTGTGAATGTTCAGTACACAGAAATGCACATAAGAGAGGGATAGGTATTTCGGAGTTCAGAGGAGGGGGGATAGAGAGTGTGGGATTGGGAACAGACTCAGCTGGGGGTGGGGAGGCTTCTGGGGTAGGTGATATGTGTGTGCTAGGCCTTGGGGAATTGGGAGAATGTGGAGATGGGGTGAAAGAATGACATATTTGGCTGGTAGGGGGTGAGGAGGAAGGGGCTTGTCCAGGCTGGCCAGGTCTGGGGATGGGGGCAGTGATGAGGGACGAGGGCGGGAGGGAGGAGGCTTCCCTCAGGATAAGGGCTGACACAGGTTTCATTTGGAAAAAGAGATGTCATGCAAATATATGCAAAATACCATGCAAATTAGCCTGGCTGGTGGCCAGTGAGAAGAGGACCCAGCTGGTGATTTTGTTCCCGTAGTGTGGCCCAGGGCCACCTGTAATAGAATCACCTGAGGGAACTCATCTTAGTCCCTTGCCACCCCCAGACCCACTGCTTCCACCCTCTGGAGCAGCAGCCCAGAGTCCACATGTTTAAGGAGATCCCCAGGTGATTATTTACTTCTGAACTCACTTATTACACATGTGCATAATGCATTATAATTAGAACATGTTATAATACATGCACATTATAAACATTCAAACAGAAAAGTAAATCTTCCCTCCTCATTCTCCACCCCCATGCCCAGAGGAAACCACCAGTACCAGTTCCTTTGCATCCTTCTGATGGCTACTCTGCACATTCCCAGGTGATTCCCTCTGACCTTTCAGATCCACAGCATCTTGGAGTCTTTGGGTGATGTCCCTGAGTTATTCATAGACTAAACTGTCACTCATTCATGTTTCTGTTCACTCACTCAAAATTCATTAAGACCCTGCGGGGCCCATGCCAGGCACAGCCCTGCCCCCAGGAGCTCACACAAGAAGGGGAGCCATTCACAAAAGGCAGCCCTTACCACTGGTTAGCACCCAGCTTTGCAGTCAAGATGCCCGTTTCAGCCAGACCCCCACTCCCTGAGCCTCTGTTTCCCTAATTGTATGAGTTAGTAATGGTAACTGGCTCTCAGGGCAGTGATGCTGTGGGTCAAGAGTAATGATGGAAGCAGAGCAGGCTCTTCAATAAATGCTGTTTCCCTTCTAGAAGACAAGACCTTGCCTGGAGCAGAGATAATGGGAACAGGAAGATTTTTCCAACACGGGCTGGGCTTGGGGCCAATAGGAACGAATTGAGGGCGGCATGGGGGCTTTGTTATCTCTCCCCTCTCTCAGGCAGAGATCTCTCCAGGCTGGAGTTTTGTGCTCTGGAGCCTGGGGGAGCAGCTGTGACTACAGCATCCCTTGGCCTGGTGCTCAGGGACCCCAGGTGGTAGAGGAGCCAAGCAGCTGGCTCTGAATCTCTCTGAATCAGCCCTTACCTTCAAGGCCTGCCTCCTCCAGGTAGCCTTCCCGACTGTTCCAGCCAGAAGGAGAAAGGGAAAGAGTGCTTATTACCTGCCAAGCTTACTAGGTGCCTGTCACTGAGGCTGGCACTTTCATACTTCCTAAAATCTAACTTAATCTTCCCAACCCCTCTGGAGGGAGATATTGCATACCATGTTACAGGTGAGGCAACTGAGGCTTGGGGAGGTGAAGTGACTTACTCAGGGCCACACAGGGAATCAGTGGCTGGCTATTTGTCTCAATGGGAGATCTCCCCCGTCCTCTCCTCGGGACTCCTCCCCTGAGGGCCTGAATCTCCCAACAGTAAAGTCCCAGGGCCTGTTGTGGGGCTGGGATAGCTGAGTTCCTGTAGCTCAGACATTCAGCGCTCAGTGACCCTGGCTGATCTAGCCTCTTTCCTCTCTCTAGGCCTCTATGACCTCATCTGACAAATGGGTAGATTACCTCCCCGGTCACAGGGAAGATGTCTGTGAGAACAGTTACACCTACAGTCCATCCTCAACTCCTCCCCTCGGCCTCCCCGGCCCCTCCAGCTCAGAAGGTCCCAACAGGTTCAGCACCTGCCCTCTGCCCTCCTCCCAGGCTCCATCCGGCCCCACGGCCCCCATCTCCTGGGCCAGAATCCTGAGCTCTCCTGTGAAGTTGCCCCTTCCTTGCCCCCCCACACAGTCACTAAGTCATGTAGCTTCTCCCCGCCAAGAGCTCAGCTCCCACAAAGCTGCAGGCTCCTCAAGGGTGGGCCCACACCAGGGTCTTCGTTTGACTGCTGAGCTCTGGGAACCCTTCTGTCAGGTTCCAAAGCCTCACTATTTTCAGGCCAGCACATAATTCAGCCTCAGCCTGGACCCCTCCAAGGCAGAGCCATCACCAGCACTCAGGGCCACCTGTTTAAGTGACACCGCCTCCCAGAATCATCCCTAGTTTCCCAATTGTAAGTGAACACATTCAGGCCACTTCTAGGGGTCGCAGTCTCAGTCCCGTTTCGGGTAGTCAGGGCCCGTCTTCTCTCTGCCTGTGCCCCTCGCGTTGGCCCCAGGCTTGGCACCAAGGAGCGCCCCGCGCCCGGCGTGACCCAGACCCGGCGGCACCACCTCGACCGGCCTGCAGCGCCCGCGGCGGCCACATGGGGGCAGCAGGCGCGCGCCCTCCGCGCCGCCCGCCGCGCGAGTTCTAGTCCCGGGAGGCTGCCCGGGAGGCTGCCCGGGACGCTGCGGGAAGAAAAGCATCCGGGAAACGGGGGACATGGGCCTGGGGCTGGCCTGGCTCTGACTCTCCGCTAGGGCCCCAGGCAGGTCGCCTCACCCCCTGAGCCTCACTTTCCCCATCTATCAAATGGACTAGGCGGTCTGCAAGGGCCTTTTTACCCTGGCAATCCCTGAGCAAGATTTAGTAACGTGCAAAGTGGCTTTTGTGCCTGGTGTCCTTGGTCACAAAGCAAGGTCCTGCCGGGACTTTCCTGGTGGTCCAGTGAATAAGACTCCCCGCTCCCAGTGCAGGAGGCCTCAGGTTCCATCTTTGGTCAGGGAACTAGATCCTGCATGCCGCAACTAAAAGATCTCGCGTGCCGCAACGAAGATCCTGCCTGTGGCGACTAAGACCCCAGGCAGCCAAATAAATAAATAAATATTGGAGGTGGGGGGTGAAGGACCAAGGTCCTGCCTTGGTCTGACTGAAAACTCTCATGCCCAGGTGGGGGAAAGGAGCCAGGAGAGGGAGGTGAGTCCCCTGAGCTCACACCTGACTCCCAGCCGGGCTCCCCACCCGTGGAGGTCCCCAGGTGCAGATGGGGAACGGAGGCCCCAATGGGGAGGGGATTTGCCGGTGTTCTCACATGAGGTCAGGGCAGCGCTGAACCTGTTTCTGCCCTGTGCTCTCTACACTGCCTCCCTGGAGGTTTAAGGACTTAGCACCTTCACCAATTACCTTGACTTGGAAAATTACACAGAACAGGAATTGGCAGTCCACTCTGTGCGCACTGCGGGAGAAGGGAGAGGCTCCACAGGCCCCATGGGAGGTCCTGGACAGGAACAAGGAACAGCCCCCTTTGCAACCTGCTGAGGGTCTGCCGCTAGAGGCCTGGCCCTGTGCCAGGACCTCCTTCTCACCTGGCCCTCTTCCAATGTCTCCTCAGGGCCAGCCTAACACAGCCCTTTCCATCTCCCTCAAGAGGGAGGACAAAGCCGGGCGCGGCTTTCAAAGGCCCTGAGCATGGCCCTTCTCACATGCACAGCAGAGCAGCCAGGAGAGGCAGATGAAGATACTAACGTTCAGAGTGGGTCAGAGTTGGGGCCAGGACTTGAACCTCCCTCTCTCTAGGATGTCTATACCACTGAGCTGCCCCCTACATGCCTCAGAACAGAAAGGAGGGCAGAGGGGGTATTTGCTGAGACTCTGCCTTGAGCCGGGCCCGGACCTGGTGTGCTTGCCTCACTGGGTGCTCCAGCCGCTCTGAGAAGTAGCCGCATCGTGCATCCCACTTACGGATGAGGATTGAGCCATGGCCACCAGAAGGAGTGAGCAGACTGCAACTTGAATGCAGATCAGCTTGGCTCCCACACTTGGCACCAAGCCTAGGGTCTGACCTATCTCCTGCACAGGAGCCATGAAGGCTGCTTCCTCATGTGGCCCCAGAGCCCAGAAACCAGCAAGGGGAGCAGGCTTCTAGGGTGGCTTGGGCAAGTCAGGGCATCTCCCTGTGCATTGGTTTCCCCAGCCCCACCCACTCAGAACACAAAAAAAGTATCAAGGATGGGAATTCCCTGGTGGTCCAGTGGTTAGAACTCCATGTTTCCATTGCAGGGGGCATGGGTCTGATCCCTGGTTGGGGAACTAAGATCCCACAAGTCGTGTGGTGCAGCCAGAAAGAAAAAAAAAAGTATTGAAGAGAGCCTTCCAGCTGACTGGGTTCTCATGTTCCAATCAGTGCCAGTGCTGGGGGAAAGCATCCTGGGCCAGGCTTCCAGGACCCTACCCCCCAGGTTTGGGGGAGTGGTAAACACACAGATGAGGACAACCAGGGTCAGCATCACCAGTGTCTGCATCGTGGGCCACGGTGGGGGTGGCAGGGGCAGAGGACGAGGGGCTGATGTCGTCATGGTGACAGGGTTGCGGTCCTCCCCCACCAGCCCACACACTCGGATCCAGGCGGTGCCCAGCCTTGGCAGAGGATGGTGATAGACACGCTCCTAGCCTCTGGGACTGCCCTGGTCAGAGAACCGTGTCAGCGGGAGGGCCAGAGATCCCCCCCCCCATCATGGTGGCACTGTCATCAGCACCATCAGCATCACCGACTCCGAAGACGTTCGGAGTGAAGCCCGAGTGAAGCCTACTCTATGGAGGCAGGAGGCTGGGTGAGAAGCCCTCTGGAGGCCTCCCATGCTGGGGTGAGGAGAGCAGGCGGAGGCCTGAAGCTTATCACATGAATTCTCTGTCTGAGAGTCCAGGAGACTTCTCAGAGGAGGGGCCCTGTCCTCTGAGCTTTAAGAACCAGGTTGTAGGGACTTCCCTGGTGGCGCCGTGGTTAAGACTCCATGCTCCTGATGCAGGGGGCTTGGGTTCGATTCCTGGTCAGGAACACTCCCGCCTACATTCTCACAGGTGTCCATTATCCCAGCACCTCCCACCCCGGCCTGGGACCCCAACCCTCCCCACACAGAGGCACACTGGAAAAGACAGTCCAGGCTCCTAAGGCTTCTTGGTGGCCATAACTCAGGGAGTCTGAGTGTCCTATGGTCCTCCTGCCCCTACTCCAGCTGTCACGCACACCCAGCCCTCTGAGAAGAACCGCAGGCCTGTTGCCCGTTAAAAACCTCCTGGGACCCCCACAGTCTACAAGATAGGATCCAGAGGCTTTGGTCTGGTACTCAAGGCTCCTGGCCGCAGGTGACCGCTGCCATCACTGCACCAGATCCTGCACCCACCCTGTGGGCAACTGGTGCCCACCTCAAGGAGTGGCCCCCATACGAGCCTCTTCTCCTGAAAGTCCTCGTCCTGCCCGCTCCCTCCCTCACCCCATGCCCTCGCTCTCCCTTCCTCTGGGAATGCCCTCTCCTGTCCTCCAGGGTTGACCCTGTTTCCTCTTCTGAGTGCCTCCTGTCCGGCTCGCTGGGGCACCTTCCCCGAGGACCCACAGGGCAGGATCGGGTCTCCACAGACTCCAGCCCCTTCCTGGGGCCAGTGCACAGTAGGGGCTCAGGCGGAATCTGCTGAAGGGTTGGTTTAAAGCAGCTTTCCTGTCCCCCCTCTTAACTCAGTGGGAGCGAGCGGGACTGGCAGGGTCAGATGTCAGGAGCCCTGGGTTCCTGCCCTGTCAAGATAAGATTTGCTGTGTGATCTCAGGCAAGTGTCTCCCCTCTCTGAACTTTGGTTATGAACTGCTAGGAAATGTGGCCTCCTGGGAAGTCAATCCCCAGGGACGTGCTCTGTCAGAGAGCAAGAAAGGCGGGGCAGAGGGAGTCACCAAGGGCCACGACCTGAGGCAGGGCGCCCTCACTGACGGGGCCAAGGCCATCATCCCCATGGCAGAGTTTTCTGGGTGCTCACACACCCCCAGAACTATGCCCAGCACTTAGCCGAACCCGCCCTGGCCTGCTGGAATGCCAGGGAGGGGCCAGAGCTCTGCCACTACTGCCAACTCCATCACCACTGCCGTCATGCTCTTTGTCATGGCCATGAATCTCATCCACATCACCATCGAGAAGTTCAAAGAATTTCCTTCTCTAGGGGGCCCACCTCCGGCTGGAGACAAGCCTGCTCTCTGTACACGGCAGTGGGCTGGACAAGAAGACTGTTCTAGACCCCTGGGAGGGGGACTGGAGGGAGGCCCCCATGACTCCCTTCTCAGGGGTACAAGGGAGGGAAGGGACCCCTGATGTGTGCCAGACACAGGGCTCTATCTCCAGAAACTTTAGGGCAGGATGGTTGCCCCATCTGCAGCGGCGGCTCAGAGAAGTCAAGGTTGCACCGTTGAGAGTGCATGAGGGAGGCTTAAACCCCAGGCTTAAACCCAAGTCTTCTCCCATTCGGTTTGCTCATTCCCCAGCCCGGTGGCCCGGGTACGCTGTGAGGCTGTGCGGTGCAGTTGGGAGCCAGGCTGGGAGCCTTCCTGCCTGGGTTCAAAGCCAGCTCTGCCTCTTTCCAGCTGTGTGAGCTTGAGCAAGGCACTGCCCTCAACACCAGAATCCTCCAGCCATTCACTGGGGATGATAATAGCACCGGCTCCCAGGTTGGCATGAGGGCTGGGTCAGCCAGTGGAGAGCACAGAGAACAGAGCCAGGCACACGGCGGGCGGCGGGCGCTGCACAAGCCTCACCCAACAGGATTAGCGTTTCCCCGCCAGGCAAACTCTTCTTTCTTTTCCTTCAGTACCTTCCTGAGTACCCTCCCAGGCCAGGCTGCCCTCTCCCTCCACACCAGCTTTTCTCAGCCTGCGAGGTGAGGGCCAGTGAGGCCCCTGCACCTTCCTCATGGCGACCTGTGCGCCTCCTGAGAGGGGTGGACCGGAGGGTCCTGCCAGCCCCTCCCTGCAGCCAAGGCCCAGCCCAGGGCGAGCCTTGGCAGGTCTACTGATGATTGAATGGGTGAGTCCACGTCCATTTCCTCCTCCCACTACTGCCGGCCATCTCCTCACCTCCCAGGACTTTGTGGAATCTTCCTTGACCTTCTGCTGCCCCATTTCACAGCTCAGGCCACGGACTCTGCAGTTCTCCCCAGTCCTCATCCCTCCACCCTCCAAGCACAGGATGGGGCCAGACCTACAATCTCTCCACTGCCCTGCACACCTCCTGGCCTCAGTCCTGCCCTCCAGGAGCCTGGAGTCCTGACATCCCCTACCCACTGGATGCGTGATATGAGGCAGGGCCTGCCCCTCTCTGAGCCCCAGGGACGTCAGTTGTAAAGGGAGGAGAAGAATCCACTTCTCAATGCAATGTTCTGAGAATAAGGAGAGGGGGTGGGGAACTCTTGGTAAACTGTAAAGGGTGGTGCACTTTAGAGACCTGTATTAGTGGGTGCTAGATGCTGGCTGAAATGGGAATGGAGTGGTGGGGTCTTCGGAATATAATCCCATCACGGGTTGGGTTAGAAGCCCCCTCACTTCCTCAGAACTAAGTGGGAGGAGGCTTGTGCCCTATGGCCTTGGAGTCAGAAGACTTGGGATCAGTTCAATTGAATTCATTCCTGTCTGGCCTGAGCCCCTGCTTTGGGTCAAGAGCTGTGCCAAACACCAGGACCAGGCGAATCCACAGTCTCTGTCCCCAGAGCGCTGAGAGCCTGATGGGGAAACAGTTCTGGAAACACTTTACCATCACCAGTGTGGACCAGGGCGCCAAATAAGGAGGCGTGACTGCTGCAAAGTGGGGGCGTTGAGAGGCCCTAGAGGGGTTCCCAGAGGGGTTTCCAGAGGAAGCAGCTGCTGCACAGAGTGAACCGAAGTGGTTGGAGTCTGCATCTCCCCCAGCACTCCCTGGTAAGGTCTTGAAACGCCTCAGAGAGGAGGCAAATTAAGTCGTCAAAGAAACTGCCATAATTCAATCAGAAAAAGAATCCCATTAATTTGGTCAAAGAACCACTTAATTGAATTTCTTTCCAAATCCAGGCCTATTCCAAAAGCCAGTGAATCCAAATGCTGCTAAATTTAAAGTAAACTCCCAAATAATTTAATGAACGGGCCAGTCCAGTCAAGTCCCTGGTAAATCATTCCAGTCCTGTGACTGCTCATTCAATCAGCTTATCCTTTTTTTTTTTTTTAAATAAAGTGTAATTCAAGCAAACAATAGTCCACTTTGGTCAAATAACCAGAAAGTTCAGGATGAAGGGTGGCTGGCGCCAGTTAAATGAGTAATCCGTCATGCCTGCCGGCCAGCTGGGGGGGGCGTCGTGTGGTGATGGCCAATGGGAGGCCCAGGAGCCATCCGTGTGAGCTGGATGTTGGCAGCCCCCTGCACTCCAGCCTTATGCCCTCGGGGAGTCATTCTCCAGTTCTGAGCCTCAGTATCCACATCTGAGAAATGGGGAGGCGGCTGTGAGGATTAAAACAGGAACCCGAGGAGAGGGCACCCTCCTTCCCTTGTGCCCTCCTTCACCCATGGCGTTGTAGGAGAGGAACCTGCAAACTCTGTTGACCCACAGTTTCCCTTTCTGTAAAACGGACTCAAACTTTTACTTTAATGTCATTTTTGGAATGGAAAATATTTTTCATGTGGATCCAAATTCAAAAGTTACCAAAGAGGAGACAGTAAAAGTCTTCCTCCCATGCCTTTCCCCAGCCACCCATTTCCTCTCCTGGAGGAGCCCTCCACATCACCAGCCTCTTATGTTGCCAGCCAAAGATATTCATATAATACAGATAGAGGGACTTCCCTGGCGGTCCAGTGGTTAAGACTCTGTGCTTCCACTGCAGGGGGCACGGGTTCGATCCCTGGTTGGGGAACTAAGATCCCGCATGCTTTCCGGCGTGGCCAAAATAAATACATAGATAGATAGATAGATGATAGATAGATAGATAGATGATAGATAGATAGATCAAAAAAGATGGATGCATGTTCTTTTTCCTCCCTGTCTTTTTACATAAATAGTCACAAATTACATACTTTTCTCTGAAACTTTTTTTTTCACTGAACAATACTTCATGTAGACCTTTCACCATTTGTACATAAAGCGCATCCTCATTCATTTATATGACTTCATTAAGTCCATTGGATGAATGTTCTATGATCTATTCTATCAGCTCCTTATTGATGGACGTGTTTCCAACACATACACACATGCTGGTATGAACAACCCTTTTCATAAGCCAGTTCCCTCCTGTGCAATGATACCTGTAAGATAAATACTTGAATTTGGAATTCTGAGGGCAAAGGAAATGCACAGTTGTCATTTTGATAGGGATTGTTATTGCCCTCCTCCAGGGCTCTGCACAGCTACTCTCCTAGGGATGAAGGGGTCTGTTTCCCCGGAGCCTTGCCATCAGCGTGTTACCAAAATTTTGTATCTTTCCCAGCCTGATGGAATTTCAGTGTAGTTTTAAATTTTCTCCTTCTCCTTCTCCTTCAGTTTGAACGAGGCTGCCATCTTTACTGAGTTTCAGAAATCTTTGTATTTCTTTTTCTGTGAACACTGTTCATATTCTTAGTCATTTTTATGTTACATTGTTTGTCTTTTTCTTACTGATTTCTAGGTGTTCTTTGTATGTTAAAGAAAGCGTGATTTGTAAACGTTTTTCTTCTGGGATCTTCCAGAGATATTCTATGCCCATAGAAGCAAATACACACACACACATACACACACACACATCAATGGACACTTTAAACTAGAATTTGCTGGAGGTTCTTTTCTCTTCTTTTTCAGCTGCGCTGTGCAGTATGCAGGATCTTAGTTCCCTACCAGGGATTGACTCCATGCCTCCTGCATTGGGCGTGCAGAGTCTTAAACACTGGACCACCAAGGAAGTCCCGCTGGAGGTTCTTTTCACTCAGTGGTCCAGGTATCTGAGGGGGATCCCTCCTTAGAAACTTGGAGCTGGAGCTGAGGACCAGGCTGGCCTTTCTCCTTTCTGAGCTAGGTGCTAATGACCCCCAGGTCTATCTCCATCAGCTTTTCTTAGGCCTTTGAGGGCAGGGGACCATGTCCATGCCTGGGAACAGCATCCAGGCCTCATAGCCCACTGAACACTCATCATCAGACCCCTAGTCTAGTGCTCTTTGCGCTCCTCACTCTGTAATAATGTCTGCGTGCCCTCCGTATGTGATGGGCCAAACCACACCCTCTCTCTCTTCCTTCTTGCCAAGGGCAGACATTTGTGAGCATATGTCCATGGTGAGGAATGGAGTCTTTGACCACAGCCCAAACCACACCTCAGGCCTTATTCATATGGTGGACTCATTCCTCCGCCTTTATTCCCCACAGCAAACTCCTACACATGCTTGAGGGCCCAGCTCCAGTGATGCTTCCTCTAGGAAGACTTCCATGACTCCCATCTCCTTCTCTCTATGGCTCTGATCAGTTTGCCTATGTCCGTATTTCCAGAGTAAGAAAGGCCAGTGTTTTTTTCCCCTTTCTCTGTCCTCTAGTATCTGAGATGAAGTACCAAGCGATTCATCAAAGGCAGGTCCCTCCACCATTTTGGGTCTCAGTTTGCTGATTTGAAAAGGAAGATCAGGGGAGTTCCCTGGTGGCCTGGCTGAGGCCTGGATTCAATGCCTGGTTGGGGAACTGAGATCCCACAAGCCACGAGGTGTGGCCAAAAAAAAAAAAAAAAAAGATAAAAGAAAAAGAAAAAAAAAGGAGGATCAGAATATAAAGTCGACAACAAAGGACTGTCGAGAGGATTAAATGAGTCAGTTCATATGAAATGCTTAGCACAGGGCACAGTGTCAGGCATATAGGAGGGTCCAATACATGATTATCACTAACCCTGTGACTTGGGCAAACCACTTCTCTTCTCCTAGCCTCAGTTTCCCTATCTATAAATGAAGGTGAAATAGCAGACCTAATCCATGGTCATTAATGGATGCTAAAATCACTGGGTAAAAGTTTGATGGGGAATTTTATACCAGGAGGATGAGGTTAACAACACCTAAAGCCACTGATCATCCTTAGATTCACTAAATGGTGGAACAACCTGACACTCTGTGGCTCCTGCTCTGATGCCCTGGGAGGGACACAACATCATCTGTGAAATATTCTTGAGAAGATCATTGAATCCAAATCAAATCAAGCCTCCAGCCTTTAGAATCTACATCTAATTCCCAGTGTATGGGAAATACAGGGGATAGCGCAGCATGTTAAAAGACACCACAGGGTTGCAGTCAACCAATTCTGGACTGCGGGAAACTTGGTCTGGAATATTATTCAGCCCCAAAAAGGAATGAAATGCTGATACATGTGACCACATGGTGGAACCTGGAAAGCCTGATGCCAAGTGAAGCCAGATGCAAAAGGTTGCATATTGTGTGATTCCACTTATATGCAATAATCAGAATAGGTACACGACTAAAGTAGATTCCAGTCACCAGGGGCTGGAAGAGGGCAGAAATGCAGAGTGTCTACGGGTGGTTATGGGGTTTCTTTTTTGGGGTGATAAAAATGTTAGGGAGTTGGATAGAGGTAATGGTTGCAAAACCCTGTGAATTGACTAAAAGCCACCTAATTGTATAGTTTTTTAAGTGGTGAATTTTATGTTATGTGAATTATATCTCGATGAAAGAGAGAAAGAGATTTAAAAGATATATCAACCGGACTTCCTAGGTGGTGCAGTGAGTAAGAATCCGCCTGCCAATGCAGGGGACACGGGTTTGATCCCTGCCCCAGGAAGATACCACATGCCGCGGAGCAACTAAGCCTGTGCACCACAACTACTGAGTCTGCGCTCTAGAGCCCATGAGCTACAACTATTGAGCCTGTGCTCTAGAGCCCGTAAGCCACAACTATTGAGCCCATGTGCCACAACTACTGAAGCCCACGCACCTAGAGCCCGTGCTCTACAACAAGTGAGACCACCGCAATGAGAAGCCCACATACCACAACAAAGAGTAGCCCCCGCTCACCGCAACTAGAGAAAGCCCGTGTGCAGCAACGAAGACCCAACACAGCCAATAAAATAAATAAATAAATAAATAAATAAATAAATAAATAAATTTATTTTTTAAAAAAAGATATATCAGTCCATTCTCTGTATCTGCATCCTTATTCTTGTCACTGAGTTCATCAGTACCATTTTTAGATTCCGTATATGTGAGTTAGCATACAATGTTTGTCCTTCTCTTTCTGACTTACTTCACTATGTATGACAGGTTGTAGTTCTATCCACCTCATTACATATAGCTCCATCTAATCCCTTTTTAGAGCTGAGTAATATTCCATTGTGTATATATGCCACATCTTTATCCATTCATTTGTCGATGGGCATTTAGGTTGCTTCCATGTCCTGGCTATTGTAAATAGTGCTGCAATAAGCATTATGGTACAAGTTTCTTTTGGGATTATGGAGATCTCGAGGTATGGGAGGGGGCGGGGGGTGAAGGGGAAACTGAGACGAAGCGAGAGAGTAGCACAGACATATATATACTACCAATTGTAAAAAAAGTCAGTGGGAAGTTGTTGTATAACAAAGGGAGTCCAACTCGAGGATGGAAGATGTCTTAGAGGACTGGGGCAGGGAGGGTGGGGGGGACTCGAGGGGGGGGAGTCAAGGAAGGGAGGGAATACGGGGATATGTGTATAAAAACAGATGATTGAACCTTGTGTACCCCCCAAAAAAATAAAAAATAAAATAAAATAAAATAAAATAAAATAAAAGTCAAAAAAAAAAAAAGATATATCAACCATATATAATATATGGGCCTTGTGTGGCTCCTGATTCAAACAAACCAACTATAAGAAAAGATATTGTGGAGACAAATTAGGGATATTTGGACATGGACTGCGTATTAAATGATCTAACAAAAGAAATGATATTACTTTTGATAGGTGTAATAATGGTTGTGTGTGTGTATGGGTATGTTTTGTTTTTTGTTTTTTAACAAAGTCCTTACCTGTTAGAGATAATTGTTGAAGTATTTGTGGTGAAATGATATGATCTCTGGATTTTTCTCCTAAAAAATGTGTGCGGGGGGATGGGTGAAACAAGAATGGAAGATGTTGATATTTGTTGAAAGTGATGGATATATGGATAGATACCCTATCCCCTCTACTTTTTAGTATCATTAAAATTTCCATGATAATGATAGAAGGTAAAGCAATGAAGGGCTTGATTTTATTTTCTTTTCTACATTGTATTGACTCTCAATTTTATATAAAAATAGATGTTGCTTTTAGAATCAGAAAAATATATTAGGGCTATAAAATTAACTGAGGAGGTTGAAATAGCTGACCTGTCAACCTTGGAGCTTGGTCTGTGGGAAGCTCTGTCCCCCCAGGGTCCCACCAATGCAACATTGCCTTGAAACCTCCTCAGAGAGACTGCTAATTCCTACTTCCGGGCTATTGCGAGGATTACGTGAAAGGGGCTTATTCTAAAGTATAGAAAGTACTGAAAGTATAGAAAGTACTGAATTAATGGGAACTTTTTAAGAGATAAAGGGAATTTACAAAAATGAAATAATCCTGTTCGATGAAAATGCAGGAAACAAGGACAAAAAGCAAGTTTCATAGTGCCCCTACCCAGAAATGACCACAGTGAACATTTTTTTCCAGGTTCTTCCCTATGTGTGAAATTGTGTTTGGCTTTAAAGTACAACTAAGCCTGCTGTCACCACACACTTACAGCCTGCTTTTATTCTCTTACTATTTTAACATATTTCCTTGTATGCTAAGCTGTTTGTAAATATAGTTCTTAAATGGTTGCATAATATTCCATTGTGTTTGTGCTGTTCACCTGCCCCGGGTGTTGGACACTTAGACTAGTTCCAAGTTTCACCATGATAAGCAACTCCACGAGGAACAGGTACGCTGAATGACTTCCTTAAGATAGAAGTGGAATTGCTGAGTCCAAGGGTGAGCATATTTTCACAGCTCTTGGAGAGGTGAAACCTGGTGGTGCTCTTGATTTTTTTTTTTTTTTTCCTGCCACGTGGCATGTGGGATCTTAGTCCCCCCACCAGGGATCGAACTTGTGCCCCCTGCATTGCAAGCACGGAGTCTTAACCACTGCACCACCAAGAAAGTCCAATAGTCCAATAGTGCCCTTGATTTTTGTCACCATTTTGCTGGAATTTTCAACACAGAACTTGGCCAAATGTAAACAAGCTCACATTATACAAAGAAGACGGAAACAGTTTCCTGACTATAGGTGTCAGATGCCAGGATAATTTCCCCTGATACCCAAAGGCACGCTTCTTGGCCATTCACACACACACTCCCCTTCCTGCTTCCTTAGCAGGAGGTAGGGTCGAAGGGAAGTTCAGAGAGAGGGGTACGAACTAAAGAAAACACTCGGAGAATCAGAGGCTCCCCCTGTCCCTCCGGAGATCATTCCGTAGCCCAGGTGATTTGAACTTGGAACCCGAGGGTCTAACTGTCCAGTGTAAGCGGGGGTAGAGGGGGTGGATGTGGGGTAGCGGGAATCCCCAGCTCTTTCTCGGTTTCTCAAGGGGACCCTCGCTCTGGAAGAGTGGAACCGTCTCTCTCAGTCCGCCCACCCCCGAGCGTCGCACTTGGAGGCACGGCTGATGGCTGGGAGCCGGGTCTGAATGAGGCGTGCTTACCGGGGGAAGGGTCCCCAGCACCTCACCCGGCAAGGAGGAGAGTCACGAATCCCCGCGGGCCTGGAAGCGGGGGCGTGGCCGGGAAGCCGGGGGCGGGACTGAAGTGGTGACGTCACGGCCCCGCCCCCGGCCGGCTCCCTCCTTCCTGCGCGCGACGCCCTCGCTGAGTCCTCACCTGGAGGGACAGGTGTGCGCATCTCCCATCCCGGAGACCAACACGCGAGTGTCAGGTGAGCGTCAGCAGGAGCTCCGACTGGGGGCTGGGAGGAGGGTCTGGGGAGGGAGTCCTCACTGGACGCCGAGGAGAGCCTGGTCACAGAACGGAGCTGGTCCTGGGTCTGTGGAGGTACTGGTTGCTCCCCAAACTCCTACCTATCTCTTGGTTATAGACACGTTGTACTGAAAACGTAGGCTTTGGAAGGATTTGAAGGAGAGGAAGCTGAAGGGGAAACAGCAGGTTTCCAAATGTTTCCACCACAAATTATTATTTTTTTACATGATCTTTCCTTTGTTGTAAAATAATATGCACTGATTGACTCTTTGGCAACTGGATAAAAGTAGGAAAGAAATCACCCATGGTACTAACACATAAGCAAAACAACTGTGGATATTGTGATGTATTTCCTTTCAATCTTTTTTCTATGCACAATCCTTTTAATGTAACTTTATACTGTATTTACAATTTTTGTGTCTTGCTTTTCTCCTCTTAACATTGTGTCATAAGCATTTTCTCATGTTGTTATTAGTCATTCGTGTATGTGTAATCATTGTGTGTAATGGCTGTGTGATGTTACATTTGAAGGATGGGCCATAGCTGGGTACCATTTTGAACACTTGGAGGAAGGATTTGAGGGGGAGGCAGGGAGGTGTAATAGAAAAAACATGGGTCCAGGTCAGGCAGGCCAAGACCTCTACCTCCAACACTGGGATCTTGGGAAAGATCTTTGCTCTCTCTAAGCATCAGTTTCCACATCTGGAGAATGGCTACGTAAAGCTGTTTCCCCAGGGTATTGTGAGGATTAAGTGAGCTAATTTATGTAGACAGTCCCCCCACCCCCAACCCCCTGGTTCTGACAGAAAAAGGGTCCACATGTTTGTGAGTTTGGAGGAGGGATTTGGACCAGCTGAAGCTGCTGAGGGAGTGGAGTAGAGGAAGAGCTAGGGAGAGGGGGATGGGTTCTTGGGAAAACCCCCAGGATGGAGAGGTCTCTGGGTCTGGGGCAGACGGGCATGAACCAGCATCCACTCTGTCAGCCAGGCACAGACAGGGCCCCTGAGGCAGGGCTGGTGACCTCCAGGCTCGCAATGGGTTCAACTCCTTGGGATGAGCTTCTGGAAAGAGTTCAGAGTGAGGGGAGCAGACAAAAGTAGGAGAGCAGGCAGAGGTGGAGCTTAGTAATCAACCCCTGGTACAGATAAGGAAACTGAGGCTCCAAGGACAGGTGATCTGCTCAGGATCCACACAGGCAGCAGTAACAGAGTACATGTGGACTCCAGGGCTCCTAATGCCCCCAGGGGCCTCCACACCAGAGATGACTCAAGGCAGGGGGAGGAAGAGATCAGAGTTGAGACACCAGCTGCACTTAGACCAAGCTAAGTTGTGCTTAGAGAAAACAGAAGGCTCTGTTCTTTGAGCCTCCATTTTCTCATCTGTGAAATGGGGATAATAACTCTCCACCCACCTACTCAGTACCCACCGCCAGGCCTGTCCATCCACAGGTAGCCAGGGTCTCCTCCACTTTTAGGGGCCCATTCAGTCATACACCCTCACCCTGAACTCTGAACCCCTGGTCATCTTCAGAGGGGTACTGGGAACCTGTCAGCTGAACCAGGCAGGTACCTGTGGCCACACCTTGAAGTGGGAAATCCACACTCCTGTGAGCCATCCATTTCTGGACCTGGGAGGTTTTGTTCTGTGTTTGTAATTCGGCCCTCCTCTAACGTGCCCCTACAGCCTGCTCCCGCTGGATGAGAAAGGACTCTGAGCCCTGGCAGGAACTCCTGAGTGTTAAGAAAATCTTGTAGTGAGGGTCTACAGTCCTCTGAGGCGGTCTCTTTCTGCCTGGCCTGTCACTCCAGGACAGTTATGAGGGTGTCAGGCTCCCCTAGCAATTGGCTATCTGGGGTCTTCGACGTTCTGAAACAGAACTGGAGAAGTCACCTTCCAATTCACAGAAAATTGGAGGCAGCTCATTGTATGGTCACAATTTTTAAGTCATTTAGAATAACAGTCAGCCCCAGGGCCAGAATCAAGTCCCTGCCCTGGGCCTGGGAAATGATACTTTCTGAAACATCCACACCTCTGCTCCTTGTCCGTTTAAGAACCTGATAATTCATACTTATTGAGAGCCTCACTTGCCAGCCTCTTGTTCTAAGTGTTTTAGAGCAATACTACAAAATAGACACGTTATTGTCCCTGTTTTACAGATGGTGAAACTGAGGCACAGAGAGGTTAAATAAGTTGCTCACATGGAGCCAGGATTCAGTCCCAGCCATCCTAGCTTGAGCGCACATTCCCATTACTGCTGCCTCTTTAGACTAAAACAGTGTCTGATTTGACGCACGTCTGTTTTTCCAAATACATCTTTTTGTTGTCATCTTCTGCATGGACCGTCAGGGTTTTCTGGGAGTCCTCACGCTCTGTTGGTGTCTGTTGATGTCCTGATCTCCGTCTTAAGCCTGGTCACACCTATTTCTAGTGACTCATTCTGAGTTCTGGGTCTCCTACTGCAGACACACTCCGCCAGAGCAGGGCCCACCCCAAGGCCCAGATGAGGCCTGGCTCTGCTTCCCATAACTGAATTGGTAATAACTGCATCTGTCACTCAGGTGTCAGGCTCTGGGCTGCAGATGTTTTGTCCATCACCTCTTTTAATACACCTGTGATGCGTGCTATTGCCACCCCTACTTCTGAGATGAGGAAACGACGCTTAGGAGGGTTCGATAAACTCACCCAGCCACATAGCCCGGAAGTAACTGATTGACACTTGAATCCAGCTAGTTGAAGCAGGTTCTCTACCACCACTGCTTCTCACGGGAGAACTCACTGCAAGGACCCTAAACACTAATGCAAACTTTGGTTGCACACCCCGTCTGTACGAATAATTTTGAACATGCCTTTTGTATTTAAATGTATGTCTATTTGTTACAACTTAGGTATATATATGTTCTTTGTGCTAATGTGTGTATTATAACATGAACATTAGAGACTTCCCTGGAGGTCTAGTGGTTAAGACACCACGATTCCACAGCAGGGGGCACAGGTTCCATCCCTGGTCAGGGAACTAAGATCCTGCATGCCATGTCGCACAGCCAAACAAACATTAAAATAGAATATTTAGAAGACTAAGATAAAGTAAGAATACAAATTCTACTTTTTTCCTTCCCACGCCCCAGTGGATCACTGCATGAACTTCCTGGGGTTGTACAGGCATCTGCTTTATAGATAGTTACCTTAGTGGGCACCAGAATACCCTGGATGCTTCCAGAACGTGTGTGGACCCGTTCAGTGGAGGCCTCAGATACACAGGCAGGTCTGGGTTGGCATGCACCGAGGGGGACAAAGGCAGATTGGGGCACAGTCTCTGAGGCAGGGGGACGCTCCAGGGTGGGCCTGGGAGGGTAAACTGGAGTCTTTCATAACCTTTATGAACATCGGGTCAGATTCCCCTCAACTCTCTCAGCCTCAGGTTTCTAGCTGTAAAACATGTGGGGTGATCTCCCGCTCACAGGATTGTTGTAGAGTTAAACAAGATTCAATCATAAGCGTCTAGCGCAGTGCCCGGCACGTTGTCTGTCCAATAAATGCTAGTTTGCTAGTTCAGCGTCTCCATCTTCTTCTCATCTGTGTGTAAAACTCGAAGCTGCTCTAAGCAAAACCAGTGGATAAATCCCATATGTAGCCATTTGGCGTTGGAGGGAGACCCTGCCGACCTCCACCTTCCTTTTCAGCCTTCTCCCCAGAGGGAGAGGGATCCCAGGTGCCATTTGACTGGTCTCCCCACAGTGGCTCCACACCCCCAAATATCTGAGTTTCTCTCCCTAGAGCATTCACTTGGGCTGTTCTTCCTTAGCCTCTGTTTCTGCTCCGCCCTCCAGATCCCACCCACCTTCAAGTTCCACCTCCCCCACCCTCCCCAGTGGCAACTCCCAAATCACTGAAGGGGCTTGGGGGCCTTCTGGTTAGAAGGGGGCTCAGGGACTTGTCTGGATGCTGTATTTGTGTCGCCCTTCACATGAAGTTAAGAAAACCCAGGTCGTGCAGCTCATAGAATGCCCGGCCCCGGGGGAGGGCAAGGGGGCAGCTTGCCACCCTCTGGTGCCTCCACCGACTCCAGGCCACGTGGATCTGTCCTGCAGCACTTACTGCTGGTATATTCTCTCTGGCATTGTTTGTTTTCCCCCGTGTGGCTTGTGGGATCTTAGATCCCCAACCAGAGATGGAACCCATGCCCTGCCCTGCAGTAGAAGCGGGGCATCCTAATCACTGGACCGCCAGGGAAGTCGCTCTCTGGCATTGTTACTCTGTCTTTTTGCTTGGGTATACCTGGCCTCCCCAGGCAGAGGATCAGCTCCTGGTGAGCAGGGTCCGGTGCGGCGCTCCCAGGCCCTGTGAGGAGTTGGCATCAGGAAATGTTTGTGGACAGACATGTGACAGGCGGAGGAGCTGATGAGTCGCAGCAGCTATGCTGAGTTGAGAAGTATTGTGGGATTGGGGACTCTTCGCCGTGGCAGTCATCGTAATTCCCGTGGCCTGGCTGATGAGTGGTTGCGTGTCCTGGGGAATGGGATTGCTTGCATTCCCAAAGGATGGGAGGAGCAAGATGTGGAGAGTCCACAGCAGTGCAAACAAGGGAGATTGTGCAGAGCAGAGGGGTCAGGCGAGCCCAGAGGGGCAGCCAGCTGACAGGCCCAGTTGAAGGAAGGAAGTGGATGGGGGGGGCGGGGGGTAGCGGGGAGAGAGCTGGAGGCAGGGTGATGTGGTCCTTTGGTGATGCTGGGGTATTTTTAGTGCTCACTGTGCCTTTGGGACACGTGGCAGGCATTCCTAACTCCTCTGGGAGTTGATTTCCCTTAAGAAGACAGCAGCCCAGGGATTGTTGAGAGGGTGTGCCCGGCTGAGGGGGTTGGCGGAGAGCCTACCACAAGAAGGCCAAGAAAGCCCGGAGGGGGTGGGGAGAAACCACAGGCCTATCCCTGAGGGAAGGCCGTCAGGCAACTGTCTGACCCAGGGATGGAAAGTGCCAGGCCCCACCTCCACCCCCGCGACCACACACCCGTGGCAGAGTTCGCTCACTGCACAAATATTTATGGGGGCACCCATTACCAATTGAGCACCCACGGGAGCAGCTATACGAGGGTTTCTTTCTCTTGGAGCTTATGTTTACGGGCATTAAAAATAAACGAGCTAATGTTTTCAGCCTCCAGTAAGTTCCATAAAGACAATGTCAGGGTGATCCAGTAAAGAGGGACGGAGGGCAAGGGGGCCCACTTCAGACTGTGTAGTCTAGGAAGGCCTCTGGGAGGAGGTGACTTTTGAGTTGTGATATGAACCATGCGGAGGAGGCAGCCATTGAAGACCTGGGGGGAGATCATTCTAGGCAGAAGGAACAGCCCGTGCAAAGGCCCTGAGATGTGATGAAATGAAAGACCGGGGAGAGAGAGGTTCAAGGTGAGATCTGAAAGGCAGGTTGGGGCCAGATCGTAGCAGGCCTGGGAGAGAGCATGGACTTCACACTGATAGAAGGAGCCATTGGTGTGTTTTCAGTAGCGGAGGGACATGACCCCACCATTAACAGACCAGCGTAATGCAAGCTGGGTTCAGATATAGTTGGGAGGCAGAGCTGCCAGGAAGTGCACGTGTTTTGAATATGGGGGTGGTGGTGGGAAGAGAACCCTTTCCCACTGAGCCCAGATGTGTGGGACCTCAGGAGCTCTCTCAACAGAGTGCCCGGACGTGGAGCGTGGAGGCCATTCCTCATCTGGTCCAGCCTTAAGTTTACAGACGGAGACTGAAGAAAGAGCTTTAGAGGTCTCCTTGTTCAGCCCCTTTGGGCGGGGCTGTGAATTCTTCAAGGTCCCACTGAAATTCAGTGGCTGAGCTGGCACTCGAACCCAGGCCTCCTGCTACCCCGCCCTGCTGCCTCTTGGCTGAAGATGTCAGAGGAGGGAGGAACCATTGCCAGGAACGACCTGACTAGTCATGACGGTGTGGTGAGGTCACCCAGGAGAAGCGTCAAAAGGCAGTGGAGCCTGGAGAGGGCGGGCCAAGGCATCAGGGCACTGCCGTGGGAGCAGCCAGAGGTGGGGGGGGGGGGCGGGGGGGGAGCATCCTGGAAGGCTCTGCGGGCAAGGAGCCGAGGTGAACGGAGTCAGGAAGCATTTTCAGGCTGGCACACCTGAGGAGGACCTCTTAGAGCAGAGCCTGTGTGGGCCACTGACCCCGGAGAAACTTCTTGCAGGTGCCTCCTAGAACCGAGACCACAGATATAGACAGAGAGTGGGCAAGGCCAGTGGCTCACCTGGGCCCAGCTAAGTCTGCGTACCTCCAATCCACCTGCACCTCAAACGGGCTGTGGCAGACCCTCCAGGGAGGTAAGGTAAGGAAAGAAGCTGCTAGAAGGAATCTAAAACAGGCCTGCATTCACTCCCTGTCCGCTCCTCAGAATGGTAATAGGATCGACATCTTCCTCTCACTCAGGCTTCGTCTGGACTAGGGTGTTTCTGTGCATTTTACAAATGAGGCTCAGAAAGTTTAAGGAACTTTCCTAGGGTCACATGGTTAAAAAGTCAGCATTGGAGGGTAGCTTCTTAACCACTGTGGGCTACGTCTCAGGTTCCCTCTGTGACCTTGAGCAGGACTCCCTGAGTCTCAGATTCTCTGCTTGGGAAATGATGGGTTTGAAATAAATAAGCCCCACGAGGCCCTGTGGCTCTCAACTGGGGCCCGGAATTGCTTCTCTAGCAGAGGAGCTTTGGGGTCCGAGGGAGGGGGCCAGGGGCCTGTCCCAGAGCTGTGTTCTCCACCAGCCTGGGAGAGGAGGTTAAGAGCATGGGCTCTGCCTAAGGCCACTGCCCCGCTGAGGGTGGGTGTGAGGATTGAATGCAGGTAACAGGTCTCAGAGGGACCTGGCACACAGTAGGTGCTCAGTACGTGATAGCTCTTCATGTGTTCTCAGAGAGTGGAGGCTGTCCCTTCACAGTCCAATCATTCACTCACTCAGCAAATTCTTGTTAAGTCCCTCCAATGTGCCAGACACCAGTCTTGATACTGTGATGCAGTGATGTCCTCAAAGAGCTTTAAATCCCTGCCTCCGTGCAACTGGTATTCCAGTGGGGAGGCAGCCCAAAAAAAAAAAAAAAAAAAGGAAAAGGAAGTCAAATAAGTACCATATAGCATCAATCAGGTAGCGACGAGTGCCAGGAAACAAAATGAAGCAGAGGAGAGGCAGCTTTTTTTTTTTTTTAATTTATTTTGTTTATTTATTATTTATTTATTTATTTTTGGCTGTGTTGGGTCTTTGAGTTGCAACCTGAGGGAGGTGAGGTAGATACCTGAGGGGAAAGTGCCCCAGGCAGTGGAAGAGCCAGGCCTGAGGTCCTGAGGCTGGAGGACAGCCTCAGGGGACAGATTGTAAAGAGTCATTTTAAGAACCCTCCCCACTTGCTTGGTAAATCCGAGGTGCCCTCCTCCTCCCCACCCCACCCCCACCCCCACGACTTAGCAGGTCCCTTGGCGGTGGTGCTGAAATCTTTCTCCCCATCACTGAGCACCACATGATCCCCAGCCCAGTGCTCTGGGGTGCCAGGGAAACAGGTACAGACCGTCAGCAGCGGCTCCCCCTGACCAGCGCAGAGCAGCTGTAACCCAGGGCGCTGAAACCCAGGGCGGGACCAGTGATCAGCTCTTCAGACACCTATTGTCCCAGTCCTGATTGCATCTTCTGGGTGGGTGGCTGGGTGGGTATGTAGGGAGGGGGGCTAGGGGAACTCCAGCCCTTGGGCTTTAGAGTTGGGAGTTAAGTCCCAGGAGGAATCACTACTGAGAATCTAGTCTGGAGAGAGGAGTGAGGCCCAGAGGCTGCTGTAAGTTTTCTTTCTCTTTGGAATCACTTCCTCTTCTTGGCTGGGTTTTGTGTCCCCTCGGTTTCTCCTTAGAGCTGAGCTGCAAAGTTCTTTCCAAGGACCCGTGGGTGGTGTCAGAGGGGAGTAGGGAGGAGGAGAACTTGGGCCCACAGAACAGCTAATCAGGGAGGGGGTGTGGGGAGCATTCTTCCAAGGGAGAGAACGGGTGGGGGCGCAGGGTCAGGGGGAGAGGCTGGGGACAGGCCTTAAGGGGAGGAGTGGTCTCAAGACTGGTTGACCAGGATCTTCAGTAGTTGGGGGGGGGGGGTCAGTTACAAGTTCTGGAATGGGAGGGGACATGTGACACGATTGGGAGGGGAAACTGGGACATCTGACTGTTAATGTGTCCCCTGAGGCAAAGGAGCCTCAGATTCCTCTCTGAACCAAGGGAAGGACAGAGTAGGATTTCATCTGTTGTTGAGGGGATTAAGTGAGATAACACCTCTGCCAGTGCCAGGTACTTAGTCCAGTGCTGGAGGAGTATCAATCCCTTCTTGGGGAGAGAGGGCTGGGAAGTCGGGCCAGATTGGAAGGTTGGGGTGGTGAGGACGGAGGACACAGCGGTGTATCCACCCTGCTCAGTAGTGCTGGGGGGCCCTGTGACTGGAGCCCCAGACCTGGCACCTTGTCTCACTTAGAAGAACCTGCAGTCACAGGGAGGGCTGGCCTCCCTGGACACTGGAAGCAGGATTCTGGGTTGGTGACACTGGGATGGAACCAGGTGACAAAGGGAAGGGCATTGGTAGCCAAGCCTGGTGGCTGGCTTCTAGGACGGGTCACACCTGGGGACCTCCAGGAGATGAGGGAGTCATAGAGATGGGTAAAACAAGCTGACGTGAAGGAACATGTGAGGGCCCTTGGGCTGTGACCAAGGTGGGTGGCTGCCACCCAGGCCAGCTGAGTGTAGCCAGGGCCCAGGGTGAGTTTGGGCCCAGAGTGGCAGTTCTCCCAGTGTTTTGAGAGAAGTAGGGAATACAGACCTGTCATATGAAATCTTCCCACTTTAACACTGGGAATCAGTTAACGAAGCAAAAGAAATAACAACAAAAAACACCACGCAGACCAAGCAAAGCCCACCACTTTGGCTGGCGACCCTCTCGGGTAAAAGTGGTACTGAGGGCAGGTCCTCAGTTGACTGCCCCAGACCTCTCCAGGGAGTCTTATTCTCACTCTCCTGTTCTTGGAAGTGAGATTATGATAGGCTCAGTTTCCCAGGGACCAATGGGAGAACAGAGCCATCTTATGCTGGGCCAACCCCTTCTCCGCCCTGGGCTGCAGTTTCCTGGGCTCTGAAAGAAGAACCCAGCCTGTGGGGCTCCTGCCAGTTTGGAGAGTGTGACTAAGTCCCTCAGGCTCGAAGGAAGATGCTGTTGTTATTGAACTGACTCTTCCCAGGAACCATGCTTCCGGGACTGGATGCAGTGCACTCCAGCATTTTGTGTGTCCACAGCCATAGTTGCGTACGTGAACGGATGTGTCATAATTTAGAGCTTTGCATGGTACAGTGTAAATACCATCGTCTTAATAACTCTGCCCTGGAATCGTTCACTGCCTGCTATGGAAGCCAGTAGGAAGCCTTAATTCTTGGTGACCTGGGGAGGGATGGGTGCACCTTCCGGATCTGCAGATAAGGAAACCCAAGCCCAGAGCTGGGAGAGGCGTTGGCTACATGTGCACCACTCAGGGGACCCTGGTTCAGGTGTTGGTTCTACGGCAGTATGTGGGGTCCCTCATTAAACGAGTGAGGACAGGATTGGGTTTGAGGTCAGCTCTGTGCCCATTAGCTTGAGCTGCTGATAGAGGAAGAAGGGAGAAGAAAAAGGTCTTTGCCTCTGATTTTTCCATGGGGGAGCTACCTCTCTGGGCCTTTTGTCAATGCCCCTCCATCTCTTGCTGTCAGGTCAAATCGTGGGCCCCTGAATCAACCGGGCCTGTGGGTTCTGCAGCTCTCAGAGCCCCGAGGCGGAGTGAACCCCCAACTCTCTAAACATTCTCCTTTTGCAAGCCCCGGCCCTTCGGAGGGACCCACTACTAGCATGTGAGAGAAGAGAGAACCCGGCAGAGGGTTTGGATCTAGAAGACCCCAGCTTTTTGTGTGTCCTCCTCCTCCCCACCCCCAACCAGGTTTTCCCACCTGTGCCCCCACTGGATCAGGGTGTCAGTGTCTGTGTTCCCTGGCTCCGCACAGAAGACCTCGTTCCCGCAAGGCGCTCCTCGCGAGGCTAAGGGGCCGTGTTTCCCGGCTGCGGGTCCCCCAGCGTCCCTGGGAGCGGAGGGCGCGGGCCCTTTAAATCCTCCGGGGCGGCCGCGGCGGCGGCGGGCCGGGGATGACATCAGCGGGCGGGCCCGGGGCTCAATGGGAGCCGGCGGGCGCGCGCCGGGCGGGAGCGCGCGAGCCGGCGGCGGGGGCAGTCGGGCAGGAGGGCCCGGAGGAAGGAGGAGGCGGCGGCGGCGGCGGCGTTGTTGAGAGCGCAGAGCCTGAGCCCGGCCGGGGCGAGCCGAGCGGAGCGCGGCGGCGGCGGCGGCGGCGGCGGCTGGGCCGGGAGAGGCTGGCGCGCCGGGCGGCTCTGCGAATCCTCCGGCATCCGCCCCGGCGGGCCGCCCCCGCCCGCGGCAGCCCCCCGAGCAGCGGCCCGGCACCGGCGCCTTCCCGGCGGGGTAAATATTGGGGGTCCACGGGCCCGCGGAGGGGCGCAAACCTGGGGGGAAACGGGGCTCCCTCCGCCTCTTTGTTTTTGCGCGAGAGGGAGGGGAGGGGAGGGGAGGGGAGGAGAGGGCGGACACACGCGTGTTCGCTCTCGGGTATGGGGGGGCTGCCCGGGCGCCGCCCGCTCGGCCCGGCGAGGACAAAGGCGCGGCTGGGGACGAGGAGGAGGAGGAGGGTGACTATTATTTTGCAGGCTTGCCCGGCGGAGGCCCCCCGAGTCCGGCCCGCCTCCCCCTCCTCTAGCTGGACCTTTCAAGGCCCCAGCCGGCCGAGACGGCCACCCCGGGCTGCGATTTGGGGACGCAGAGGGAGGGGACCCGGGACTGGGGTGCTGGGGGCACCCGATACTGTTGATTCGGGATTCTCAGCCAAACCCTGGGCTTCGGGAGTCTTCACCAGACCATCAGCAGCGCCCCCCACCCCTTCGCTCCTGACCCGGGTGCTCCAGACCTGGGGGTCAGCAAGGCTGCTCCCGCGTGTTGGGTGGGGGCGCTTGGGGGCCCTGGGGTGATGGGGTGTGTGGTCACCCAGCCACCGATTCTGTTTTCCTTTGTGGAGAGAAAGAAAGGGGGTGGGGGTTATTTATCAGATCGGATTCTCCTGTTTCTGCGCGTGAGAAATCCATGTTTTGCAAAAGTCTCTGTGGAACATAGAACTATGTTTGTGCCGGGTGTCTCCTTGGAGGATTCCCAAGCTCTTCACACCCAAACCCAAAGTGGGGTGAGCCCCCTCCCCAACTTTTCCCTTTAGTTTTCTTGCATATTTTCTTCTTGGATCAGCCTTGGTCATGGAGAAGGATTTGGGGACAGGGGATCCCCGAGTGTCTCAGTTGCACCCAACAGATGCCAGTTTGGGGCTCCTTTGCCTGGGTGTCTGGGATGTCCCTCCGGTTTTTACTTTGATGATCCAGGGACAAGCGCCTGGTTGGGGAGGGGGTGGTCAGGGAGTAAGAAAACTGCCCATGTGCCATTCTGCTTGGTAGTTTGTCTATTTTTTTTTAACCAGTTGAAACTCCGGACTCCGGACTCCTCATGTCCGCCTTTTTTTTTTTCTTCCCTCGTTGATTCCAATGCCACCCCCCACCGCCCCCTAAAAGAGAGAAGCAGCAAAGAACTGGAGAGCCTCTCCCAGTCCTGACTCAAGCCTGTCTCCTCTGCTCCGGGAGGATTTTGGGGAGACAGTGCTGGGACAGTCTGGGCTCTCCTTGGGGCCCTGGTTCCCCCGGGTGTAGGAGGAACGCTGGCGGGTCTGGGTGGTAGCACGGAGCATTGGTGGTTGTCTGCAGGGCTAATTGTTTGCACCCTCTTCTCTCCCCTTCTCTGCCGACAGCCTGGTGAGTGGGGAGGGGCTGGGGGGTCATGTGCGGTGTATTTATGTAAGACACCCAGACGGAGGGCACGGGTATTTATATAACCCAGCGTGGGTATTTATGTAATATAGGATGCGGGTGTATTTATGTTCCTTTCCTAACCTGCGGCTTTCCCGGCTGCCTTGTGTGCGCTCTGAATTGGCGTAGGCGGAAAACGGACTGGGGGGGATGTTTGTGTGTGTACGAACCCGCTCCCCACCCCCCACCCCCGCCCCGCCCCGGCAGAGCTTACAGTGTATGTCTGCGCTTCTTTCTTCCTTTGGAGTGTACACACAGGATGGTGTGTATGTGAGGTGTGTGGCATGTGAGTTTCCCGGCAAATGTGGAGTGTGTTCTGCTGGCAGCCCTGGCACCTTGACTGGGACTGGCCAGGCGTGTGGACAGAGGCCCTTGGTGGAGAGCCTGGAGTTTGGCCGGCTCGGGGTGGAGGCTCCTTCCTTGTGACCATTGGTGAAGGGCTAGTGTCGGCTCCCTGGGAACTAGTGCTGAGGCTGGATGTCTCTTCTGGGCAGGAGCTGTTGGCTCCTTGCCTCCGCTGGGGTGGAGAGCTCTAGCCTGACCATCTGTGGAATAAATTTCCCCCATCTCCCCTCCCAGGTGAGTCTGGCCTTTGGGGTAGTACTTGGCATGGGGAAGGGACAGAGCCTCTGTGCTGCACACAATTGCTTTTCCATATTCCTGTTTTGTTTGTCTCCTGCTATGAAACAAGTCCTGTTTGAGGTGGTGGGAGGCCTCCAGGTAGGGCAGCAGGAACCCTGTCTGGGTCCTAGGGGAGGAAACTGCCACTAACTTGCTGCTGGGAGGGTGGGGGGCAGGTGGCATGGCCTCCCTGGGCCTGAGTTTTCTGTCTGCAGAGGGTGGCACCTCTTTATAGATTTCTGCACTTGTCCTCCCAGATCTTAGGGATCCCCCATCCCTTTCCTTATTTCATAGGCCAACCCTCCCCATCCCCCAGAGCAAAAACCACCTCCCGGTCTTTGAGTTTCCTCCTCTGCTGGCCAGAATCTCAGAGTGCCCAGACCTTTGCCCCAGGCCAGAGCAGAGGGATCCCTACTAGGGTGGCCTCTGATGTTCCCTGAGCTTGGACACCCAGGGTGGGGCCCAGGAAGGAGGAAAGTGCTCAAATCAGCACTTCCTCCCCCCAGACCTTCTCCCACCCCACAGAAGCTGGCAGCTCAAAACCTGGCTTTGGCCTCCTCAGTTGCTCTGCAGGGCCCTCTTAGGAGATCGTCAGTCTTGAAGAAAGCCAGCCCCAAACTGTCCATGCAAAGAAATCCTTACAGAGAGTCCTGTGTGAGGTTCTTGGTGTTGCAAGGTCGAGAGGGAGAGGACCTGAAGGTGAATGTTCTGGGGGCCCCTTTTCTGCCTTCCCCCTAAGTTGGGGAGGAGACCTCTCTTGCAGGGCACGCTGCAGACTTGCAGGGTCTGCCTCTGGGAAGACCAGCCCAGGCTGTGGAGACCTGGCCTCCAATTCTTGGTGCTGGTAACCTGGGGTGGGAATGGGGGCATGGGGACCCTGTCATTTCCGAGTCCTAATGGGGCTGAGGAACTCCACTGGGGACCCTCTGTTCAAGCTGTCCTCCTATCCCTGGAGATTGGAGTTTGCTGGTGGTTGCCATGGCAGCACCCCCAGGATGATCCGTTCCTGCATCCCCCCTCCCCATCACCCCCTTTGTCCTTAATTTTCCTCTCAGGGTCTTTGCCCGTTGTGACTGGCCTGCCCCCTACAGGCTCCTGTTGGAGGGTCCTTGAATGAGTGTCCCTCGAGGAGATACTTGCTTCGCTCTTTCCTCCTGGGTCTTGTTTCTGGTCCCCCTTCTGCCTGGCTACACTGACACCTGTTGCTACCTGACACCTGGTTGCCCTCAGGCAAAGTGAGGCCAAATCCCTTCCTGGCCTGTGGGAGGGAGAATGTTGGTGTCCCAAATTTCCTGTGGCTTTGTATGACCTTTCCTGGGGGTGGGGTGGGGTCCAGGGGCTAGGCCCCCTTCCCAGCTCCCCTCCTCTCTGAGACCCTGTGTTTCTGCTTCCTTCTGCAGCAACAGTAAACCATGGAGCTACGTGTGGGGAACAAGTACCGCCTGGGCCGGAAGATCGGTAGCGGGTCCTTCGGAGATATCTACCTAGGTGCGTGTTTCTGGCTCCAGCTTAGTGGTTCTGGAGTCCCTGGGACACCCCTGGGGACTAGGAGGAAAGATGCCAAGATGTCATGCTCTGAAGCCGGAACGTGGCTCTGGTGGCATATTTTGGTCATTTTGTCCCCAGAGCCATCCCAGGTGGGGAGGGAAGCAGCGGGCTGGAGGGGAGGCAGGCCAAGGGGCTCCTCATTCAGGGCAGGGGGGTGGTTTCCACTTGCTGCAGTCCGGGCAGAGGAGGGTATTTTTAACTCTGGTTTCTAGCTGCGGATGGCCTGGGTCTGCAGTGGGCCGTGGGAAAGCCCAGGCTGGGTGAGTACCCCTGTCTCTTGTCTCCTGGGGGAGGTTGCTGGTGGACAGAGAGGCCTGGGCTGCTGCTTGCTCCCAGCTAGGCCGGCGCCCTGTGGTCCGCCTCCTGGAATTCAGCCCAGGAAGGCTTCGGAATGATGCAGGCCCCCCCTAACCTCGGGGTTGGGGCTGGGGCAGGGCGGGTGGGGGAGGTCTTAGCTTTTAGGATCTCTCTCCCCGGATGTGCTTCCTGTTGAAAGTCTGAGTTTGCTCTCCTATTGTCAGTGAAACAAATCACTGATCTCTCATCCCTGTCCTTGACCCGGGAGAATGCCATTTTCTCAGCTGCCCTGGGTGGGTAGGCACCGTTAAGGGGTGCAGCCCTTGGGAGTATTTAATGTGGAGGGAGACATTGTGTTGGTGTTCATGAATTGGAGTGGTTAGAGCGAGGTGGCAGCCCCTGGGGTTTCTCCCCATGCGTGTCCCTGTGCCCTTGGAAGCATCCATGCCTCTGTTTCCCTCCTGGGAAAAGAGCAATACGTCAGCTCTGTCGTGGGCAGAGGAAACTGACAGGTCAGTGTGCCATGCTTGTTGCTTCAGAGCTCAGGGGATTCTCTTGCCCAGTGGTCTGGGTCTCTGCCCCCTTGGGGTATGACGTCTGCTTCTCAGTGAGCCGCCCCTTCCCCGTCAGAGGGGCGGGGACACGTACGCCCACATTCTCTGGGCAGTGCTTGTGCTGGGCTGGGCCCTGTTTGAATGTGGTCTCCCCATACAGCAGCCTCTAGAGATGATGCCGCGCTTTCCCCACTTTACACATCAAGAGACGGGCAGCATGGTCAGGTGGGCCACCGAGGCTTCTCTCCAAAACTAGAAAAGGCAGACTTTCTACCCGCAGCCCTCCACAGGAGGAAGAGAGCGTACAGGACAAAATGTGGGAGGGAGCCGTCAGACCTGGCTTTGTGCGGTGGGTGAAGTTTGTGTGATGCTGATGCCTGGTCGGCTGAGGACTGTCAGGAGGCACACGTGAGATGGGCGCGTGGGGAGCATCTTGTAAAGCGCCAGCCGGATGTGCAGGTCATTGTCAGGCACCTGGTCGGTCACCCTCCTGTAAATACCGCAGAGCTCACGACAGAGGCAAGGAGCCGTGCAGGCTGGCGCTGTTTGAAAGGTTTGCTCTGTGACTCCAGGCTCCTCCAGGGGGTGGGAGGCAGGGGGCCAGGCGTTCGGTTGTGTCCACCTTCTTGTTCCAGCGCCCAGCATGTGGGCGGTCAGTGGAGTCCTCTCAAATGAACGAATGAGGAAATGGGGGCTGTGAAGTGGCCTCACTTATGGCAGGAGAGAGGAAGGTTGGGATATGGGGGCAAGTTCAGGTCCCTAGTCTATTTCTCAAGTGCTGTGTTACCTGGGATAAGTCACTTTCTCTGAGCCTCAGTGTTCTCATCTGTGAGAGGGGGTACCCATCTCCTTACTGTTTGTGAAATTGGGGTGGGTATAAAGGACCCTCTCATCATGGAGGCTTTGGGCTCAGGACTAAAGCCTAGAGCCACTGGCTTGAGGGCAAAGGGCATGAAGAGGCAGCTTTTGGCAGATGTGTACCTGCTCCTGGACAACACCCAGCCCCGGGCCTTCTCTTTGCACAAGGGAAGCTGAGGCCCAGAGATAGGCAACCCAAGGTCACTCAGAAAGCCAGTGTCCTTGGCTCATGTGGTGGGACCTCCCTAGGGGTAGTACTTCCTGTCTATCCAGTAATCATCTAGTTCATTTTAAAAACTAGGTCCGGGTTTACTCCTCTTGTACAGGCTGTGGAGTAAATTCTACCAGGGTTTGGGTACTGGCATTTCTTTTCCTCGCTGTATGCCCTTGAGCAAGTGATGACCTCCACAGCCTTGGCTTCCCCATCTGTAAAATGGAGTCTTGAGGCCTCCAGGGTGATGAGAACTAACGAGTAATGGCATGCAGAAACTCTGCACACACTCTGCCCAGCAGTGGTGCTTTTATGTTGTGTCTCCCAATCCTCAATCTTGGTTAGGATTTGCTACTGTCGGAGGAACTAGGTCCTCTTAGGCCTGAGTGTGGGCCAGGAGCCAGTTCTCTGCTGACTGTCCAGCCTTCGCCAGATGCACAGGCCTTGGGGACCTGGCCTGATGCTGTGTCCTGCCAGCTCCTTCCTGGGCCCCTTTCGCTGGTGTGGGGATGGTAGTGACTGTAGGGCCTCCGTGGCTGGCCTTGCTGGCTCCCTTTGTTCAAAGCTCTGGCCACATTGTTGCTGGTGCCAGTGCCAGGGCCTGACTCCAGATGGCCTCTGCAGGTGGGGCTGGGCGCAGCCTCCAGGCCCTGCTTTCCAGGATCGACTGAAGGCGAGCACATTTGTGGATGTGGCTGCAAGGCCCGTGGTCCTCTTCTGGTCCCTCCTCCCTCTCCCCTCGGCATCACAGGGGCCAGCCAGCAGAGCGGGGCAGCTTTGTTAGGGCCTCATCTTGGCTGCATGGGGTCCAGAAGTGGCTGAACCTGTGCCGCCCACTTTACCAACCGCTGGCCGTGTGCCTCGGGGACTCTCTAGACCTCTTAGTCTCTGGTCTTCAGTTCTAAATTGGGGAAGGGGGGGAACGGTACGCCCCTGCAGGTGATTGTGGGGGTACTTCATCCCCACCTTCGGTCCAGCTGGGTCCCTGATTGTAGCATGTCTGTGAGTGTCTGCGTGAGCCCCCACGGGAGATTGGTCATCCCCCCTCCCCACCTAGAACTTGCCAGGGTCCCAGACCTTCTAGGGCTGGCCAGGTCCAAGCCCTTCGCTGTGTCCAGGTTTGTTTTCCAGACTGGCTTATCCTCCCACAGGGCTGCTCATCCCATCCCCCTAGGGGCCACGTCTGCCACCTTTGCCTCCCACTTTTTTTTTGGTCTAAAATATTCTAGTTTTCTTTTTTTTTTTAATTATTATTGGTGTCTAGTTGATTTACAATGCTGTGTGAGTTTCAGGTGTACAGCAAAGTGAATCCGTTATACGTATACATAAATCCATTCTTTTTTAGATTATTTTCCCATATAGGTCATTACAGATGCCTGGCACTTTTAACTTACAGTTATCCTTTGTTGTTCCCATAGAAGGTGAGCTGAGCTCTTCCAGGGCAGGGCTGCCTCAGCTGGCCCAGGGCTAAGTATGTGTCTGTTGATTGAATGAATGAGATGCTAGGGAATTGGAATCGAGAGAAAAAAAGGCTCTAGAGACTGTTTCAGATCCTGGCTCTGCCCCAACCGGTTCTGTGTGACCTCAGGCCAGTTACACAACCTCTCTGAGCCTTAGGTCAGTAGTTGTGAGAAGTAAGGGAGGTCAGAGGGAGGACTGGAAGCTTCCTGGTAGAGTTCAGAGGCAGTGCAGGGGTCTGGTGGTGGGGGGACCCGTAGGCAGCTGTGGCAGCTTTCTAGCAGTTGGTGGGGGTCGGAAGCCTTTGCCTTACAGCTTAGGTCTCTGTTCAGGGAAGTGGTGTGGCATTCAGTCATTGACCTTTGGTGTCTCAGTTTCCACATATGTTGAATAGAGATACAAACAGTAGTACTGGCAGGATGGTGTAAGAGCTCAAGGGGACAAAGTGCTCCTCCCCTCCAGCTCCCCATCTTGGGGAGGGTGTTCTCCCGTCACCTCTGCTCCCTGCACAGTCTGCTGAATCATAAGTGCTGAGGGCCCTGCGTCATCCAGTGTTGCTTGGTCTCTGCCCCCTGCCTGGGCAGGGCCACCATCATCTGGACAATTGCAGCAGCCTCCTGGGTCCCCCCACCAAGCCCTCTTCAGTCCTTTGTAATACACCAGTGGGTCTCCGCAAGGGGAGGGGGCCAGATTTTGTCCCACAGGGGACATTTGGCAAGATCTGGAGACATTTTTGGTTGTTTCACCTTAGGGTGGCGGGGGTGGGGGGTACTGCTGGTAGCTAGTGGGCTGAGGCAGGGATGCTGGTGAGCACCCTGCGGTGCACAGGACCACCCCACAGCAAAGAATCAACAGTGCCCTGTAATGAGGCGTCCATGCCTGGCCCCCGAGTCTCAGGCTGATGCCAGGATCTTAGCTCAGCATTGAGACCCTTCCCATCTCTACCCGGCTCACCTCTTCCACTATCTTCTTCATCCACCTTGAGCTCCAGCTGCACCAGACCACCCAGCACTCACTGCACCCATTCTCTTCGGGCCTTTGCCCATGCTGCTGTCTGGATGGTCCTGCTCACACAGCAGGAGCCTGTGCAGCCTTTCCTCCCACTGCACAGCCAGTGGACTGCAGTAAGCCCCAGCTCCACCCCGCCCCCATCCTCACTGTCCCCCAGAAACGTGCGAGGCTCTCCCCAGTGATGATTGTTGTTGTGGCAAAAGCACTTTACAGTTTGCAAAGCACTTTCTCTCCCGTTGCTCACTGGATTTAGGAGTCCTTTTTTTTTTTTTTTTTTAATTTTACGTAGTTTAGAAATGAAAACACACAAACCAAAAAACAAAAACATGCAAAGTGAAAGAAGCCAGTCACAAAAGATCACATACTGTATGATTCCATGTATGTGAAATGTCAGGAGTAGGCAGGTCCATAGAGACAGAAAGTGGATAAGTGGTTGCCTAGAGCTGGGGGCGGTGGGGAGCCCCTACAGGTGTTTTGGGGATGATGAAAGTGTTCAAAAATTGACTGAGGTCTTGGTTGCATGACCTTGTGTATATACTAAAAACCACTGAGTTGTACACTTTAAAGAAGCAGTTGTGTAGTATGTGAGTTATAGCTCAACAAATGTTGAAAAAAATGACAAGATATAATAACATGGTATCAGAGAAATGTCCTTTTCACCTCCGGCCCTGATCCAGCCCTGATCCAAGCCTGCGGGGTCTTAACTGGTTTCTCATGTTTCTTTGCAGTGTTTCTTTATGTGGATCCAACCAAACAGATACATATTGTTTCTCCACTGTTTTTTTAAACAAGAAAGGAGAGCATAGAATACATACTGCTCTGTACTTTGCTGTTTCACTTCTTGTATCTTTGAGATCTTTCCACTTCTGCACTGAGAGAGCTTCCTCATTCTTTCTCCATTGTGCCCCGTTTTATGGATGGGCCTTTCTTTATTTAACCAGTCCCCACTGCTGGACATTTGGGTTGTTTCCAAGCTTTTACTGTTGCAAACAGCATCCTCCCGGGCCTTATTTTGCACTGTGGGAGAGTGTCAAGTAAACTCCCCATCGAGGGAGCAGGAGGGAGCCAAGTGGCCCTGCAGCCTGACCTGCCCAGGTCACACTGGGACTGCTGGGGAGGAGTACCCCCCGCCCTGCCCACCGACAGCATGATAGCTTAGGTAGACATGATCTTTCAGGGTAATATTAACTTGCATTTCTCTTACAAGGAGTTTGGGCATCTTTTCATATGAGTAAGCCATTTTTATACTAATGATTTCTTTCTTTTTCTGTGAAGTGTGTTTGGATCCTTTACCCTATTTCCTATGGAGTCGTTGGTCTTTTTCCTACTGATTTGTAGGTGCTCATTATATATTAGTGTGATATTAGCTCTCTGACATTGATAAGAGTTACGAGTATGTACTGTGTCTTAGGACTTTGTTTCTGGTATTTTTCCATGGAGCAGGGATTCCTTTTTTGGAGGGGAGGGAGCGTTTTTTTTTTTTTTTTTTTCTTTAATGGCTTCTGAATTTTAAGTCAGGGATAAAAAGCCTTGCCTACCCCCAAATTAAAAGGTAGTGCTCACTTCTAACATCTCATTGTTTATTTTTTTTTATTAAATGTATAAAACGTGCATGGTATAAGGCATCCTTTCCACCACTCAGTTGGAGGAGGACATGCCTGTCACCTTGAAGCCCCCTGATACCCCACCCCATCCTGCCCTCTGCTTCCCCCACACAGAGGTAACCACCATCTGGCATTTTAAGTTATTCTCTTCTGTTAAAGAGTTTTATCCCATGTTTATATCCCTAAACTATATATATTTCAGTATCGTGTGTTTTGAAATTGAGACAGAACTGTGCTTGCATCCTCCTGCCTCTTCCTTCCTCTTTTTTTCTCTTAAAATGAGGTGAAATTTACAACAAAAAATTAACCATTTTAAAAGTACACAATTTAGTGGCATTTACTACAGGCCCAGTGTGGCGCGACCACCATCCCTATCTAGTTCCAGAACATTTTCATCACCCAGAAGAAAACCCTGCCCCTATTATGCAGGCCCGTCCTATTTCCCCCTGCCCCCCGACCATGGCAACCACCAGTCTCCTGTGTGTCTCCATGGATTCACCTGTTCTGGACATTTCATATAATGGAATCAAACAGTATTTGTCCTTTGGTGTGTGGCTTATTCACTGAGCACAGTGTTTGTAAGGTCCATCCGTGTCGCCACAGCATGTGTCAGTGTCCTGTTCTTTTTAAGGGACAGACGGAATGGCTCTCTGGGCCTCCAGTGATGGACGTTCGGGTGTCTCCACCTTCTGGCTCTTGTGAACGGTGCTGCTTCCTGCTCTCTGCACTCAGGGTTCAGATTCTGCGAGCCACCCGTTTACCCGTCGTGCATGCCTTTCCACTGCCCGTGGCGTCCCCGGGGCACCTGCACTGCCCGCCCTGTAGCCATCCTTCTGGTGCTGAACGTTGTGGTCATTTGTACAGGTCCTTGCGTGTCCTCCCGGTGCTCACCTGGTTCTGAAGGGCACACACTTGGGAGTAGACTGGCTTTGTCAGGGGTTTGTGTGTGTGCAGCTTTACCAGATAGAGAGGCCAACCTGGTTTCCAAAGTGGTTGAGCCAACCTACACTGATTTATTTTTTTCCCCAGTATGATCTTTGACTCCACTTGGGACATCCGGTGCGTGGTGTGAGCTGTGGTATCTTTTCTCAGATCCCGGTTGTTCCAAGACGTTTGTTGCTTAGTCCCGCCTTGTCCCTTGATTTGAGGTGCCAGCTCTATCCTGTACTCAGTTCTTCAGTGGTTGTGTCCTCCTCCGGACTTTGTGTGTTGACTGTTTGTGTGCTAAGACTACGCCGTTTAGTTACCGCAGCTGCAGTCCCTCTTGGCCCCCGGAAGGAGCTGGCCTCTCAGCCTAGCCCCCAGCCCTCCAGCTCAGCCCACCCATTAGTGAAGCTGGGGAAACAGGCCACGTGCAGCTGGGATTTGGGTCTTTCTTGAGACAGCCTTGCCCCCCTCCCTTCTCTCCTCCTCAGCCCCACACCCCACTGACCTCACCTTTCCAGCTCGGTCCTCAGTGGCTTCTACCCTCCATGATAAAGTTCCCCTTACCTGGTCTGGGAGCGTTTTTCGGCCCCGCCCTGACCCCCCTCGCATTCAGCCTTCCTGCTGCCCCAGCCTCTGGTTCTCTGAATGATCCGTAGCCCTCACCTCCTTCCCTGCACGCGCTTCAGCTCTGGCTCTCCCCTCCTGCCCTAGCTGGGTCGGGCACCTGCTCCGTGCTCCCCAGGCCCTCTGCTTCCCTTGGATATAGCGCTGGGCCCTCTGCCGCCTTTCCAGCCTCCCTCAAGGGGCGCTGCGCTGCTCTGGGGCACACAGTGAGTTGGTCCTGGTCTGGGGCGGCCTGCCCAGCCGAGTGTGACCCCGGTTCGTTGCCCTGGCAGGTGCCAACATCGCCTCTGGTGAAGAAGTTGCCATCAAGCTCGAGTGTGTAAAAACGAAGCACCCGCAGCTGCACATCGAGAGCAAGTTCTACAAGATGATGCAGGGGGGAGGTGAGGGCCGGAGGGAGCTTGGGAGGGTGGCAGTGGGGAGCCTGAGGAGTTCTGTGCATGTGCCTGTGTGTGGGAGGGGCCCTGGGGCTGGTCAGGGTGGCGAGTGACAGCCCCGCATCCCCCGCAGTGGGAATCCCGTCCATCAAGTGGTGCGGGGCCGAGGGTGACTACAACGTGATGGTCATGGAGCTGCTGGGGCCCAGCCTCGAGGACCTCTTCAACTTCTGCTCCCGCAAGTTCAGCCTCAAGACGGTGCTGCTCCTGGCCGACCAGATGGTGAGTCCCCCACCTACCCACGCCAGCTGAGGACTGGGCTCCCGGCTTCCCTTCCAACCTCCTCTGTCCCATCGTGCCAGTGGGCGCTGGGTACCTAGCTGGAGGATGCTGGGGCAGGAGGCAGTGACAGCGACCTAGGACAGGCCTGGTTCCTGGACCAGAACTAGGGAAACTTGACCATCAGCCATGGTTGGGATGTGGGTAGGGAGGGGGTATTAGAATGTAGACTCCCAGTTTTCACTCCAGACCTGCTCGGTTGGGCTTCCGGGGAAGGCCTGGGACTCTACCCTCAGGTGACTGTAAAGCCTGTGGTCACACAGACCTGGGTCCTATCCCTGTGGAGTGACTGTAGGTGAACTGCTGGGCCAGAGTCTCCCCAGGAGCGCCTCCCCTTTGCTGGGTTGTTGTGGGGTCACCTGGGATGCCACGCAGTGCCTGGACCAGAGAAGGCGCTCACGGATGAGCAGTGCTTAGGTCCTCAATCCCTTTATAAATCCCAGGAGGAAAACTTAAAAAAAAAAAAAGAAAGAAAGAAAGAAAAGAAATTTAAAAAGCATAGACTTCTGGCCCTGCAGTGGTACACGGAAATGTTGTTACATAGGGGTCTGTGTCTGTGGCTGCCCTGTAGAAAGTCTGCAAACATTCTCCAGTTTTAGGCTAAATGTGTGGGTGCAGAGGAGGGTCATCAGATTCCCACAGGATGTGAGACTCAAAAAAAGTTTAGGAGGAAATACTCAGAAGCCTGAGGCCCAGGGAAGGGGCCTGCCAGAGTACGTATTTTGTGCATATATGTTAATTTTAAGTTTCTGACACATTGTTTAAAGGAAGACAAGGGCCTGTCTGTCTGCCTGACTTTGGTGTTTTCTGGAAGTCTGGGGACAAATCCTGTCTGTGTGCTCCATCTGTGTCACCCCTGCCAAGTTTAGAGTTCACTGGTGCTCCTGCTCCCCCGGTCTGGTTGCCAAAACAACCTTCGAAATGCCTCTCTGGTCCCTTGATAGCCTCTCATGTCCTCTGAGGGTGCAGAGCCAGGCAGGCGAAACCTGAATGCCTTGCTGGGTTTCATTTCTAGATCTTGCCATTCGCTTTCCTGCCTTGCTCTCTTTCCTGTGTCACAGCAGACTTGGTGAACTCTTCCTTTGGAGTTCCTCTCTGCTATCACTTCCTCCAGGAAGCCTTCCCTTACCTGCCCCTTGAAATCATCATACATGGTGATTGCAGACTGATCTGGCTCCTCCACCCAGGACAGGGACCTTGGATGTGTTTTCCATCTGTACGGCCCTAGCCCTCAGCCCCTAGTCCAGGCCTGGCCCCGAGCACTTGAAGCCCCTCCGTGGAACACTTGCTGAACAACCTGCTCTCCCCTCCCCCAGATCAGCCGCATTGAGTACATCCACTCCAAGAACTTCATACACCGGGACGTCAAGCCCGACAACTTCCTCATGGGGCTGGGGAAGAAGGGCAACCTGGTGTACATCATTGACTTCGGCCTAGCCAAGAAGTACCGGGACGCCCGCACCCACCAGCACATCCCCTACCGGGAAAACAAGAACCTGACTGGCACTGCCCGCTATGCCTCCATCAACACCCACCTGGGCATCGGTGAGTGAGCGAGGCCCAGGAGTAGTGTGCGCCCGTGGGCTGCCGGCCAGAACCCTGGCCGGGGTTTTCCTGCAGCCCGAGTGTGTTCCCCTGGCTGGCTGCACAGCCAGGTCTTCTCCTTCATGAGAAGAGCTGCGGGCTGCTGAGTACCCTCTCATGCTTTACTCCTCCCCACAGCAGCTTTGGTGGGCAAGAACGTTTCCCCATTTTTACGGGTGGGAGACGCAGGCTCATCATGTGACGCAGGCCGCCTAAGGTCATACAGCTTAGCAAGTGCCACAGTCAGATCTGACCCCAGCCCTGTCTGATGCCATGACTTGTGCCTTATCCACAGGGTGGGCCTGGCAAGGAGGTCCCGGGGTGCCTACTGCGTAGTTGCTGAATGGATGAGAGCCTGAGCTGGAAACACTAGGCCTGTGTGGAGCTGGAAAAGCTCAGCCTCAGGCCCCTTCCCTGTAGAGGGGGTGATAGCAGTGCCCGTTTGTAAGGGGGCCGCAGCAAGCCGGCATGTGACAGGCAGGCTCGTGCTGCGTGGGTTGTTCCCCTCAATCAAGGAGCACGTCCCGGAGAAAGGGGTCCTGGCTCCCATCAGCCAGGAGCCCAAGTGGACCCTGCCCCTTACCTCTTCCTTGACTCTGCAGAGCAAAGCCGTCGAGATGACCTGGAGAGTCTGGGCTACGTGCTCATGTACTTCAACCTGGGCTCCCTGCCCTGGCAGGGCCTCAAAGCGGCCACCAAGCGCCAGAAGTATGAGCGGATCAGCGAGAAGAAGATGTCGACGCCCATCGAGGTCCTCTGCAAAGGCTACCCCTGTGAGTAGCCCGGTGGGGCAGGTGGTTCGCCTGGGACCCCTGAGGCTCCTTCTAAGGGGCAGATGAGACCACACAGAGCCCGTACTTGGCTACCACTGCCCGGCACCCGAACATCAATCACAGGCTCTGTTGCTGTTCAGACGCAGCTAGGAGGCCTGGCTGGTAAATATCGAGTGTCCCCAAGCCGCATTCTGGCCTCACCTCACAAGGGCTGAGTGTCAGGGAAAACTCCAGACCTTCCTCTTCCTGGGAGTCTCCTTCTCCACTCCCACGGAACACTGCACTTCTGATACTTCTGGTCACCAAAGGTTTGGGGGTTTTTTCCCCCTCACAAGCAATTCTCTGTGACAGCAGCCAGGTGTCCTACATTTTAACTCAATTCCAGCACTATCTCCCTGGAGGTAGCATCGGATCCCACAGGTTAAGGGCTCAGCACCGTAGGCTGTTGCTGCCATACTTCAGAGGCCAATCACGAGTCCAGGTTGCCACCTGTGCTTCTGGTCAATAGGCTGTACATCTGAGGTTCCCGTGACTCCCTCCTCGGGTTTGATTAATTTGGCTCACAGAAGTCAGGGAAATACTTACCTTTTCCAGTTATTAAAGGATGTGGTAAAGGATACAGACAAACAGCCAGTTGGAGGGATACGTAGGGTGAGGTTTGGGAGGGTCCTGAATGCAGGAGCTTCTGCGGGCGTGGGGTTGGGGTGTGTCACCCTCCTGACGTGGAGGTGCTCACCAACTGGGAAGCTCCAAACCCCATGCTGTCAGGATACTTACGGAGGCCTCGTCATGTCAGCACGGGCAATCATGAACTCCACCTCGAGCCCCTCTCCCTTCTCTAGAGAAGTGGGTGGAGGTGGGGGCTGGGAGTTCCAAGCTTCTGATCATGGCTTGGTCCTTCTGCTGACCTGCCCCCATCCAGGAGCCCACCCAGCGTCTTCTCCTTAGAGCAAAAGATGCTCCTAGTGCTCTTACTGCTTAAGAAATTGCAGGGGCTTTAGGAGCCCAGAGGCAGGAACCAATATGTACATTTTCTGTTGTCTCACAAGGGCCCTCGCTGGCCCCTATTTTCAGAGGAGGAAATGGACATTTTCCTTCTGTGGCTTAGAGTTGCCATCAGGCTCTTGATTGTCTGAAGTTCATAGATCCTCGTAAGGAGCATGGCCTCTCGGACATCATCTTGACCCCTCTTGGATCAGAAGTATTGTAGGGACGGAGGCCGGCTCTCGGGGGCCCCAGGAGCACGGGGCTCACGGTGCTTTCTGTCCCCCCCACCAGCTGAGTTCTCAACATACCTCAACTTCTGCCGTTCGCTGCGGTTCGACGACAAGCCCGACTACTCCTACCTGCGCCAGCTCTTCCGCAACCTCTTCCACCGTCAAGGCTTCTCCTACGACTACGTCTTCGACTGGAACATGCTCAAATTCGTGAGTCACCTGGAGGCCAAGGCGGGCTTGGGGGACTGGACTGGGAAGGCGAACGTGACCCTGTGGCGGGCGGGGCTCCCGGAAGATGGGAGCTGTGAGCTGGACAGTGCACGTGACCTCACCGGGGTCTTGGAGCCCCTGTGCTCCCCCAACTCCAGCCTCATCCGTGTTGACGGCATGTGCTGCTGTGGTCAGTGGAGCCCAGGCAGGGCGCCACCTCCCACCAGACCCAAGAGGGCCTGCCTAGGCCTCCAGTCCATCCTGGGCGCCTGGATGGGCGGGGCCTGGATGGCGCTGGTGGGCCCCCCTGCTGTCTTGATCGTGGCCTATACCATCCTGCTCTTGCTGCTCTGCACATCCCAGGTAGCGGCCTTCACTGAGGCCCCCTTGGCCAGCCTGGACCCCTTCATTGTGGTGTCCTTCTTCCTGGTCATGGGACCCTGGGTCTTGCTAGGAGCCTCTTCTCTCTCTCTCTCTTAAGAGTCTTGGGGGTGGGGTGGGGAGAAGTGTTCGTCAGCTGGGCCTAGAGCCCCGGAATCTGTGAAATCCTATGTCTTGTTTCACGTCTCTTCTGGAAAAGGGGGCTTCCTCGAGCCAGGCTCAGCCCCGTGACCGCGAAGCTATTGCACTGCCCCGTCCCCGCCCCTGTCCCTGTGCCGGGCCCACGTACCCATCCACGTACTGGTAAGGACCCTCCAAGACCTGGCCTCTCCAAGACTTACCGCTTAGCGGGGCAAGCACAAGAGGCTGAGCCTCTGCTGTGCTCTCTCTGTCCCTTCCAGGTGCCCGGCGCCCCTGGGCACCCAGGACCCTCCAGGTAGGCCCGTGGAGGAGGTGGAGGAGCTGCCCCCCACAAACTACTGGCCTGCGGTCTGGACTCCAGGGCCCCAGTTCTGACATCACCAGGTGTGCCTGAGCCCATCAGGGTCAGGCCCGAGGAGACATCCCTTGGCATGGTGGGGGTACCGTGGAAAGGGCATGGTGGAGAAGGCCCTGCTGCGAGATTCTTGGAGACAGATCAGCTGCCTGATGAACAGAGCCTGAAGGAGGGACGATGTTCACTGCCCTGGAGGGCCTGATGGCAACGGGCACCAGGAGCAGCCTCAGCCAGACCCTGTTGGCAGCCTCTGTATTGAACCTGAACTCCTTAAACGCCCCATCTGTACCGCGTTTCATCATGGCGTGCCTCTTTTCTTGGTGGGTGCCCTTGGCCCACTCCACCAGATGCTCAGAACCGAGGCCTTGTTCTTCTGGACACCGGGATCGGCACTTGGTCTTGTGCTCCTCCTCTCTCTGGCTCTCAGGCAGTGGCCTGGTACTCTTCCCTAAGGAGCTGGGCAGAGGATGGGGGTCCCACAGGCCAAAGGACCCCGTGGAGTGGGAGATGGGCAGTGGGGCACCTTTCACCCCAGACCTTCCGTCTGGGAGCACAGCCAAGGGCCCGGGGCCAGCTCTTCTCGCCCCAGGGCACTGCTCAGGGCACTGGGCACCCACTCATTCATGTAGAAAATTGTTCCTGAGTCTGGTTCTGGGCTGAGTTTGGCCCTTCCTCTCAGTACAGCTCCAAGAATGGATTTTGCATTGTCTAGGCCTATGCCCTCCAGTGTGGTAGCCACTGGCTACATGTGGCTAATTTTTAATTAAAGTTAATTAAAGCTGGAAACGTACTTCCTCAGTTGCATTTGCTACATGTAACGTTCTCAGGAGCCACAGTGGCCGCTGTGCCCAGCAAGGCGAATGTGAGCACATCTATCATCACAGAAAGTTCTGTGGGACCCACTACCAGATGGCTCCCCACAGAGCCTCTCACAGGACCATCAGCTGACAAGACCTCGCCTCACGCCAGGCTGGGAGCACCCTCTCCAGCCACTGCTGGCACCCTGACCCCTTCCTGGGGTTCCCTCTGAGGCAGGCCTTGGAGTCGGAAGCTGAGCAGAGGTGCCAACAGCCTTACCCTGCACCGGTCTCTGACTTGAGGGCCATCAGACTGGATAATTGGGCACCTTTGACCCCATCACCACCGTGGTGAGCTTGACCACCTCCAGCTGCTGCTGGCAGAAGCATCTGCAGACACACAATGGAGACCTTCCACACTTTCACCTCGAGGCCAAGCCCCTCCCACATCACCCCTCCTCCCCCCTTTGCAAGAAGCCTTCACCAGCACCTTCAGCCGACTGGACCCCATGCTGGGCTCCGTGGGCTGTAGACTTTTCTGTGGGAAGGATCCTCCCTTGACTGAGAACTTCCCTCCTTGGAGAGGCCACCGTGTATCATTTGGCATCAAGGTCCTGGGATCCCCGGATACCTGGAGCCTGGGATGCTACTCAGCACACACAGCCACTGTGCTCCCAGGTCCAACTAGCTGACCAGGTGGAAATTCGACACAGCCGAGGACAAGGGTCCACACGACACGGGTGATTGCTTGTGTGGCTTTAATGTTGACCTTTTGTGTTTTCTCGTGGGCAAATAAAAGCCAAGAGACCTCCCTGGTGTGCGTTTCTTTAGGCATCACTTGGGTTGGATAGAAACAAGGAGAGTAGCTCACCTCCTCCTGCCACAGGGCTGGTGTTGGCCTGAGCCTGCTGAGGTCACAGAGGGCAGGAGCTCTGGCCCTCTGCTCAGCCACGGTCCCTGGGCTGTGTACCGCTGAGGGAATCACTTGGCTTCACTGAGCCTCAGTTTCCCCAACCAGGGAGTAAGTTCATACCTGCCTTGTAGGGTGGCTGGGCCCTCCGCCCATGGGATGTTGAACGAGTGGTGCTGCCACTCTTATCATAGGTTTCTCTGTGCTCCTTGCTGGGTCGTTCTCTGTGCTGATCTGTACCTGAGTGGGTGGGAGCCCGGGGTGAGAACTGGAGGTCGGGAGATGGGGACTGGTGCTTCCAGGCCTGCCTGGACAGGCTTGTGGGTGGGAGGACTAGGAAGGTGCATCCCTAGAATGTTCTGCTAAGTCCTCTGGGGGTGCAGAGAGCAGAGCAGGACTGGGTGGCAGAGGCCTGGGTTAACACCCCAGCTCTGCCCTGAGCTGTGTGGCCCCAGGAGGGTCATGAGGCCTCTCTGGGCCTTGGTTCTTCCGTAGGATGCAGGGATCATTCTGCTCCCCAGCCACTACCTCCCGGTGTTGCTTAAAGTCAAGGGCCGCCCCCACCCCATCTCCCAAGGACAGTGGGGCCTCCTGGGCCAGTTCTCTGAGAGACAGGGCTGCAGGAGCTCACACCCTGTGGCCCATGAGCAGGCCCCCGGCTCAGCCTGCAGCTCTCTCCTCCACAGATGCGGTCCCCCTCATGCCAGCCCCCCGCCCTTCCCTGTGGACGACCCCAGGACCAACTAGGTAACGCGGCCAGGTGCCACTCCCATGCCGTGCTCCTCTCTCTCTGGGCCTTTCTCCTTACCTCCTGCACGAGGGGTGGCTGTGGCTGGAGGGGAGAGCCCCCAGGGGCTCACCTGAGGGCACCCCTTCTGCCCCAGCCTGCCTGCTGGGCCTCTTTTTCCTCCGTGGGGCATCTAGCCCATTCCTTCTCCAGCTCCCATCCCAAAGCAGGCAGCATCTGTGTGGGTCCTACAGGCCTGTTGGTTGTGGCTCGCATAGCACCAGCCAGAAGCCATTGCCCAGTCCAGGGGCCGGGAAAGAACAGCCCTTTGAAAAGCTCCCCTGGCTAGACAGTGGGAGGCCTGATTGAGTCCCAGCCCCGCCTTCAGCTAGCCTTGTAACTCTCTCCGGGCCTCTGAACACCTGCCTTGTCGTGCTTGGAAAACTTGAAGAGCCGAGGGATCTCTGTACACAGTGGGAACCCAGGTTGGGAGGGCCACAGAGTGCCCTTGGTCGTCCCTCCCAGCTCTGACTCCAGCCCCACGAGACCAGGGCAGAGTGACCCCCCCCTCTGCCCCTTAGGTCCAGTTTCCTCCTTCTGGGCAGTTGTGTGGCTTTGTTTCTCTGTGCGGTGTGATCATGGGTCATTTCCAGGTCTCTCGGGCTTCCTGCTTTGTGGGGAGGAGGTTGGACCAGAGGGTTTCTGAGATGCCACTTCCCCAAGACGCCCGCCTGGCCTGCCTCTCCCCGCTCTGACCCTGAGGGAGTGCCGGATCCCAGAGCGCCGTGATCTCCAGGGCTGACCGGGTCTCGTCTCACACCCACAGGGTGCAGCCCGGAACCCCGAGGACGTGGACCGGGAGCGGCGAGAGCAGGAGCGCGAGGAGAGGATGGGGCAGCTCCGGGGGTCCGCAACGCGGGCTTTGCCCCCTGGCCCGCCCGCGGGGGCTGCCGCCAACCGGCTCCGCAGTGCCGCCGAGCCTGTGGCCTCCACCCCCGCCTCCCGCATCCAGCAAGCTGGTGAGCGCGCGCCCTGGGCAGCGGGTGGGGCCCGAGGGGGCGCAGGGCGGCCAGAGCCCCGGACGCTGAGGACGGCTGCCCCGCCTCGCCCTGCAGGCAGTACTTCTCCCAGGGCTGTCTCGCGGGTGGACAGAGAGCGGAAGGTGAGCCTGCGGCTGCACAGAGGCGCGCCCGCCAACGTCTCCTCCTCCGACCTCACTGGGCGGCAGGAGGTCTCTCGGATCTCAGCCTCGCAGGTGAGCCGCCCCCTCGCCAGCGCCCGTGTGCCTCACAGCTGAGCCGGAGACCCCAGCCTGGACTCGGTGGTTCTGTTCTTTTCTCTCCGCTGATTCAGTGTGGCCTCACTTGATCTTCTGAGGTCTCATTAGCCGCGTTGAGCAAAGGCAGAAACAGGCTCGGAGAGGTAGCCACCCCGGCTGGTGGCAGAGCTGCGACCCAGCCCTCTGCCAGGGCCCCGGTCTGGGTGGGCGGCGGGGAGCTCACAGAGGAAGGGGCTCGTGGTCCCTGCCAACAGCAAGCCCCCGCGGTCCCAGTCTGCTGGATGGAGGGATGGGCGGGCCCTGTCGGGTGGCCCCACTTAGGGGCCATGTTTGGACTAGGGGAGCTGGGAAGGGAGAATCTGGCGTGGCCCAGGGAAGGAGTCAGGCAGAGGTGGGCAGGAGACCTGTTTGGCCTCCTGCATGTGGGGGAGGAGCCTCAGCAGGACAGGCTGCGAGCTCCACTCAGGTGTGGTCTTGAGCAGCTGCCTTGCCTCCCGGGGCAGTGTCCTTGTCTACAAAACAGAAACATCCTGGGTCCTTGAGATCACACACCCCTGCCCTTGCTCCAGGGGCTTGGTGGGGGTGGGGGCGGGTCTGCACAGTGGGGAGAGCCACTGCCAGCAGCTCACGCCTCCCACCTTTCTGCCTTCCTTCCCTTCCCAAAGACAAGCGTGCCATTTGACCACCTCGGGAAGTGAGGAGGAGCCACCATCGGACCAGTATTTGCTTAGGTGAGTCGTGTGCTGCACACACAGCCCAGTCAGGCCTGGAAACACCCATGGCTGCTGGAGGAGCCCAGTGTGTGTGCTCTGAGCAGGCCTGGCCCACACCTGCTGATTTCTTCTGGAAAACCCTCTCTGCATGGGACAGTCCTCCATTCCCGCTTTGCCTTAACCATTCTGAAAAGTTGGTAGCAGGGACTGAGCCCGGAGGCCCACACCCCGACTTTCCTCGGGGCTTTAGCCCTGTCTCAGCTTCTGGGCCTTTGAATGCTTCATTCCTGCAAAGCACTTAGGACAGGGCCCTGTACTTAAGGAGTTTATCGGCTGTCAAAGAAGGCCGTTGGAGGCCTCCACAAGCCCGGGAGAGGCCCTCTGGCCCGTGTGAGGGTGGATAGGACCTGTGAGGCCTTGAGGTGGGATATCGCAGCTCTGCACTCCGGGGCCCCACTTGGGAAGGAGACCGTGGCAGGGGCTTTTTTTGGGGGGAATGTAGGGGGAGGTCAGCTCCCCAGGGAATATGTGCATGGCTGGCAGCAGCTTACATTTCACAGGCTTGACCTCACACCAGGACATCCTGAGTATGATCTGCTTTGTGGAAGTTCATTCCACAGGTAGTTCTGGGGCATAAATCCGGGTTTACCTTTGTCAGACCTCAGGCACAGGAACCAGTCTGTCCATGGCAGCGTGGGGCAGATGTGTGGCCTGGGGGTGGCTGCTCACCAAAAAGAGAAAGGAGAGGTTTTGTGTCTTTTCTATGAAAATGGAGCACCTACTGTGTGCCCCAGAGACAGGCCAGCTTAAAGCCTCGGGGACAGGAAGACAGACGCTGAAGGCAGCTGGCAGATGGGTGGGCTAAGGCAGATGTGCCCCTGATCTGTCTTCTCTCTTCCCCTTTCTAGTGTCTTCACTGTATTTTCTTTTAAAAAACAACAACAACAAAAAGATGGGGAAAAAAAAACCACTCAAAAGAACAAAAAGAGAAAAAAACCCAGCACAAAACCAACGATGGATTCTGTTTCGATTCTTTTCTTTTCCTTTTTTTTTTCCTTCATTTGCCAACGGCAAGAAGATGGGATGCCCTCGGCACAGAGGACCCTCGTCCCTTCACACTTCCCGCTGCCCACAACCTTCAGGCTGCCAAACGCTCCCAGACACCGGGCTACACTGGCCGGATGCCACGGTCCCACCCCAGCCGCCACCTGACATGGCTGGGAGGAGGACATTTCTGCGCTAGAGCTGCAGCGGGTCCTCACGGGGCCTCTGGGAGGTGGCCCGAGGAGCTGGGGGAGTGGATTGGTTAGTCAGAGGCGGGTCCCACTGGGTGTTCATGAGCCTTGGGACCACAGGAGACGTGTGCAGCCCCTACCCCCCCGGGATGACGGTCGCCGACCTTCTGTGTTGGGCTTTTGCCAGTGCCCCCCTGAGCGTTTGGGTCCCTTCTCTGCCTCCACAGAGACCTTGCGGAGTGGGTGGTGAGGTGGTGGGCCCGAGAGTCCCTGGGCATTCGTGTATGTATCTGACCTGTCTCTCCCAGGACAGGCGGTGTCCCACCCACCTGCCAGGCCGACTTTCTGTTTTCATCCTCCTGACAAGGACATAGGGGTGGGCAGTGACCTCCACGTCCCTCGAGAAGGGCACAGAGGGTCCTTGCCACCACCGACCCCCTGAGACTGTCGTCAGCCTGTGGTCCCCCTTTTCTGGTCTTAGGGCAGAATCCATGGAGACCACTTCCAGAAGGCATCTGGCTCCTGGGTTATAAATTAATTCCCTGGTCCTGACACTTGGGGTCAGGGCTGGGCACTGGATTTATCCATCCCACCTAGTTAACACCCATTTTTACTTTATTTTTGTTTGTTTTTTCTACGTGTGTACTTCCTAATTTATTTACCTCTGTTTCCCCTTTTTTCTTTCTTTTTTTTTAATTAAAGAGCAAAGCTTTTTATTACTTTGTAATTTAAAAAACGGAAAAAAAAAATACTGAAGAACTTTGGGGGGAATTTTGTACTTTTTTCCTGTGTAAATATTGGACTTTTTTGAGCTTTATTGTGGTTGTTAATTTGAAGTAATAAAGTAGAAAAGGATAAAGTGACATGGCAGCCCTTAGTCCACCTCTTTGCTCTGGGGGCTTCTCCCCAGCAGACCTGGGAGCCGGGGATGGCTGAGGACACCTGGGCAGTGCTTGGTACCTACCCGGGGGCTGTTTTAACCCTGTGCTTCAAAAACCACACACAAACCACCTGAGGACCTCGTTAAAATGCAGCTTCTGGCTCAGGGGCTGGAGTGGGGCCTGAGAGTCTGCATCCTCACAAGCTCCAGGTGATGCCCATAGCCCAGGACCGCACTGAATAGGAAAGTTCAAAGCGCTGCTCACAACGTTATCTCATCCACAATTCTGAGTTATCTTAGCCATTAGTTCTGAGTTAGATAGTAATCTCCCTGCCTTCAGATGAAGAAACCGTGTGAAGGTAAAATAATTTGCCCAAGACCACAGCTCTCCTGGGTCCAATGGCAGCTGTGCCACAGATGACCCTGGGCAGTTCCTCCAGCCAAAGCTTTGAGAAAGAAACAGGCCTCAGCCTTGGCTGCCTTTGTCTAACCAGCTTATACAAGAATTTGTCTAGCAGTCCATGTTTATCCAGCACGCGTTGCTTTCCTACTTCTCATTCATTAACCCAAGAGCCACTATTGCTACCATCTCCACCCACAGGCAAGAGCTCAGGCTGCGGAGGGGGTGGAGGGCTCCAAGAAGCCCTGTGTAAGTCCTGGGCATCGCTCAAAACCCTCATAATTCAGGTCCCTTCCAGGGCTGGTGTTCGAAGACCCTATGACCCCACAGCCTGGCTCAGGCCTGGTAAAGGGCCTCCTGCTGGCCCTCCGTGTGAGGCTGAGGCAAAGGTGCGTCCTTATTCTTAATCACCAGGAAATGCCAGAGAGCCCTGCATTGCAGGCAGTGAACCACAGGGAGACCTGCCTTGCAGTGGGGTGACAATATAGTCAGGGACTCCCAGCCCCTCCCATCTGACATCAAACAGTGTGACCTTACCAACTGTAAGCCCTGAGGGGAAATAGAAGGAGTTAATCTTTTTCTGAAAAAAACATTTGAATTTTTATATATCTTGCAGTGAAAATCTTAGTTCCTGTTAATACTGATGTGTTTATTTGCTGTGTCTTGTAATATATGTAAGTTTCAAAGTTACAATTTTAATGTTACTACTAAAAGAATACTTATGGATGGGAATTCCCTGGTGGTCCAGTGGTTAGGACTCGGAGCTCTCACTGCTGGGGGCGCAGGTTCAATCCCTGGCTGGGGAACTAAGATTCCACAAGCCGTGCAGCCAAAAACAAACAACAACAACAAAAAGTGTACCTATGGGACTTCCCTGGTGGCGAAGTGATTAAGAATCGCCTGCCAATGCAGAGGATACAAGTTCGATCCCTAGTCCAGGAAGACCCGACATGCCACAGAGCAACAAAGCCCATGCGTCACAACTACTGAGCCTGCTCTCTGGAGCCCTCGAGCCACAACTACTGAAGCCCACGTGCCTAGAGCCCGTGCTCCACAGCAAGAGAAGCCACCGCAGTGAGAAGCCTGGGCCCCACAATGAAGAGTAGCCCCCGCTCACCACAACTAGAGAAAGCCTGCGCGCAGCAATGAAGACCCAGTGCGGCCAATAAATAATTTTTTAAAAAGTATACTTACGGCGTAAAGAGTTTTTACAGGGTTTTTCCCCCCTTAGAATATATTTAAAGAAATACTGTCAGAGTACAGTGCCCAGAAGTAACTTGAAATTATTCTTTGTGCTCTGTGTGGTTATTTTATTAAATGATGTTCGTGTCCCGTCCCCCCCCCCCTTTTGGTTTAATTTGTTTGGGGGGAGATGTCACATATGGACATCAAGCTGGATGAAAGTCAAGTTACAATCAGAGAATCACTCCCATCCTCGCCCCCTCCACTGTGTTCTACCCACGATCCTCACTGGCTTCTGGTTTCTCCTTCCTGTGTTTCTTATCCGGGGAGCTAATGTATATGAGAGGGGGTGGTGGCTGACAGCCTCTGAGGAAGTGATATTTAAGCTGAGGCCAGAGGAGTGACCGGGATGCGTCAACCATGCAAACAGTTTATTTTTATCAAGTACACCAAACAATTGCCCGGAAATTTTGCCCAGACTAAATAGAGGGGGTAAACCTGCCACTTGGTGAATCATTTTTATTCATGCAACAAACATTGGACTTGTGGATGCCAGGTGCTGGGCTGAGGTGAGTGGAGTGCAGGGGTGAGGGGCGGAGAGCACAGGGTTGGAATCCAGAGGGCTGGCTCCATCTCTCTGTGACCCTGGGCATTGTCTGGGTCTCGGTTTTCTCCGCTCTAAAGTGGAGGTGATAACACCTGCTTCAGAGGTTGTAGGATTAATAAGACCACAGGTGCACGTACGGGCTGAGGAGGCTCTTTGTGCCCGGCTCCATTCCCACCCTCTGCTCTCAGCGATCCTGAGCTTGGTGTGTGATGATGCCTGTTTTGTGGATGAGGACACAGGCACAGTGGCCCATCCTGTTAACCTTCACTAAAGCCAGGCAGCTTGTAAGTGCTCAGTAATGTTAACTACACACTTCAAACACAAGGTGTGACTTGGGCTTTTCAGGGACCAAAGTCAGGGGAAAGACTCAGGTTAGCAAATGGTGCACCCCAATCCAAAATCCAGTGTGAGATACCCAGTGTGAATTTCGGACAAAAGAGGGAGGAATGTGTCTGATGTCAAGAGGAAGGTGTTTCAAAGATAATTGACTTGAGCCTTGAAATGTGAGTAGTTTATGGGGTGGTGGTGGCAGGGGTTCGGGGAAGGTGGTGAGGTGGGGACAGTCATTCCCAAAAGGGGAAACAGCAAGTGCAAAGGCCCAGCTTGATAAACTGAGTTCCAAGCACAGAGGGGGAAGGAGGAGATCTACAGTGCCCAAGGCTGGAAGACGCAGAGGCCAAATCCCACTAGCCTGACTTCCATCCGCCAGCACCACACTGTGGCGGACCGCTGATTAGAGAAGAGGACACGATGGATGTGAACTTCAGGACTATGAATCTGAGAACAGTGGGTAGGGAGACTGGAGGATGGAGAAAGGAGACAGGGAGAGGGGTTAGGGAGCTATGGTCACAAGCCAGGCAGGAGGCATGCAGAAGGCAAGGATGACTGTACCGTTTCAGCACGCGGTCTGTTCTTAGTCGTCTGAGAGAGGGAGGAGTCGGAGGCTCTGAGGTTGCCTGCCAGGGGAGCCTGGGAGCACAGTAGGACCACTGATGGTT